>NW_003852406.1:294566-352824 GCF_000181295.1 Otolemur garnettii | reverse complement strand
ATTGTTGTTTGGCGGGTCCAGGCTGGGGATTCGAACCCGCCACCTTAGGTGTACGTGGCTGGCGCCTTAGCCGGTTGAGCTATAGGCACCGAGCCAGCATCCCATAACTTTGACAATACATTCTTTCACAATTTCTGCATCGCTGAATGGCTTCCTTTTCTCCTGAGTATACCAGCTACTTTTTAAGTTGCTTCAGCAACATTGTTTCCAGGTCTTATTGCTGCATAAAAAACATTGTCTTTGCTTTTGCATTTCATCTTTTCATTTCTGCAATACAACCTTTCATGACTCTACTTTTAATTTAAAATATTTGTGGTCCTTATGAGTGTTATAATGCTGATGAGCATTGAATTTCTTTAATGTTTTCATTACAGTATCACAAAGCAAGCACATCATCTTATCTTTAGCAGAAACACGATAATATTGCAATTCCCAATCCTCATTAAAAAAACCTCTTTTCTTCCTTCAGCTTTCTCTTAATGGGCTGGTAAGCAGGTAGTATGGAAAAATTCTATTGAGCTCTGCAGCAACTATTCACAAATTCCACTTCAAACAGAAACACAGTGCACCACTGTCAAAAGCTGATGAAAGACAGGTGTACTCAACCCTCATAAACTCTCAACAACCAGCCTTGTGCAATAGTGGTGCTGGTCAGCAGGGGGAGTTAGAACTAAATCACGAGAGTGTAGCAGCCATCATTAGTCAGTCCTTTAATGTTCTAATTCTGCTGGTCAGTCTGGGAGGATTACTTTGTTGAAACTTATTTTATTCCTTGGTATTTTTAATATGTTCATTTAAAAAATAAAACTAAAATATAAAAGATGGACAAAAATGTATTAATAAAAATTAAAAGGTGAGTAAAATTTGGATTCAATCAAAAGGCTGTACTTTGGGACCTAGAAGACCACATGTGGCCTTAAGGAAGCAGGCTCCCCACCCCTGCCTTATACTTTTTGCTAAATAGAATCATACAGTTTTTTGTGGGTTTTTTTTTTTTTTTTGGAGGGGAGGGGGCGTCTGGCTTCTTTAACTCAGTCTTATTATTTGGAGATTCATCTATGTTTTCATATGTACCAACTGTTCATTTTTGATTTTTGATTGCAGATTAAGTCTTCCTTTACAGGAATACGTTGTATACCACAGTCTGTTTATCCATTCACTTGTTGATAAATGGGTGATTTTCAGTTTGGGGCTGTTACAAATAAAGCTATATTTGTATTCATGCACAATTCTTTGTATGAACATATATGCTATGGTATCTTTTCTTTTCTTTTGGGTGCATATCTAGGAATGGAATGGCTGTGCATTTAACTTTTTATAAAACATGGAAAATTGTTTTCCAAAGTAGTAAAACTATTTTACAGTCTCCCCAGGAGAGAGTGAAATTTCCAGTTTTCCAAATTCCGCCAATCTGTGCTTATTTGTCAAGTGGTATATGTACATACTTCTTTCATGAAGTGTCTGTTCAAACCTTTTGCCCAATTTTCAGTTGGGTCATTTGTGTTCTTGTTATTGAGTTTGAGAAGCCTGTATACATTCTGGATATATTCTCTTTCTCAGATACGTGCTTCATCTGCATCTCATCTCTTCATTCTCTAAACAGTGCCTTAACAATTTTTAACTTTAATAAAGCCCATGTTATTGATTAGTTATTTTAGGAATCATGCTTTTGGTGTCATAGCTAAGAAATTGTGGCCTAACTCAAGGAAATAGCTTCTCATATTGTTTCTGAAGTTTTGTAGTTTTAGCTTTACATTCAGGTCTGTAATCCTTAATATTATATATTAAGGATTATATGAGGTATGGATCACAGCTATTTTTTTTTTTTTTTACATATGGCTGTTCATTTATTCTGGTTCCATTTATTGTAAAAACCATACTTTCTCCAGCGAGTTACATTTGTTCCTATGCTGAAAATCAAGCATCCATATATGAGCAGATCTATTTCTGTATCCTCTATTCTGTTCTATTGATCTATTTGTCGATCTTTATCACATAGCCTAGGTTATTGCAGGTTTATAAAAACCTTATAATCTCATAGTGTCACTCCTCTGTGTTTATCTTTTCTGTCATTTGGTACTTTAGGTCATTTGCATTTCCATGTGAATTTTAGAATCAGTTTATGAATTGCTACAAAAAATCATACCGTTAGATTTGAAAACATTTTGAATGTGTAGCATATGAGATCTGAAAACATGTTGAGTGTGTAGTGTAGCATAATATAAGGAAAAATGGCATCTTAAGATAATAATATCAAGACTTCCAATTCATTAACACAGTATATTTATCTATTTATTTAGTTCTTAATTTCATTTCTTACAGTTTTCTATGTGTAAGTTGTAGCATCTTTTTATTTTTCACATTAATTCCTAACAACTTCATATTTTTTATCCTACTCAAAATATCTTTAACTTTTAAATTCATTTTCCAAATATTCATTGCCCTTTTATAAACGTATAATAGAGTTTGGTATATTGATCTCATTTTCCATCATTTTTACGAAATTTACTTGCCAGTTTAGGGAGCTTTTTGGCAGATTCCACTAAATATTTTTACATAGATATTCACGGTGCTTACAAACATGAGTTTTACTTCTTTCCTCCTTCCTAGATGACTTTTTTCTTGCCATACTTTGCTAGCTAGAACTTGCAGTGTAACACTGCAGTGATCAATACTTAGCTGGGTCCTCAGGAGGGGCCTCTGCAGATATCAGAGATCTCTTGGGGGGCCTCTTCAGATCTCTGTAGTTCTCCTTTATGCCCTTTTCTCTTCTCAAAATTTCTGAGAACTTCAGCCACTTGACCTCAGACTCTCAGCTTCACATCCTCACACCAGAGTACGCCAGGCTCCTTGGTTTCCTGCACTCTGGCCTGGAAATCCTCCACAGAGAGAAGCTGGGGCAATCACAGCTTCTACCCTGTTTTTGATCTAATCCCTTACGAATCACTATCCTTCACTGCTTGACAAACAATGTCTCAAAAACCATTATTACATATATTTTGTCCATTTTTTTAGTTGTTTCATGCAGGAATATGAATCCACTCTTTTTAACTTCATTTTATTCAGAAGTAGAAGTCCTTCAATATTTATTTTATTGCTCACAAAAATAAAATCATGTTTATACTGCTGATAGAGCAATGTAAATATAACTTTCTTTTTAAATAATTTTTAGATAAAAAGATCTTTTTTCAAAGAAAAAATATAACTTTTATGATACATATGTATTTGTGTATATTTATGTACATATATTTTATGTATATTTACATATATAATAGCACATTAAACTGATATGGCAAAAAACCTAAAGATACTACTAACATCTCTAAGTTTGAAAAACACTGTAACAGGGATTAAATAAAAGGAGAGGGCCTACACTAAAAGCAAATTAACAGGAAAGGTACAAATGACTCTAAGGAAGAAAGCTATTCATCTGGATGCCTTAAAAGTAACATGAGCTTGTTTAGTGTAGGGACGAGGGAGCTGCCCTCAGTAACTATCCTCAAGAACAAAGAATAACTGCTGCTTATAAAGATAATTTTAGATTTTAAAAAAAGTTTGAACTATGTTCAGAATACCATGCTAAAGTGAGTAATCATAATACATTTTAGAAACAACAAACATTGAAATCATTTTAACAACAAATACGTGCTATAACTCTTCGCTTTAAGATGTTAAGTCTTAGGGATGTGCTATTAGAACATCTTAATAATGTTTCTTGACAACTACAGAATATTATTCTTTTTACTTCTTAGAAGGTTAACAGTTGCTAAAAGAAAAAAATAAATTTAATAGAGTTTATTTGAGTAAAGATGATTCATAAATCGGGTAGTGTTCAACATCAGCAATTCAGAGTGGGCTGTACAGACACAGAAAATGCATGTGATTGGTGTAGCATGGCAAGGCCTTAATTAGGGGTTAGTTGGTAGTTTCTGACTGGGAAAGTCTCCAGTTGGGTTTTACTGTTTACATGGGCTCCAGTCTGCTGACACAGGAACTGGAGTTTTATCAGGTTAATGGTCTCCCTTTGGCATTAAAAAAAAAAAAAAAAAAAAAAACAGTTAAAGTAATTTGGTATGCTAGGGCACATGTGGAACAATGTCATTGGATTCCATGGCCCAAAGATGGAGTAGGTCAGACGTGTTCAGGTAGCCTGGTGATCTGTCAGATCTGCTGGTGAAAGTGGGGTGGGGGGAGTGGAACAAAACCTGAGCTCACCAGTGAAGACACCTTCCCAGAGGGCACAAGGACTATGAAGAGCCTGACAGCAGTGCCTTCTGAAACTGCAGAGGGAGATTTTCTTTCTTTTCTTTTCAAGACAGAGTCTCACTTTGTTGCCCTTGGCAGGGTGCTGTGGTGTCACAGCTCACAACAACCTCAAACACTTGGGTTCAAGCCATCCTCTTGCCCCAGCCACCTGAGTAGAGTAGCTGGGACTACGGGTGCCCACCACAATGTCCGGCTGTTTTTAGAGAAAGGGTCTTTCTCACTCCTGCTCAGACTGGAATTCCTGAGCTCAGGTGATCCACCTGCCTTGGCCTCCCAGAGTGTTAGCCTAGGATTACAGGCGTGAACTATGGTGCCCAGCCCCACTTTGTATAACTTTTCCTGGAATGACAAGTGCCTCATTGAAACATTGTGTATAAGAATCATTACAGAGGGACACTTTAAACCCTGCAAAGCTGCTTAATAAGGAAAGCAAATGTTTATTTATAATTTTACAGTCAAGAAAGTATTCAATCACATCTTACCTCATTAATAGAAAGAGAGAGAGAGATATCATAAAACTGCTAAGTTTCAAAACATGGAAATGAAAATAGACCTTTCTTTCCCAAGCAAGTGGTGCTATTTCTAATACCCAGAAATTAGTGAGGTCTCATACCTAATCCCATTTTTGGTCTTCTAGTAGGATGAAAAAACATAACCTAACTCCTCCGGCAGGCATGAGAGGTCTTATAGAAGTCTTATAGATTTCATATATACGGTTTATTTTATTTATTTTATTTTTAATTTTGTTTTTTGAGAGGCTCAAGGCTTTAAGATCCCCAATAGTTTTAAAAGGTACAATAGGCTCTAGTTTTAGCATGTTCATTTAAATTTCAGTTACAGATCTCTCAGGGTTTTTTTTTTTTTTTTAATTTTCAGGTTTCCTTTTTAACTGAGGGCATGAATGTCTTTTTGTTATATGTGCCTGAATCGGGGATGTAAGTGTACCCATCATCCAGATAGTGTTCCTGGTAACTATTAGGTAGGTTTTCACACGACCCCTCCTCATTCCCCTATTTGCTTTCCACTGCATTTCACTTCCCTCTGTGTACATGCGTGCTCAATCAGTTAACGCCAATTTAATCGTGAGCATGTGCAGCGTTTGTTTTTCCATTCTTTAAATATTTCCATTTCCATCTAAATTGTTGCAAATGGCCTTCATTCATTCTTTGTCATGGCTGCTTAGTATTCCATGGTATACACATACCATGTTTTGTTAATCCACTCATGAACTATGGGCACTTGGGTTAACTGCACATCTTTGCAATTGTGAATTGTGCTGCTATAAACATTCTTGTGCAGGTGTCTTTTTATTAAAATGACTTCTTTTCCCTTGTGTAAAACCCAAAGTGGGACTGGTGGATTAAATGGCAGGTCTACTTTTATTTCTTTGAAGACTCTCCATACTGTCTTCCACAGAGGTTGTACTACTTTGCAGTCCCACCAACAGTGTGTGAGTATTCCTTTCTCAAGGCATTCATGCCAACATGGATTGTTTTTGGACTTTTTAATAAAAGCTATTCTAACTAGGATAATGTGATATCTCATTGTGGTTTTAATTTACACTTCCCTGATGATCACTGAAGTTCAGCATTTTTTTCATATGTTCATTGACCATGTGTCTATCGTCTTTGAACAGGTTCTTCTCATGTCTTTTGCCCACTTTTTAATGGGGTTGTTTGTTTTATTCTTGCTGATTTGCTTGAGTTCTTTGTAGATTCTGGATATTAGCCCTTTATCAGGGGTGTGGCTTGTGAATAATTTCTTCCATGCTGTAGGTTGTCTATTTGCTTTGTTGATGACTTCCTTAGCAGCACAAGAGCTATTACATCTAATCAAGTCCCATTTATTTATTTTCATTATTGTTGTGACTGCTACTGGGGTCTTCTTCATAAATTCTCAGCCTAGGCTGATATCTATTTTTCACCACTCACAAAAATTAATACAGGATGGGCAAAAGACTTAAATGTAAGGCACGAAACCATAAAAATTCTAGGAGAAAATGTTGAAAAAAAATCCCTCAGCTTTTGACACTCCCAACAGTTTCTTCCATTCCCATGGCAACAAGAGACATTGGGAATTGTATCAGTAAACACCAGGAACCCAAAGGAGGATGGAGTGGTATTGTTTCTATTTCTGTCTGGACGGTGCTTTCTTAGTCCTCACTACTCTTATGCTTAAGATGGTTTATTTTAAGCCCAGGGCTATGGCCTAACAATAAAATTTAACTCTCCACTCTCACATCTGCAGTGTTTTTGTCAGCCAACTGAAACCAGCTTTGGGGATTCGGCTGATGGCTTCCAGATCTGACCCCTGAAGAAGGTAAATATTTTCTAGAAAATGGGACTTTTTTACTAAAAATGAAAAAAAGAATAAACACACACACATATTTATCTAGCTAGCTAGCTATATAAATTTCACTTTCCTTAAAGGAGACACAGAAACGTAGATGCCCATCTGCGAGTTAATGGGAAGTCCAGAGGGGTTTCTGTTCTCCCTAGAGAGGGTAGCAGAGTTACCATTACAACCGCATATTCTCCCAAGTACATTTCTTTTTGACTTTTTTTTTCTTAATTAGCACTTGGGTAAGTTGTTTTGCCTGGTTTATAGATAAAGCTGGTTCTGGGAAACAATTTACTTAACTCACTGTCACCTTCCCCAACCCGCTCCCATTTTTCTTCATTTCCAGGCAATTCCTTCTCAACAGTGTCCCATCATTCATCAACAGACTCCAGCTCAGCTCTGCAGCTCCCATCGTGGTGATCTCTGCCCACTCTGCTCCATCCATTTATCCTAAATCTTCTTCGAAACTGCCACGCGTAGTTCCACTTCGGGGCTTTGTGCCTCATGTTCCTCTGCTTAGAATGTCTTCTCCACAGACAACCACGTGGTTTGTGGTTTGCTTCTTCACTTCCTTCAGGGATTGGCTCACATGTCACCTGATTAAAAACTACTCTGTAAACAACAGTGTCCTCCCAACTCACAGCACTCTTTATCCCCTGTCCTGCCTCAACAGCAGCATAGTACATGTTCACATGTGACTGTCTGCCTCCCCCCGTGGGAACATAGCTGGAATAGAACTTCCATGACAGCAAAGATTTAGTCTGTTCTATTTCCTAACGATCTCCAGAAAGTAGAGCCAGGAAGAGGGGATATGCAATCAGTGTTTGCCAACTAAGTGAATGATGTGTGCCACCAAATCGATTCCCAATTTTCCATTACATGTTATGACAATTGCCATCAAGTTTTAGGTGGTACTTTGGGGTCTAGGACTAAAGATTCCATTGCTATCGAGATACTCAGATAAGCTGGTATATAGTCGTCAGTGGAGTCCTGTCTACGGCCTGTACATCTGACCTACCTTCACTAAAAGAGAACTGCATTAGCATGCTCCGCTTTCACTTGAGGTTAGAGAAATTTCCTTACATTTTGATCAATGGCCCTATTTTGTATTATGCTATACACTTGACAACAATGCAACTCTTATTAACAACAAACCGTTACTCATTATATCGTAAGCTCTTAACCATGACTGGGCTTAGATAGCCAGAGGAAGCACTATAGATCTGAACACAGCTCATTTTAAACTCATGAACTTTTAGAGGAATAAGGGATAATCAAAAATCACCAAACCGATAGTCTCATTTCACTTACAAATTCTTTCTAATAAAAGCAATACACAATAATCACGAACGTGACCATTTTCATGTATCAACTTGTTACCTTAAATGATCTGAGGTTACAGTAAGGGTTTGTTTGACTGGTTGAATTTGACTTTCTCTGGTCCTTCCAGTAACACAGCTCAGCAGATGGTCAATAGCTGTTGGGGTGGTGACATGGCATAGATGACAGGCTATGCATGCCCATGGCTGAGCAGTGCCCATGTTCAGGGCACTGTACCGTGCACGTATGCAGATCTGTGCGATGACTCAGGATGCATCCACTTTTGGGCCTTACTGTACTGTCACAATCCTTTATTCAAAAATTAGCATTATCTTGTGAGAACCCCTAGGGTCTAACCTGGCAGATCCAGCTTTTATGATTGTGTTCAGGCATGTCCCTTACAGCCACAGCTAGATTCCAGAGTGAGAGTGCTATTCTTGATTTAAAGCTTTAGAGGACTTAGGAAATCATCTTGAGCTACATCCCAAAGGGAAGAAAAGCTCGTATGGTAGAAGGAAAGCCACCACCTCCTCCCCCTTCCCCCGCCCCCCAGCTTGCGCCACCAGGGGCAAGTTCCCCAGGTCCTTCTGGTTGTATTTGACCAGAGCAGCAATACCAACAACAGACAATTAGGCAAAAGCCTTGAGCTTAAAGATAAGCTACTGGGGACAGGACCCCTTTCCTTCAGAGGTTACTGTTCAGACTCAACATTTCAGCAGCCTGCCTTGTCTGACACATCCAAGGATAGAATGGGAACCAATCTCGCAAGCATTTTTTGATCATCACTCAAGGTCACATAAATATGCACAAACTAATTACAGCTCAGTTATTATGTAAACAAGGGGCAGCGTTTGTTGGCACTGTGGCGTGCTGTTGGGCCATTAGTTAAGGAAGAGCAGAATTACCAAAGATGTCTATTAAGTGCATTAATGCCATTTACACTCATTCTTCAGATAAGCAAGCTAATTGGAAACAGACTCAGCACTTCTTATTCAGAAACTTAACACATTAGAAGAGTAATAAGAAAGAGGCAGGCAGAGATGAGTCCCATGCCAAAGTTGTGCTCAGTTTTAGGGAACAGGCCGGACTGGTGTACTGAGCTCTTTGTTCCACGTAACTGAAGCACTCATCACTCCACCAGGACTGTGATCTCACTAAGGAATTGCAAACGGCGTTGTCACTTGCATGTTTTCCTATACCATCAATTCTCACAATGGCTATGGCAGAAACTTCTGTTTTTGGCTTCTGTGTTATTTAACTCTCAGTCCTTCTATTTTTTTTTTTTTAAATACCTTTTTCACTTTTTTGAGACAGTATCTTAGTCTATTGCCCAGGTTAGAGTGCTGTGATGTCAGCCTAGGTCACAGCAACCTGCAAACTCCTGTGCAAACTCCTGTGCACAAGTGATTCTCCTGTCTCAGCTTCCTAAGTAGCTGAGACCACAGGCGCCCGCCTCAATGCCCAGCTGTTTTTTTCTATTTTTAGTAGAGACCGGTCTCATGCTTGCTCAGGCTGGTCTTGAACTTTTGAGCTCAAGTGATCCTCTGGCCTCAGCTTCCCAGAGTACTGGGGTTACAAGTGTGAGCCACCACACCCAGCCTCATTCCTATTTTTGAATAACACTCTTGTATTTTTTTTTTTTTTTTTTTGAGATAGAGTCTCACTATGTCGCCCTCAGGAGAGTGTCGTGGCATCACAGCTCACGGCAACCTCAAACTCTTGGGGTTTAAGTGATTCTCTTGTCTCAGCCTGCCAAGTAGCTGGGACTACAGGTGCCTGCCACAATGCCTGGCTATTTTTAGATGCAAGTGTCAGTTTTGTCTAGCTGGCCCTTGCCGGGTTTGAACCCACCAGCCCCAGTGTATGTGGCTGGCACCATATCCACTGTGCTATGGGTGCCTAGCCTGAACAACATTTTCTTATAGAAAATTTTGACAATGTAGAAAAGCATAAAAAGGATAATAAAAAATCATTTGTTATTATGCCATCCAAAGATACTATTTTCTGTTTTGCTGCATTTTCTTATATAATTTCATCTCGGCACTCACATATTTATACATTAGTCCAACTTCATGCATTATTTTGTTCCCCCAACTAGGTATAACCCTGCACATTTAGTCTTCTTTCATGTTTTCTCCCAAGGTGTACAGTTCAGTTAACCTTCTCTATATAGTTAAAATATGATATAATTATTGCATAACTTTCAATCTTATGGATGTACAATATTTACTTAAGCAAATTGTTCAGAAATTATTAGATTTCCAGTTTTTCACTATTATAAATAATGCTGTACTGACCATTCTTTTATAAATATCTTTGCACATATGAATTATTTCCTTACAGATTGTGCTTTTAAAGCACACACACGAAATATATGGTCATTGATCTGCCCAATGCTCATGGGTGTTAGATCAAGAAAATTAAAAATAAATAATGTGGGCTGCCCAGAGGTTGGATTATTTCAAGAAATATCCGACCAGACATTCCTACAGTGTCCCTTTTTTACTGTGGCCAGAGATGTGGCAGAGTATACGGTGAAATTAATGGCAAGTAGAATTTGTCAGTGAGGTTTAGGGTTGGGTCAGAAATTAAACTTAGATCCTTACTCATTCTTACCCTGATGGTCTTGTGAGAGCTAAGGACTAAAGCAGGCCAACAAAAACCAGACTGTGTGACATGCAGGAAGGACACACACACTTCCAGGACGACACTAATTCTTCCACATCCATAACAAAGCATGCATTCTTGATTCATACTCTTGTTCTGTAATTACAAACTCTCCCTCTCTCATTTATCTGGAATCTTACAGTGCACCCGCCAAAGTCTACCTTGAATGTCATTTCCTCTGAGAAGGTGTCCTTGATCTTTTCAGACAATCATGGCTCCCTCTGAGATCCCACAACATTCTTTATTGAGAAATCATTATTTGCTCCTGTGTGTAAGGCTACTCTTAAGCAACATTTCTGGAAGACAAGGACCATGCTTTACTTATCTTTGTAGGTCCACAGATTCTGGTATATAGTAGGAAGTCAATAAACACTGGCTGAGTTAATGAGTGGTGCTGGGACTGATACCAACACCACAAAGTGTGGTTCACTCACCCTTCTACCTAGCAACGTGCTTAGAACACGGAACATACACAAGCAGACGTGCTGTTTTAGTGCCAACTCATCATCACTCCAGCCTCACACACCCATCAGCGACTCTGGTCACTATCACTGCTGGTATGTGCTAGCCCACTCCATAAGACATCTGGCCTAATTAATGATCCTTCTCATGAGATAGTGCCTGTCCCTGAATACCTTATCCCAGGCAGCAAAAAAAAGAGAAAGCTTGTTACCAATAAACTGCGACTCAGCCACACCACGTGCTCAGGGGCGGACACACACTCATACACACATTTCTGTATTCATAGGCACCTAAACACATGCTCAGCCCTAGGCAAGACCAAAGGAGGAAAAAAGAGAAAAGAATCAAAAGGGAAGTGGAGACCATAAAATGAGAAACAAACGAGAGATTGTGCCCATTTGTGTGTGTGAGAAATGGATCCCTGGGTGGGAGGGAGGGGAGGTCAATGCGTGTTCAGTAAAGGAGCCCCCAGGGGCTGCTGGTAAACAGAGGCAGCAGTTTAGCTCTGTTTTAATCAGTCACCGTCCTAAGTGTGCCACTTGGAAGAGGAGACTGGAACACAAAGGGAGTGTGCCCTTAGACGGCATCTTTACCAGAGGATCGAGGCAGTGATGACTGTGGTAAGCACAACAACAACAACAACAGGAAGATATGACCAGGAAGCACTGTCTTTCCAACTTTAGGATGTCTTGGGACATGTGTCTTGGGATAATGTTTTAAAAGTACACGGCTCCAAACCTAAGTACACTTGGGTTTTTTAAGTCTGTGGTAGAGGCCAAAAAATTACATTTTTAATCCAAGTGGATTCTGAGTTAGGTCTGAGGGTCCTACTTAAAGAAAACACTGTTATTCAAGAGATGAAAAGAGACACAGAGGCAAGAAGAAAATTACCCGAAAGTACCCCAGCAATGCTCGCTTTGGTACAGGACAATTATTAGAAGAAATCACAATGGTTCACTCTACTTCACCTAAAATATTCTGACTTTAATATGACTTTGTTGGTTTGAGGTAATGGCACTGGGACTTTATTTTATTTTATTTATTTTTTTATAAATTTTATTTTATTTTATTTGGTTGGTTTTTAGCCGGAGCTGGGTTTGAACCCGCCACCTCTGGCATAAGGGTCGGCACCCTGCCCTTTTGAGCCACAGGCACTGCCCCGATGCTGGGACTTTATAAGCCTCCTGATGTTCTCATGTGTCTATACCGGGAACTATCTATTACAGTAAGTATATACAGCACCACCACAGGACCATGACGCCATCGTTGCAGGTGCACTTTGGGAGGACGGGGAGAGAAGATGGCCTTTCCATTCTTTCACAGAGCTTTCTCTGCCCGCTCAGCTCTGCACAAAGGCGTCCCGCAGTTCCTTTCCTTCCTGTTTGCAACACTTCAAATTAGTCCCTCTCACTCGGCCCTGCTCACCACTGGGAAAGCACCGAGGGACAGAGGGCCACCTGTCTTATTCTGTAGTACAGAGCCAGCACCAAGAACTGTACCTGGCACATTTTAGGTTCTCCAATTTTTTTTTTTTTTCCTGAAAGAATGAATAAGCTTAATCTTAATTGATGAAAATCTATACCAAGGTATCAGGGCTAAAAAAAGAGTAATGAACAAGAAGCTTAGGATTTGCTGTAACAATGAATGAACCATTGAGGAAAGTCTATTCCAACCACGTGACGGAAGGGAGAATAATTAAATGACAAGATGTCAAAGATTAAAATGATAAAACAAAGACAAGGCTGTCTCCCCATGTAGGCTTCATCCCCATCTCTTTCTGGAGGGCCCCTTCTCTCTTTCTCCTTTCCCTGAGTCATAATAGCTACGCGTTGGCAAGATGAGGAACCCACTAGGTGCAAGGGTACACCAGAGCTAGTGGTGGCAGGAGATGGGGCTGGCCCCCAGGGACAGGGGGGTCACATCCATAGGCAGGACCTGGGCTGCTGTCCTATTCAGAGAGGCCATAGGCCATGCTTTGGTACCCAACCTGAAGGAATACCCCCAGAAGTTGTAACGACCATCTATAGGGAATGCTGCCCTTTACCCACAGCGTTCAGGGACTCATCATTGCTTCTGCCTTAGCATGGACTTGTTACACTTTCCAGCCAGTCAGATCCCTGATCTGCATTGGCAGAAGCGTCATCCTCTCGGTAATGTCTAGCGAACTGCCCAACAGTGTAATTATTTCACTGGGAAGGAAAATGAGGATTTTCAGGGACACATTTAAGTGTTTTAGACAAGCTCCTCCAAGTTCAGAAGTTCAGAATTCACATCAGTTTGATGTCTCAGAAGAGCCCTATGTGTGTAGGGCTCATAGCCTATGTGTGTAGGCTACTCCTGAGCAACATTTCTGGAAGATAAGGAAAAAAAATATGCTTCCTGCCTTCTTTGTTTTATCTAAGGTATTTAGAATCTAGTTGCAAAATTGTTTTTTGCTATTGTGCCTGGATTTCCAAATTTTGGCAATTTGTTCTACAGCTTTCCTTCTATCTGTGAACCCAGACCTACACCCTGCATGGGAATACACTTGGAAGCTGGCACATCTGGATTCAAACGTTTGCTCTGTTAGTCACTTGTAGTATATCCAGGAACAAGCAGATTAGCCTCATTTCCCATATTTGTACAATGGCGATATGGTAAACATAATAGGTACAATGCTGAGACAATGAAATAAGGAAACATTCATAGCACCTTGATCCTCGCTTTGAGTGGGCATTCTCCAGTGTCTCTCCCTGTCTTGTCTTTGAGAAAAGGTCTCAGCTTGCCTGCAAAGCCTTCCTGAGCATGTAACATGGAAAGGTGTGCAACGCTTCTCACAGGCAGAAGCACCGCTCCCAACAGTGCTTCCTAGTCTAGCACAGCACGCCCGGCTTTTCCTTAATAAGACAAGGTCTCAGCTAAGTGAACAACACTCTTTCCTGGTGCTTGCCTAACATCTATTATTTACCTTGTGGTGATATTTTTTACTTCTCAGTCACAAGGTCAGGGACAAAGAGGACTCTTAAAAGGCTTTTATGTAAACACAAAGGTAAGCTTTCTCCTAACATACCTTTAAACAAGACTTTAAAATATTTAAACACAGAAACAGAATTTTACCACAACCTTCAATTCAAACACGTGTGCCTACTCACAATGCAAAGTGATTAGCTGATTGCCCCTTATTTGTGGATTTTTAACAAAACCACTTAGAAAATACGGAGGCACAGCAATTAGCGAAAGTAGAGTTACTGCTATACTATTATATTTCTTATGCTTATCTATTGAATGGCATGAGTGAGCCACTAGTCAACTGATTTACATTTATGCTCTGATTTAGGTCTTCCGAATAACCCTCCGAGTTATATGTGTTTATCAATACTTCACAGGTGAGGAAACTTCAGAAAAGGAGGCAACCCAAGGTCACCCAACTAGTAGGTGAGGAGCCAGGATGCTGGCCCAGTCCCAGTGGACACCAAGGCATGAACAGGGTATCCAGACAGTATCTGTCCCCCAAAGGCATCACTGATAGAACCAACACTTGGTTGTTCAAATGCCACGTTGGCCCCTGACTCTGGGCTGACTTCTAGTGTCACGGGATGAATTAGCACAGACCTGCGGCTGGTGGAGCCTGTCTGGTAGACATGGCACTCCTGAGGTGTCCAGAGCATAGTCCTGAGATCTGGGGTATGTCTTTAGAATTTTCCAGAGCAACATGTGTGGCCCACTCACTGTAGCCAAGGATAACCAGGCTCTTGTGATTTTGCCGGGGAGGTAAGCAAAGAGAACCTGGCATGGGGGAAAATGTCTTTCTCCCCTGACCAATAACAAATCCCAATTACTTAAAGATACATACACACTTCTAAGGAAGTCACCGATTTTCCTTCAACAAGCAGTGCCCAACAATCAACGTGCTACAAACCTGATCCCCACATTCGGAGCTTCACTTGGTACTTTCAAAATCCCCCATCCATCCTGTCAGATCTGCTTTCAAGGTTCACGTGGCAACAGTATTTGTAGACACCTCTGCCCTTACTAACCACAAAGTAAACATAAACCAGGCTGCATCCTATCCGAAGGCAGGAGCAAATCTTAAGAGTGGGGAAAGGAAAAGATGACCTTCCCATTTGACCTGTTTGCAATTCAGATCTTCACACCCCGAGTGAGCACATCAGGAAAGGAACACCTTCTGAACAGGGATAGGACAGCAAATGCTGTCACCAGGCAAACCATATGGAACGCAGTGAGTGCTTCTCCCGTCTGATCGAGAGTGGCATGAGGGCTGCGCTCGTTAAAAGCAAAGCCATTATTGCCCTAAGTAAAATGAAATCATGTTTATGATAACATTTCTGCAACTCCTTAACATTTACTCTGATTTGAGATTTATAAGCATGATGTGAGAGAATTCAGTTCCTACTATTTTCATGCCCAGCAGCAAAGAAATTAGTGAAAATTGCATTAGAGAATCCCTTTCTGTAATGGCTTAACAGGCGGCTTTTCTCCTCCAATTCAATACAGTTTAGCAAGGTTTTTATGGGGAAGGGTGGACAGTACTTTTGGTTTGGACCCCTAATGTTCAAAGTAATTTAATAGCAGGCACTTTTCTGGAAAACCTGAATTTCCCACAAATCCAAATCCAATTACCCGTGCAGGCTCTGATAACTAGTTACATGAGTATTTTACTCTTTTTTTCCCCTGCTACCTGGGCTTGAGGCATCAAATTTATGTCTCTTATGAGCAACTTTTAGATTTCATTTTTTGACTAAAGAAGATGCCTTAAAGATATAATAACAAAGGCAAATGAAATATTAAAATGTAAGCCATTCCTTTCACTAAGGACTTAGCAACTCCATGCAAAGAGATGAGAAGGAAACACTGTTTGGCCAATGGAGACCCGGAGTGGTCAGACTCAACCACAATGGATGGAGTGCAGATGGTGAGAAACGCTCTGGCCACCAGGGAGCAGCATAAAGGAGACTGAATGGGAAAGAGAAGGGTTGTGGTTGTTTTCCCCTTGGAGCTGGGGCCTTGCAGGCACGGCATCTCACAGGTAGGTGTTCTGTCACAGTTCATTAGAGTATGTGAAGGGAACTAATGCTCACAGAGCTTGGATTTGAAAATCGTCATCCTTTGCTCTTATTTTGAAAGGAGCATGTAATAGTTAAGGACAACAGATGATTAAGTATTCCCTACTCTTGATAAAAACAACTGGTGGAGCATAAGGTTGTTTTCTCTGAGATAAGGAGGCTTGTGATAGAGCTCATGGGAGAGAACCACCACTATCAAGATGTTGGTAAGTTGAGCAAAGCAGTTCAGAAACATCTACCCAAAATGGCCCAGAAACATGGGAGAGATTTTCAAACACCATAGCAAATAGAGAAATGAAATTTTAAAAAATGAGATGCTATTTGTTTTTCCTAGCAAAAGATTAACAAGAACAATGCCACTGAGGATCTGGAGAAGGTGTGGTACATCCGCCGTGTGCATGCACTGCTGGCAGGATTCTTCGTACCAACTCTCTAGAGTATGATTTTAGAAATGTGTATAGAAATGGACACAGCCTTTGACATAGCAGTCCACAAAGATCCTTTGCAATGGCAAACACCAGAGCCAAAATCAAATGCCAGTGAATAGAGGATTTTAAATAAATTAATGAATCCAGTTACAATGAGACAATAACACACTTAAAAATGAGCTTGAACTACATTCTCTGGCACAGAAGGATGTTCACAATATTCCCAAGTGAAAAAAGCAGGTTATAAAACAGTATATATTATACTTACTATATCTATATATACCCACATATATAAACACATGTATATATATCCTACACTTGTTATATATACACACACATATGCATATACATATATATGCATATATAAAGTATATGATATGGAGATAGCAATAGTATAAATAGCCTATATTTATATGTAGTATACTAGACACACACAAACTCTTCACATGCTAATGGCTTCCTTGTGTTTGCTTAAGACAATCATTAACCATTTTTTTAAAAATAAATCTTTCTTTACACCCAACTTAGACCTTGCCAGTAACATTTTCCATATGGAGAAAAGCTTATTATGATGCTTTGAAGTCTTCAGTTTTAAAGATATGATCCTAAATCTCCTTTATTTGGTAGTTATAATTAAAACTAATATCCCTTTATGACATTGCTTAACACATAAATTACCTCAAAATTAGGTATACATAGGACAAATAATTTTCATGGGAAGGATAAAATACTAAGACACCCAACTAAATTTTATTTTTATAGATTTAGAAATTTATATTTATAAAAGAAAAATATACAGGTAAATATCTTGGTACAACAAAATGTTTATATGGTTATCTCAGGATTGTTCAAACTATGTATAAACTTGTGTTATATATTTATTTCTTGATTGCCTTTTATTTTGTTGGAATTTTGATGTGTTTCTTTTGTCTATGTCCTTGAAAAAAAGAAGAAAAGAAAACCACAACAAACTAAACACCTGCATACTTTTTTCTCAGCTGCCATCATGCCGAAAATATGGAGAACTTCTTTTTTCCATTGGGATTTTTTTTTTGGTCACTTGTATATGTCATTTGTGCCCCAAACAAGGTTAGTGTCTTTTCTTTCCTCATACCTGTTCCTTTTGTGAGCTCAGAAAGAGGTTTGACTCCTCAAAGAATAAAGTGGAAGAGTGATCATTTTGATGATTTTAGAGGAAATAATATAGAAATAGGTTACTTCTTTTCATTTGTTTTTCTTTTAATATTGATGTACAAGTTTCCAATTGCCCTTTGAACATAAATACTGTATAGGCCCCACCTCTTTATCCAGACAACATGGAAAGGTGAGAGATATACAATTATCAGCTTATTATATTTGGCTGGGTAAATGAAAGAAGAGTTGAATAACTTGACCTTCTATTATTATGAACTTATCAACATGAATGCATAAAATAGAGAGGGGGATAGATAGAAAGGTGTATCAGTACATTAGGTAGCAAGATGGATACATAGATGGAGACAGACAATGACCAATACAAACAGGTTTTAAAACTCAGTGCATGTATCAATTCTGCAAATACATCAACTTTTTAATAAGACTCTTCCCTTGGAGTTTAGGTGTATGTAGCAATATGTTCTCCTAGGGAAAGAAGACATAAAAATAATCGCCATCAGGAGGAAATGCAAATTCACCATTTAGGAAATACCACAAGTGCAGGCAACATCCACCAGTGGACACTAAAATCAATGTACAAGTGTTTGAGAAGAAACAGGATTGCTGGCATTAACTCAAATTATCTCCCCCAAGATACTTATCGATTAGAAAGAAAAATACCCACTTTGTGTAGAGAGACTCGGCAGACCTTATCTTAATTAAGTGAGCAAGGTTAACATCACCAGTTATGATCCATACAGACGCCCTGTACTCCTGATATATTTCACTGAGAATAAGACAACATTATTTTTGTAGCATCTTCCCCAAAGTGTACAACATCAATCCAAACACGTGGAAACACCTAAAAAGTTGAGAGACATCTTATGAAATGTGGCTAGAACTCATTAAAAGTTTCAAGGTCATGGGCGGTGACTGTGGCTCAAAGGAATAGGGTGCTGGCCCCATATGCTGGAGGTGGCGGGTTCAAACCCAGCCCTGGCCAAAAACTGCAAGAAAAAAAAGTTTCAAGGTCATAAAAGATAAGGAAAGAATGAAGAATTACCATAAATTGAAACTGACTAAGCAGACACCATTCAACAGAGGGTGAGATCCCTGGTTGGATCCTAGAATTGAAAAATTATGAAAGAATTCTAATAGCATGATAAGTTTAGTATTCTATCAAGGTTAATTTCCTAGTATTAGGAAAGGATGAGTGAAAGGTATAATTAGTGAACTGTGTACTATTTTTGCAACTTTTCAGTAAGTACAAAGTTATGTTAACATATGGTTTTTAAAAATGGGTGAAATTGCCAGAAATTGTCATCTGCTGGTTTGATTCTTGTTCCATTCATGTCAAAGAAAACTTCAGGTCTTTACATACAGTTTCCTATTTTATATGAGCATAGACTTATCCCGAGTCTTAACAGTATGGCTGAAAGAGACTTTCAGAATCAACAGTGCTAAACTGATAAATTGATAGTGTCTCCCACTGGGTTTTTTTGGGGGGGGGGAAGACAGAGTCTTGCTGTTGCCCAGGTTAAAGTGCAATCTTACAATCATACTTCACTGCAATCTCAAACTTAAGTGATTCTACAGCCTCACCCCGCCGAGTAACTAGGATTACAAGTACATACCATTACACCCAACTAATTTTTCTACCTTTTGTAGAGTTTGGTCTCACTCTTACTCAGGCTAGTCTCCAATTCCTGGCCTCAAGAAATTCTCCTGCCTGCCTGGGCCTCCCAGAGTGCTAGGACATGCATGAGATACTGCACTGGCCTCTTATTGTTTTTAATGGTGTCTGCCAACCAGAAAGGAGCTTTCCAACTTTCTAGAGAGTAGTGTAGTGGGAAAAAGTTTTTATTAAGCATTTAAAAAACAATCTCATAGAACAGAGCTGAAAGGGTTAATCTAGTCATCTTCTGTGATCATCAATCACAATATAAGTGCCCAGTACCTAAAGATGCTTTAGACATATAAATACGTGTTGGCAGATGAATAAGGAACATGAAACAACTATATGCTTCAATTTCATTATCCAGAAAGAAAAAAGTAATTTTTCCTCATAAAGAAATAATACTTCTTCAAATGTATATTCACTGCATTATGTGATCATTATTTTTTTTTACAGAAATATACATATTCTTCTAATTAAAAGATGGTAAGAACACATAACTTAGTTTCTTCACAGAGGGTGAAAAAATTATCACAGGCATAGACTTATTTTGCACTCTGAGATGGTGGTGAATGACCACATTTTTTTCACTCAGTAAGTGTTCAACAAATACAGTATAACCTCTGCAAGTTGACCACCCCAGGGACTGTCAACAAACTGGTCAACACATGGCAGTGATCAACATAGGCCTTAGTACATGTGGTACGTGTCTGGTCTATGGAAATTAGGTCAACTTAAGGAGGTGATCTATGTAGGGAAGTGGTCCACTATGGAGTTTTCACTATATTACTATATGATGCCAGATGCAATAAATCTATTCCATCATGAATCTATTAAATGCCCAAAGAAAAACCTGGTATTAGTCCCTACATCCCATTGTGGAGCAGATCCAAAGTCTGCAATTTGGATGTTCGGTTCTGTTTGACTTAGGGAGAGACAAAGCCCACAGAGATGGGAATCCTCTATAGCAGATATTCTTCACCAGGAGGAGAGGCTTCCTTGGGTTGAACCAAGTTGATAAAACTTGGGGTAGACACACACACACGCTTCAAATTAACTATTGTCTGCCTAGCACAGTGCTAATAATATTTCTAAAGTTATCACAAAATATGTAAGTATGAAGCCATGAAGAGAGGCCCATGTGCCATTTGGCAGGACAGCACAGTAAACAGCCAGGTATCCAATCACTGCTGCTCATGTAACAGGCACTGCTTAATGTTAGGAACATAATGATGAGCACTCACTTCCTCTGCTCTCAAGGAATGCACAAGTCTAACAAGGCAATTAGGAAAGAACAGAAAAACCAACACAGGCAGTGAAGTATGATAACAAGACAGGAGGCACTCAAACTCTACCCCCATGGAAGAGAGAGACTCCAAAGGGGAGGTGATGGCTGAGCTGAGATTTAATGGCTGAAGGGAAAAATCTTACAAAAAGAACACAGTTTGGACAAACGGCATTGTAGGCATAACGAACAGCAGGTATTAAGTTAGGAAAGCATGAAAAGGGTAAAGTGGGTGTAGTTGTAAAACACGTAGGTGTTTGTAGTGTATGGCACGTAGGGAGAAGGGGGCAGAAATTACAGTTGAATTGGCAGATGGGATCAGGGCAAAAGGGCCTTTATAACACACTGAAGAGCACAGGCTTTAAAAAACACGTAATGAGGAATCACTGCATACTATGTGAAATTAGGTGATACAGCTTTTGTTGCAACAAAGAGAAAATGTGGAACCGGGGCAATAGAGGTAAGAAGTCAGGACACCTTCGTTTACGGCCAAGGGTACTGGGTGGATGGTGGTGGGACGAGGAATGCAGAGAGGAAGCTCAGGAGGTCTCCTCAGGTGTGATGAGCTGAAGGGAGCTGGGGAGGCTCCCATCAGAGACACCCAGAGGGCCATCAGAGATGCTGAAGCAAAGAAAGGCAGACGGAAATAAAAATGCAGGAGGACTTTGCTTTCCGGTTTCACCTGGAAGGAGGGTATAAAATGCAAGCCTGTCCTGACAACAAATAAAAAGTTAAACAAATTGTTTGAATCTGTAAGAAGCAGGAGGACACAGGGCAAACCACTGTTTCCCCAAGTAGGAGACACATGTGGATACAAGGAGTTACAGCTTATAGAGAGGCATATGAAACTTCCCCGGGAACCAGTCACTGGAACTGCACTTGATGAGTTGCTGAAACCTCCATGGGGACAACTCTGAGAGTTAAAAACTTTAGGAAATACGTCAAACTCCCCCTTCCCCCAGTACTGTGAGATTTACCTGGAGGAACTCAACTAGGTTCCCATAAGAAATACTGAAGAAAACTTCCTTCATGCTCTCAGCAGAGAAGGAAAAAGAGAAATAGTTGAAATACATCAGAGCATCCTAATAGTCTTCATGAAGTCTGCCCTTAGGAGAAACTAGTTAACCATACGCTAACCTGCTAGGGGTAAATCAGAGTCTAAATGAAGTGGCGAAAGGAAATACACAATTGCAATCAGCTCTAGCCTTTGGCATGAGAGAAGGAAATATCCAGTTCTAACCCGCTCTAGCCTTCCTGTCCTACCTACAGGAAGCAGAAGAAAAAAGAAAGAAACAGAAATACTTGCAATGTTCATAGTCCAGACACCTGTGTTCACTAAAAGACTGAGACCTAATCATAGAGTTGCAGAGTTCTTGCCTCCCACTCACTCCTGACCATATTACTAAAGGCCTATTTACAGCAGTTCCATTTACCAAGCATAAAATGTTCAGCTACCAAGAAAATATTACAAAGAATACTAACACTAATGGCAAAAAAAACCCCTCAATATGAAGAGGCAGAGTAAGCATCAGAACCAGATATAGAAGGGGTGTTGAAAGTGTAAGGCCAGGAATTCAGAGCAACCATGATTAATTGCTAAGAATTTTGATAAATCAAGCAGAGGGCGTACAAAAAGTTACGGGCAATGTAAACAAAAAAATGGAAATTCTAAGGAAGACCCAAAGAGAAATGCCTTTGATGAACTGACTGGTAGACCAGACACAGCTGAAGAAAAAATATCTTTGAACTTGAGATTCTATCACTAAAAACTTTAAAAATCTGATCTATAGATTCAACATAATCCCCACAAAAATCTCAGCAAGTTATCTTGTAAATGTTGACAACCCAATTATAAAGTTCATAGTAAGAGCAAATAAACCGGAATAAACAACACAATATTGATGGGAAAGAAGGAAATTAGAGGAGTTAACCTAACTAACTTCAAGTCTTGCTGTGAATGCAAAGAATCAAGAGAGTGTAGACGCCCAGATGGTGCTGCAACACTGGGTATCACCTGCAAAATAAATGACTCTAGACCAGCGGTTCTCAACCTGTGGGTTGCGACCCCTTTTTAACAATGAAAATACATTGCCGCATTAGGAAGATTGAGAAACACTGCTGTAGACTAGGCCCTCATACTTTTCACAAAAATTAACTTAAAATGCATTATAGGCTTCAATGTAAAACTCAAAACTATTAAACTCCTAAAAAGCAACATTAAAGAAAAACCTAGATGGCCTTGGGGGGTATGGAGATGACTGTTTAAACACAACACTAAAGGCATAGTCCCCGGAAAGCATAACTGATAATCTGGACTTTGTTGAAATTAAAAACTTCTGCTCTGCACAAGACAACATCCATGGACTATGAAGCCAAGCCACAGAATGGAAGAAAATATTTGCAAAAGATACATCTGACAAAGAATAGTTGTGCAAAATATGCATACTTTTTAAAAAAACTCAATAAGAAAAAAAAAGAGCACAATTAAAAAGTGGCCCAAAGATCTTAATAGGCGCCTCATCAAAGAAAATGTACAGATATTAAATAAGTATATGAAAAGGTGCTCCACATCATATGTCAACAGGGAAATGCAAATTAAAACAAATAGCACTGCTTACCCATTAGAATGACCCAAATCTGGAACACTGGCTACAAGAAATGCTGGCGAGGATGTGGAGCCACAGGAGCTGTCATTCTTTGCTGGAGGGAATGCAAAAAGGCTTGGCCTCTTTGGAAGACAGTTGGTCAGTTTCTTAAAATACCAAACACACTTTCACCATATAATCCAGTAATCATGCCCTTGCATATTTACCCAAAGGAGTCGAAAAGGTATGTCCACTAGAAACCTTGCACACAATTGTTTATAGCTGCTGTATTTTTAATTGCAAAGACTTAGAAGCAACAAAAATGTCCTTTAGTAGGTAAATGGATAAATAAACTTTGGTACATGGCTTGGCGCCTGTGGCTCAAGTGGCTAAGGTGCCACTTGAGCTGGCGGGTTCGAATCCAGCCTGCATCTGTCAACAACAATGACAGAAGCAACCAAAAAATAGCCGGGCGTTGTGGCAGGTGCCTGTAGTCCCAGCTACTTGGGAGGCTGAGGCAGGAGACTTGCTTGAGCCCAGGAGTTGGAGGTTGCTGTGAGCGTAATGTCACAGCACTCTACCCAGGGTGACAGCTTGAGGCTCTGTCTCAAAAAAATAAATAAATGAATGAATAAACTCTGGTATATATCCAGGCAATAGAATATTATTCAGCACTAAAAAAGAAATGAGCTACCAAACCAGAAAGAGACTTGGAAGAAGCTTAAATGCATATTATTGAGTAAAAGTAATCAATCTAAAAAAGTTACATAGTGTATTGATCCAAATATATATGACGTTCTGGAAAAGTCAAAACTATGGAGGCAGGAAAACCACCAGTGTTTGCCAGGGGCTGGGGTTGGGGGATGTAGAAATAAACAAAACACAGAATATCTTTAGGGCAGTGAAGTATTCTGTACGATACTATAATGATGAGGTCAAGTCATTATACCTTTGCCCAAACCCACAGATTACACCACACCAGAGTGAACTAATGCAAACTACTGTAAACTATGCCAGTTGGACAATTATAATGTGTCAATGTAGATTCATCCATGGTAATAAACGTGTTCTTCTTCTGAGGATGTTGATAATGGGGGAGGCTAGGCAGCGGAGGGTATACAGAAAATCTCTGTACCTCACTTCCAATTTTGACATGAACCTAAAACTGCTCTACAAGATAAAATCTGTAAAAAAGAAAAAAAAAGTATGGCCTAAGATGGCAAAGTTGGGCTATCCAATATTGTAGGCACTGATCCCAGGTGGCAACCAAACACTTGATGTTACTATTCTGAATTGAGATGTGTTGTAAGCATGAAATCACACCTGATTTTAAGAATAAAAAGTAAAATATCTCATTAATAATTTTTATACTGAAGACATGTTGAAATAATATTTCAGATATGCTAGGTGAAATAAAATATTATTTAAATTATTACCCCCCGTTTATGTTACTTTTGTAATAGCGCTATTAGAAAAGTTAAAATTCCATTGTGTCGTCACGTATGCCACTTGCAGTGTACTTTGCCTGGACAGTGCTGGTCTAAGGACTCTACCCTTAACATTATGGTAGGACTTAAGGACTGAAGAGGGGAAACAAGGGCTGTCCAGGCCCATGTTGGGAGGTAGAGGCTGTTCAGGGATTGATTGATACAAGGACACAGGGAAAACAGAAGCATTGAAGACACGATTAAGTATCATTCTGACAGGTCATGGGGAGAAAAAAAGCCTAGCTGGAGCAGATGTGTGAATGACAAACATGTAAAAAGAAGGGAATTTAATTACAGATAATGAAGAATGATTATATCCAGTCTTATGTGCAGTAGAAAACAGAAACTGGAAAGGGTAGTATGATGGTAACACCACTGTTTTAGGAAGAACCATAATCCTTGGTTCACATGAGAAAGTATGCAGAGGAAGAGACTGAAGCCAATGAGGCAGAGGGAGCTATGTGCCACCTAGCAGGGAAATGAAGTGTTTTTAAATGCGGATGATGGTAATAGGAAGATAAAAAGGGAAACCTTAGAAAGATGTCTAAGTAAAAAGAAATGCTGTCCATTGCACGGTAGCATAAACCTTCGCCCATCACTGGAGTGGTCAGGTCAACATCATATCCAGAGCTGAGATGCTGGAGAAGTGAGGTTACATCTTGGTTCCTGCCTTCGCAAACAGGAGGAAGGTGCTTTATTGGATAAAAACTGCTAAATATGGCAAACTAGGAAGCCTCCTTACGGAGAGTACCAGGAAATGGCAAGGTCACGGAAGGTAGCTCCATAATTAAGAGCAATGGCCAGGAACACGTTTATTACCATGGATGAATCTGGCCCTCAGCTTTTAGCTGCTACAGACATTGGTTTGCCTCAGGTAGATACAAGCTAAAACCCACCGGAGATTTCCTATAGGCAAGGAAGACACGTGAACAGCCCAGGGTACTTCTTGACTTTTGTTGTCAATTGCTAGGTGAAAGAAAAAGCTATCTATGCATTTCGTTTTATTCCTGTTTCTGTAATTTTAATGAGCCCCAAAGTTAAATGATTTTCCAATGCAAAAGATAACTTTTAATTTATAGAAGAAATGGAAATACATCTTTTACTTCAAGGTAAATATCACGGTACTGCAAAATGACCTTATTCTGGAACGGAATATGTTAAAAAAAAAAAATTCACACACCCCATCCAGCAGGCGTCACAGTCAATGCCCTCCCACGATCCCCTGAGGGCTCCAAAGTAGATTATACTCAAGAATCAAGAGGTGAAAACACCTGACCAATAAGGGTATTAAAATGACTCCTGGGTCTCTGAGATAGTAATTACATTAATAACTTTGAATCTTTACAACAATCATGACGTTAACTCTCATGAAGGGTGTCAGACTGAGTGCACTACATAATAGGTGACTAAATAATGGGTATGCAAACTGTTGTACCTTTGTTTAGAGTTTTGGCCCAGAAATTACACACTCTAATTAATCTTAATCAACCAAGAACTCCTATGTTCAACGAAGACCATAAAACCATGGCAAGTTTGGTGACCAAGAACCACGGCACTTCATTTCCATGAAGTTTTTAAGAAAAAGGACAATGAAGGAACAAGGAATCTATATGCCTATTTCCAACTTCTACAGATGACACTCAGATATTTCTTTCCTTGCTGCTTTGACTGAATCCTCCCTTAGATGATGATGGAGGGTAACATGTGGAAGAAGCTGTGTGTGCCCCTCAGTTTCCTCACAGATAATACATGGAAAATGCTACTTCTCCTCATAGGCCTATTGTGAGGACTACAGGAGACAAAAGTTTCTAGTACATGGTAGATCTCCATAACAATTAATAACTACTATCACTATTCAAAGGGTACATAAGATTAGGTTAAAAAAAGTTATCAACTACATTTAATACATTCAGAGCATTCTTTTTGTCCCCAATTTCCTCAGGAGTTTATGTACTCCTTCAAAGTACAGTGGAACCTCCACAGTGGACCACTTCCTTAAGTTGGCCTAATTTTCATAGGCCAGGCATGCACCACATGTACTCAACGGAATTGATTCATTCAATTCATTCAATTCATTCAAAGGAGTGATTCCTTATGGTGACCACCTCTGTATGTTGACCAGTTTGTTACACTCCCTTGGATGGTCAACTCACAGAGGTTCTGCTGTACTCTACAAGTTGGGTAAATCATGGGAACTAGTACCAAAAAGGGAACTGGCCCATTTCCAGTGAGTAATGAGTACACTTAAAGTAAGTCTTGTCTACTCTACCAAACAGAGGTCAAGGCCTCACAACCACCTCAAACAGAAATCTAACATCTTGCCCATGATCAGCCCCTAACCCCTGTGACCCCAGACTCTTGACTCTGCACTGTGACTGGCTTCTTTTAGCATTCAGTTCATAACCACGGTGGAATATATGGTTTCTAAACTCAAGCTGAGCTTGCAGCCCTTCCATCACTAAGTATTGGGCATACAGTTTTTCTAAGACTGAGTAAATTCTTGTTACATGAAAAAGATGCACTTCATCTAACAATTCAAATTGCCACGAATCCGGAAAAAAAAAAACAAAACAAACAAAAAAAAAAAACAAAAAAACCCTGCGTTCACAAGAATCTCTCTCACACCACACAGGTCCCTAAAATTTAGAATTTACTGTGAGGAAGGTGAAAACTAGAGGCAAAATGAACCATGGCCTGTTTTCTTATACAACGACTCAGGGCTCCTTCTGAGAAGTGCAACCCTGCATTGTCTCAGGAATGATGTCAGGATCCCCAAACTTAAGATGATTTGACTTACGGTTTTTCAACTTTATGATGATGCAAAAGCAGTACACATCAGTGAAAATTGTCCTTCAAGAAGACATAACCATTGTCTTTCCGTTCCGTATGTTCAATAAATTACATGAGCTATTAATCTCTTCATTATAACACAGGCTTTACAGGCTGATGTAAGTATTCTGAGTACATTTGAGGTAGATGTGAGCTATGGTGTTTGGGAGGTTAGGTATACAGTTGTCCCCCTCATCCATGGGGAAGATGTTCCAAAATGTCCAGCAGATGCCTGAAACCGTGGAGAGTACTGAAGCCTGTATACACTATGCTTTTTTCCTTATTAAGTTGGGAACTTTTACTTTCCTACTTAAAGAAGCTTATGCCTTCTCTTTAGCATATCTGAATTGCTAGCATCGCTACTCTTGAGTTTGGGGGCCATTATGAAGTAATGTAAGGTGTACTTGAGAGCAAGTCCTACAATACCTAGACCTGGTAACTGAGACAGCCAACAAGTGACTAATGGGGAGGTAGCATAGACAGCGCAGATATGCTGGACAAAGTGAGGACCCACATCCCAGGTAGGGGAGTGGAGCTGTACAGGACTACATCAGGCTGCTGAGAATGGTGCGGAACTTATTTATTTATTTTATTTATTTTTTTGAGACACAGTCTCACTTTCTTGCCCCCGGTAGAGTATCATGGTGTCATAGCTCATAGCAATCTTAAACTCTTGGGCTCAAGAGATCCTCTTACCTCATCCTCAACACAGCTGGGACTACAGGCACTCTCCACAATATCCAGATTTTTTTTTTTTTTTTAGAGATAGGGTCTTGCTCTTGTTCAGGCTGGTTTTAAACTCATGAGCTCCAGCAATCCACCCACCTCAGCCTCCCAAAGCGTTAGGAGCCACTGCACCTAGCGTAACGGTATGGAATTTAAAACATATGAATTGTTTATTTCTGGAATTTCCCATTTAATATTTTCAAAGGGCAGTTGATGGGGGTAACTGAAACCACAGAAAGCAAACTCACAGATAAGGGGGCTCCTGTATTAAACACATTTCAATGTACAATATTTTCAACTTACAATCAACTTATCGAGATGGGAACTCACTGTAAGCCAAGGAGCAGACATGTACTTAGCTTATAATTTGTTTTTTCTTTCAACAGAAATTACTTCTTTTAAATGTACATTATAATTTTATAAGTGCATCTCTGGAAATAAATGTCAATCCTACAGTAACACAGAGGGGACAACCTGAGTGTTCTGCTTGAAAGATGTCAGGAGATTAGGCAGCTCTGTTTTAACTTTTGTTACTCCATATGATAAAATATGCTAAGCCAATAAATAACAGAGAAGACAATTAAAATGTTCGAGTGGGTTAGCTGCAAAACTGTTGAAAACTAAAGTAGCCTCGGTTGTTTGATTTCAGCTCCCGTCCAAAATAGGTCCAAACTAGAAGAGAGGAATTACCACTCGTATAATTTCTTCCATGAACCTCTATTTTAAAGCTATTGGGGAAAAGGGCAAAATTTTGATTTTTATTTTCTGCCAAGGATCACTATAGTCAACTTACAGAGAAGCTTGACGAGCCCTACTCAGTCCTTCTATGCCATTGCCAACCCTGTTCTGTGAGACTACCGGGCTATTTGTCCACAGGTCTCTCTGGGGGAGCATGTGGAACTGGTCTGCCAATGAGCCTTGAAACCCATCTGTGTCTCAGGGGCGTTCATTCTAAAAATTCCAAGGTGATTTTCTAGGCTTGCTTAAGAGGGCCTACTCAACTCTTCACTTACTTTAGGAATTATAGGTGACTCAATGGATGAGGCAGGATAATGCCTCAGTCTTTACTGAACGTCTGCTGTATGTACACGCCAGAGTTACACCAGAAATAGTCAACATAGTTCTCATGTAACCTCTAGATGGCACATTCCCATTTGGCAGATAGTGGAACTGAGGCCTGGGAAGAAGGGCAATTTATCCAGCAAAATGAGTGACTAAGAGGGAGAGGTGGGCTTTGAACAGAGGGTCTTTTCACCTAGGTAGAAAACAGACACGGGGGAGAAAAGACTACAGTTAGGCTGGTGCTTAAGTACTAGAATATAATCCTTTTGGCTTCTTACTTATTCACTGACTATGCCCCAAAATGTATGCACTTAGTATTAGGTGGTTTACCTCTTCAACTATCTTTAAAAAACAGCCACATCAAATTCTGATACATTTTTGCAGGCAACGAGCATGTGAAAACTCATCAGAATTTCTCTCCTCATCACAAGATTCCTGATTAAATTTGTAAACAAAACACACTTTGATCAAACAAGTATGTCATCCCATCCCGATTTCTTTTATGTAATTTTTCTAAGTATCTCTGAGAAGCTGGTTTTCAGAGATGAAGCATAATTAGTATAATTGCCATTCTGCCAGTAACAGTCAGTCATTGTATTTACTTTGAAGGAAATGAAAAGACATTTTCGAGATGAAGGAAAGATACAGACAAAACTCATTGAAATACTTTCTTTTCCTTTATTGTATATCCTTTACCTCACTTCAGCTTGTATCAGACAGCTGGCCTGGACTGAACACTTGGCTCACAGTGGCGGCCACCAAATTTCCCATTTTCTATTCTGGAGTTTAGCCACGTACCTTTCTCAGATTAATACACCTATTAATTTCTTGCGGAAATTAGGAAAAAGTCTTCTAGTCATTGGGCTGAGCAAATTCACAGTATTTTTCCTTAGGCCTGGGATAAGAAGGACTTGTTAAGGAAAATCCTGAGCAAAAGAATCTAAGAGTTCCCACCGATTTCATCACCACCCATTCTCTCAAATGCTTATCTCATCTTTTAATGTTTTTCCCAGGTCCTCTGTCGCTTGATAGTTTTCAAGTCCTAGGAAAGAAGTGTTAAGTAACTAATTCTGAGAGGTCTGATTTGCCCAAATCATATACCTTTGCAGTTAAGAAACTCCTTACAGCTAAATGTGCAATAACGGGATTTGTTAACAGTAACATAACATGGACCGACTGTCCTGTGGGTAGAGCATTACTCTAAGTGATTAGCACATAATTATCGCATTAATCCTCGCAACAGCCCAATCAGATAAAGGCTGTTATTATCCACAGTATATGGGAAATGAAAGCACAGAGAATTCAAGTCACTCCCTTAGGGGAAACCAGCGTTCAAACACAAGCAGTTTGGCGCAGGCCCTTTTGCTATCAATACTACAAGATATGGATTGCCACTGGCAAAGTGGAATATGCTCATGTGTAAATATTGTTTTGTCAATAAAACACTTTTGACATTGAAGATACACCTACCTATAGTGAGTTGAAGAGTCACAGACATTTGTAAATTACTTAGAGAATAGTATGTAGAAAACTTGTTAGAGAGGAGAATGTTGGTGATTGTCTCTACTTGGTAGGGTTATGATTGAGCTGTTTATTTATTTGTATCTACATGTATTATTTATTTTTATCCATATTGTCTATTTCTTTCCACCATGAATACGTACTGCTTTTGTAATGAAAACAGTCTTTAGAAAGCCAAAAAAAAAAAAAAGGAAACAATTCTCGTCAGAGCCTTCTCATAGGAGAGCCAACTAGGAGATGTGTTACCAAGAAACCTTGACTCTCTTCTAATTGGAAATCCTATTAGTCTACTATTTCAATAAGATCGCTCACTTGAATAGCATTTTAGTGCTTACGGAAAGTTTGCAAGTGTCTTCTAAGCATTATCTATCTGCACCCCCAGTTCAATTTACGATTCACTGTGGTGTGGAGAAGAGAGGAAGGCCAACAGCAGGTGCTCATACAGAGGACACTACAAAAGGCGTGAAAGCCTGGACAGAAGAGGGCTCTGGTTTACAGGAGAAGGGCTCCCCTTCTTGGGTGAGGAACTCTTGGCTGCCTTAGGGGCAATTCAGCTCATGGAAGTGATCTTGGGTGATCTTGAGAAACTCCCCAAATTGACAAGATTTGGAACAGTTCTAACAAATATTAATGTATTTGGTTAATGGCTTTTGGTCCAAAAGCAAGGGCTGCCACATGGTCAGGAAAGTTCAGAGCACGCAAAGCTTCTTCAAATCAGAAGGCAAAGTCTTAACAATGGTGACAACAAAACTGGCAAAACAGAAACATTATTTACTAATGTATTCTTCATGAGAAAAAAATATACCTTAAACTAATTTTATTCAATTGACTAAGTATAAAATTGCAAGAATTCAGATGGCATAAAACAACCAGCATGGAATGACAGCTTACAATGTATCAAACAGTTTTATTCTTAGTCAACATAATCTGGTGATCACAGAAAAAATATGTTCTTCTTTCTCTCTTTTCCCACATGGGGCAGTGACCAAGAGTATGAGGTATGAGCATGAAGGGAGTCTGAAGCCTTCTTTCACAGGGCACTTTGGTATAGTCCATGGAGAAGTAGCTAAGTCAGTCAATTCTACATTGCTCAACAAATACTTCTAATGACTTTGCAATTACCAGGTTGTCTCACGGCCACATCTATGGTAATACCATGGCAATGCCACAGCAATCCAATCACTCCCTGGTCATCTACTCAATGAGAGTTACTACCATAGGAAGGCCACATTATGTTCTAAGCCGACTGCCAAAATTTAAAACCCATAATAGTCATCTGGAAAACTTGTCTCAAAGTACAGATTCTCTAGGCCCTACTCTTAGAGAATTTAATTTAGTTGGTCTAGAGAGGGGCCCATGAATTCATATTTTTAATAAGAAATCCAGGTGTTTATTTTTTCTAACCTTGATAGAAGACATTAATGAAAAAAAAAAAAAAACAGGCGCCAGTACAACAACACTCAGCACATATTTTTGTTTCCCTAATAAATTCTTATCTAAGTATGAATAGAGATAGTCAGGGTGAGTCTTTCAGCTTCATGTCATTAATAATTCAGCAAGAGTGAATATTGTTGTTGAATGTATTTGAGTCACTGCAAACTTGGCAGTCTTGTAGGCAAACGTCCCATATTTCACATCATCAAGCCAATCTCGGTCATCAGTGCTACAGCAAGCAGCCTGTGTGAGGTGACAGTTCAGATAAGAATACTCTTCAGACTTTCAGCTCAAATGCAACTAAAGCCAGAAAACACAAATCTTTCATCAGAACAGGAGAATGTCTAGCAAATAAGAAGTAAATAGGAACCATTAAGTTGTTTAACAATAGTTTACAATGAACTTTGAAACATTTTGGGTGATCTTGAGAAGCTCCCAAGATTGACAAGATTTGGAACAATTCTAACCAAAATTAACATATTTGGTCCTTTTTTAATGGAAGAATACGTGCCTTTACATTAAGCAGAATAGTCTGATACGATGTATTCAGTTCAAGTCAAAATGAGAGTAAATGCTAAGCTACCATATAGACCCAAACAGAAACTTTTATACATAAAATTCCCAGAGGTGTCACTTATAGTATGGCTAAGATAACACAACAATCTCTTTCTGGAGAAAGAATGTGATTTGTGCATAATGGTATAAAATCTATGCTAAAACATTGCCAACTAGTCCAAATCTCTCAGGTGGTGCATTCAAATGTAATACACTCCACATTCAATCAACCTTGCACCCAATCCGTGTGGTCTGACCAAACATAGAGTGATGTGGGGTGAGGGACAGATGGACAGGTAGTGAGGGAGATATTTTAACATCAGGGGAGGTGGCAAACACTCATCTGAGCTCTCAGACAACTAGTTGAAGGCTCTTATCATTTGACTGCTCTTTACTGTAACTGAAGAAAGAGTGCCACCATCAACACTGGGTTTCAACTTCTATACCGAGTGACATCATTTCAGGGGCAGGCTTACACTTCACCAGTTATGTGCCCTTCGTTAACTAGCGATTTACCACTATGAGCCCAACAATGCTGGGAATACACAAGGGAACAATATATTTTATTGTGAGGAGGGAAAAAGTCAAGAAAATACATGTCAGCCATAGAGTATAACCAATGGCAATAAGGGCCAGAGAGGATCAAGAAACGTGTGGAGAGACTGGCCTGAGGGGAGCGTGATTTAAGTAAGTTGGTCAGGAAGGGCCCCACTGAGAAGATGACATCAAGCAAAGACTTGAAGTGAGGAAGGAAGCCAAGTACTTGGCGAGGAGCATTCTGGATACTGGAACAATTAATACAAAGGGACATTAAAATCCCTTTTGAATATCCTTTTGTGCCCCAGGGGACATTAAAATCTCTCCAGGAGAGACTTGGAGAATTTCTGCATCCAAATTATTGCCACACAGACACCAAGTGGATCTACCTTGAAATTCAGATCTATTTGTTGAGAAGTGTACTTTCAATAACTGCCCATATCCATCAGTTGCCTTAGACTTCTGGGGCACAAGGCTATGGTGAAGTTTCGCTCCTATTTATCTTTGGGCATCTTGTTGGGCATACTTTTGCTCTATCCTTCCTTTTTTTTTTTTAAACCAAGAAAGGGCTATTTCTCCTATGTATCTGGAAAAGGAAGATGAATGAAATCAGAATTGCCAGCCTATCCTGAAACAGCCAGCGTCAACACAGGCCCACTCAGAGTCCAGAATGGAAGACGTGTCCTTGCTGTGAAAACTTCGGGAACTACACTGCTTACTGTCACTTAGTGTGTTACCTTTCTATGGCTACTGAACAAATTACCACGTACTTAGTGGCTCAAAACCACACAAATGTATTATTTTACAGACCTGCAGGTCACAGGTCTCTCCAGGCTAACACTAACCTGTCAGAAGGGCTGTGTTGCTCTCTGAAGGCTCTGAGCAGGATCTCTTGAGGCCACCTGCAGTCTGGGGTCCATGGCCCTCTTGTCTGTCTTCAAAGCTAGCAAAGACAAGTGAGTCCTGCTCCCACAATATCATTCTGAGCTTGTTTCTCTGATCACACCTTCTCTCTTCTGTCTCAGGTTTTCACTTTTAAAACCCTTACAACTATATTGGACTCGCCCAGCAACACAAAATATCCTTACCCACCTCCTGGATCATACCTGCAAAGCCCTTTTTCCCATGTCTAGACAGCATATTAAAAGGTTCTGAGAACTAAGACATGCACGTATTTGGGGGCCATTATTCCACATACCACAGTTAGTATACTTTTATTTTTCTCTTTTTTGTTTAAATTTTTCAGGATTTGATCAAAAGTAATCAGGAAGTTTGCATTAGTCACTGAAAAACTGGCAAGGGGCAGAAAAGGCCTCTGACATATGGGCAATTATTAGAACAAAAATTATTTTCTTGTATAATATCACCCTAAAAAGGGCAACATACACTGACAAAATCTTAAAAAGAACAAAAACCATGAAGACATTAAGGCACGTACCAATAATGTGTAAATCGGAGCAAATTAATCGACCACCTTGAACCTCAGTTTCCCTAGATCGACCTTTCAGGGATGTTATGGGAACTAAAAAGGATAACCTGCACACAACCTGGACTAACAGGGACTGGGCCACACTGGGTGCTCACTTTGTCCTTGTTGTTTTTGGTCTTACGGTCAGCATCAACAATTTTTTCCTTTCACTTGCTTTCTACTTTCCCTAATTTCATATCTGAATAACAGTCCTAGACTTAAGATATTTTCTTTCTTTCTTTTCTTTTCGAGACAGAGTCTCACTTTGTCACTCTTGGTAGAGTGCTGGGGCATCACAGTTCACAGCAACCTCCAGTTCTTGGGCTTGAGCAATTCTCTTGCCTCAGCCTCCCAAGTAGCTGGGACTACAGGCGTCCACCACAAGGCCCAGCTGTTTTTTTGTTGCAGTTCGGCCAGGGCTGGGTTTGAATCCTCCACCCTCCATATATGGGGCCGGCGCCCCTACCTACTGAGCCACAGGAATCGCCCGATTTAAGATATTTTCTATTCAACCCAGTATTAGATATTCCATTTGGCCCAAATAAAAAATACTGCTATGTTTTCTCCTTTAGAGTTTGGAAGACTCCTGAATTCTATGTAAATTCAATTTACCCAAAAGCCAAATCAGTATGCTGTGGCACGGAACCTGGAGCTATTTTTAAGAGAACTGCCCTGTCTCCACTGCTCTTCTCCCTTCTCCCCTCTCACAGCTGTTGCTGAGAGGGACGGATCACCTGGCAGGTAGTGGCAGCAGCAGCTGCGTGGGCAGGGTTAAGGCTATGGCCCAGCACCATGGTTCCTGCCTCCTGCTGAAGACAGCTGCTAGCCTAGTTCAGGACTAGGACGCTAGCAGTGACACCTAACGTCAGGCTGCCCCCAGGGCAACTAGTAACCTTCAGTGAAGGCCTGGTTAAGAGCAGCTACTGTTTTCCCTTCTGTTTGATTTCTGATGAACCTCACACTCCTCTCTTATGCTGGTGTTAAGCCCCCCAGATGTCCCAAGGCTAGAAAATTATGTCTAGTACTAGTATCTGACATCATAGTAGGTTTAGATGGCATGGACCAGAAGGCTCTGTCTAAACCAGCGTTTTTCAACCTTTTTTATCTCACAGCACATTTGAATCTATAGTTAAACTTCCATACCATATTTAAATTATTTTGAGGAAAAAGAAAAGCTGGGAGAAACAAGAAAAAGAATATAATGTTTTGAACTCCTTTCAAAAATAATTTAATGATCTTTGAAGATGTCTGCAACACACCTAAGATCCTCTCAGGGACACTAGTTGAGAATCACTGGTCTGGACTCAGGCTAGCATTTGGGTGGAGGGAGGTCTTCTTGTCGCTGTTTATAGCAGTTTGCCTCTCTGTCCTTTGCGGACATGAATCATGGAGCCAATTTGTATCTCAGAGATCACTGAGTCTAACCACCTAATATTATGGATAAGGAAATGGAAGTCTACCATGGGGCAGTGATTTGCCCAAAGACAAGAACTAAGAATCCTGTTTTATCTGGCTCCTGAGTCTCTGCTCCTTCCATGGCACTTCCTTCACCCACATTTTGAGTTGATGCTGCTTGTCCCTGGAACTCAGATACACTCCTTGCATGGAGCAAGCACCAGGTTATTTCCCGAGTTTAATATTGAATATGATTTTCTTATAGAAGAAAAAAGTGGAGGCAATGTAACACGGCAGGCGGTTTAGGGCAATAGCAGGGATGACCAGAGACAATGCTCCGTTTAAGATGCACACCAGGGACCCAGCGCAGTGGCTACATCACATATGACAGCTGTGCTGGCCTATGCCTGGCCTTTGGGGACTGCACAGAAGACAGATGGATGGCACAAGCAAAAGTTGGTGAGGGCAATGGCAAGTCCACCCATTTCCTGAACCTCTCTGAAAACGGATCCACCATTTCCACGTTCCCAAACAAGCAGCTACCACTGATTAACAAGGTAAAACCTGCAAGGAGCAGAATGAGAGGCCTGAAGGAAATCTTCTAAAATGTCAAATCCATCTGCTGTGTTAAAGAAACACCCGGTGGCATAAGTGGAAGGAGGACTGTAGGACAGAAGCTTGTGAGCTGGTCAGTGGTGGGGACCACGTCTCACACATGCTTTTAGTTCTTCTCCTGATCACTGTCCTGCCTCCTCACACACGGGCCCGGAAGCAACGTCACGTAGTTCCCATGCCAGGTACTCAATAAACGTTTTAACTTGGCTGCATTCTTTTACACTTAACTAAAATGTCACAATTTCTCTTTTTCATGATTTTTCAAGTGGTCCGAGTTCAGTTGGCACTGCAGACAACACAAGAGCAATCAGTGAAGAATGGAATGCCTGAATGACTGGAAACGCAGACAGTAGGACACGTCATGGAGAAAGTCCTCAGCGTGAGGGGCGGCAGGCTCTGCAGCTGAGCCGGGAGGGCACCGACGGGGTGCGACTCATCTGGTCCCCAGCATCTGATGATCCCATTATTCTCCACGTTTGCTCCGATTAACCAGAGTCTCCAAATCTTCTGCAGCTCCCTAACACCCATCTAATAGCTACATCAAGGATAAATGTCTGCTGATCTGTTAATGTGTACGCCCCACAGTCATTACCTAAAGAGACTGGCTCCTCTGGACAACTGCAAAGCGTTTCTTAAAAAGAGAAGGAATGGGGATGTCTTTGATAATTCTCCACACTAGCTCTGTATCGTTCTGAGTGCTCACACATGTGTCTGAAGTTGTCAGCAAGTGTCTACAGAATCTGATTATTTTACAAGACGGCTCTGGTAGGCAGTAGCATCTAAAGGACAAACGACTTTTTGATGGATGTAAGTTACTCGAGTGTCTTTAATAGATCCCATCAAAGGTAGTCTGTCATCAAGAATAACAATACAAATATTTTGATGTATGCCAGGCTCATTAATTATTTCCCTACCAGTCCATACTTTGGAGTGGCTCCACAGATGCTAAATTTAAAGTTTACATCTTCATTTACCAGAAAGCCCTCCCCTGCCGTCTCTATTGAAACAACTGTTGTTTACCGGCCGAGCGGCTCAGCTTTACTTCCCCTGCCAAAGGTAAATACCCAAAAGGAATCCAAAATTACACTGAATAAAAATTTGGATGAGCATCATTTGTGCTTTAATTTGGATAAAAACAGTCTTCGGAGGTTATGTGCTGCGAGGGAGATTTGCATTATTATAAGCTGGAGGTTCCTAAGTGACTGAAGTAATTCCAATCAAACTGAGTTTTGTCCCCAACTGGTTGCTGTGAGTGGTCCTGCACAGACAAATGGAACAGCTGCTTGGGAAGCAGTGGTGTGTTTCACTGGCTTAGTCTCTAAGGACCAAATGATTATTCATTTGCAGGCCGAGCATCACTGTGGCTAGACTGACCCATATGTTCACCTGATACCCACCCAGCAAGCAACCACCTTGACCTCCACCACCCCAGCTTCCCTCTGCACCTTGCCGGTGTGCCCCTCTCTGCTTCCTCACTTACCCCACTGTCCCAACAGGGTCTTGGGCAAGTCACAGTCTAGCTTCCATTCAGTTTTCATGTTAAAATTGGAACAATTTTTAACTTAGAACACCTTTATAGATGCCCTAAGGAATAAATGAGGCAATGTAGGTAAAGCAGAACAATATCTGAAGCACAGTAAATATTTGATCCATATAATTTATTAGTATTATTATTAATATTATCATTATTACTCTCTGTCCCCATTGGCTAATAGTAAGGTCGACGGTAACATCTGGGTGCTGGACAAGCTCACCCAGAGCTGGGTCAGAAGAGTTGGTTCTTGCAGGAGAGCTAAGGGAGCCCTCACAGTGGGAGGCGAGGCAAGGACTGAGGCCTAAAACGCAACCCTAAGCCAGCACTCTCACTGACCCTTCAGCTTGCGGGAGGGCAGATGCGAAACAGAGCTGATGGAGCTATCCATCGACATAATGGGTCATTTTACCACTGGGCAAATAGGAACACGATGACTTCTATGAAAGGCGTGGGGTGAATGCTCCATCCAGCGGATACAATTCAGTCATTAAGTCACACTCTGGGAACTCTCTAGCCCATTTCATTCCCTATCAAACAGTTGTTTCCTGCAGGTAGACTCACGCTGACAGCTGTCCTAAATGCTTTTAGCATTTTTGACTTCCCCTTTATTGATGTTTAGAATCAAGGTGTGTGCTCCCAGTGAGAAGGAAAAAAATGTTTTGTCTATGTGAAGCTAAAATGTGAAGGTTCCATGCTGGTCACTGGCACCCATGCTGAGGGCCCTGCACAGCTGAGAGATGGCCGTGCGTGCTCTTCTTCCCAAGGCCCGCTGGCGTCCTCACTCTCACGGCCACGGGCTCCACCCCTTCAAGGCCAGTCTCATCATTTCCACACCACCGCTTACCCATGCTGGCCTCCTCATCAACTGCCCCTTGTGAAGTGACCCTGTCAGAATATAAATTAAGTCATGTTCCTTAAGCTACATAGAATCATGAAACTTTAGAATAAGCTCCACAAAGGACCAGTTTGCTCTGGCCCTTCTCCTCACCTCCAGACTCATCTAGGACCCATCCCAGTCCCTCCCAGGACGCTCTTCTTCTGTTAGAACCTGTAGCTAACTAACACCATCCACTTCATCTGTCCTTTTACACCCTGAGAGCGTTTATCACCATGGGTATCATTCTGCACGTTTATTCATTTAATTCCTGAGTAATAACTATAGTTGCTTGAGGGCAGGGACCTATAAATTGCTGCGATAGCCACAGCAACCAGGCCGGTGCCTGGACTAGAGAAGATGTGATTATGTATTTAATGAATAAACACTTTCTGCAAGACTTATCCATCCTTTCCAAAATAGCATGACATCATATATTTATGCTTACGGTATCTTTATGAGCATTTTTTGCAGGTAGGAATGGGATCGCACAGGTCACAGTGAAAAAGAAAGAAGTAATGGATTGTATAAAAAGGCCAGGAAAATGACGATGATGAGCGCTAAATCATCTGATGACAGTGGCTTAAAAGAGAGTTTCTGGAATTTGGTGCAAGAAACAAAATCGAGGACTAATAGATATTTGTAGGTAAAATGTCTGCTTTATTACTATTATTTTTACTATTATATTTTAGCGGTAGGGTCTCACTATAGAGACCAGGCTGGTCTCAAACTCTTGGCCTCAAGTGATACTTCTGTCTCAGTCTCCCAAAGTGCTGGGATTACAGAGAGGAGCCACTCTACCTGGCAAAATGTCTGCTCTATAAAGCAATTGAGAAGTCATAGTGATGTCTTGTGAATTTAGGGCCTAAATACTTCTAAGACAAAGATATATTTTTAAATACGTTATTTATTCCTTTCCAAAGAACCTGACTTGGCGTTCCACTGGACATCACCGATAGTAATCTATTCCCCAAACTGGCTTGTGACAGGGATTTCTGGCTGAGGTTGGTGTGCCCTTGAACAAGGCAAAATACCCGCTTTCTGATGATTCATGTTGAAAGTAGAAAAAGAAAATTCTTAAAATGGGCTTGCGAACTATTTTGGAGGGGGAGAAGAGGGCTGTGCTATATAATTGCAGCCATTTTATTCTCCTTTTTACAGACAAAAATGTAAAGACGACTTTTAGAATTCCATTTGCCTCTTTCCTTTTCCACCCAGCCATGTGCCCACCAATTCCCCTTATTGAGCAGTGAGCTCTAAAGGAACGCAGGTGTTGAGGCACATTCATATGGAAAACGTTCCTCAAACGCAGCCTGAAATTATACTTGGTGACCAATGTGTGAATATTTATGACCCAGTTGGCTCATCCATTAAAGGAAAGAGTATTTTTCCATTACAAGTCTCATATCTTGATACGACACTTACCAGATTATATTCCACCTTTCTAAAGGAATCCCCTGTTAAAACAGTGTATCTACTTCTTTAGTTTTACGTTGTTATAAAATATGTTCAGGCACATAAATTGTTTTTCAGTTAACCTTCCCTCTCGCTTTATTTTCTGTTTCACCTGCGCAGGCTTCAGTGAATACGGAAATGTAGAAATGTCAGCTGGTCACCTGGACAGGCTCAGCTGCATACACCACCATGGCTTTTTGTGACTGTTTCATTTTCAGCATGCTAGACCAAAGTTGTATTGATTTTTCATAATGCCACCGAGGAAAACATAGATTGAAAAAAGGGCTATAGGATCGAGACTGCTATTCCCAAGGGCAGCCGTGCCTTGATGAAATTAGCCTCATTGCTGTATCTGCACACTCACACACACCCCCTTCATCTCCCCAAAACCGTCTGTAGCTGTTGTACTCTCCTCCATCAAATAGCAAGTCTTCCTACACTAAACAGCCAGGTAAGGGAAATGGGGTTAGGTGGGAAGGTTCAAAAAAGGAGCTGAATTTGAAAGGCAAGTCCTTAATTAAAGAGAAACTTGATAGAGGACTTTTACCTCTAACACATGAGCATAAATGGTTGATTAAATCAGAAAATTGATAAGTGGTTCCTTCCAGGGTCAAGAAAGGTTCACTGAACCTCCCCAAGAGAAAGCACTGCCAAATTCCGGCCCTGTGGGCCAGCAGGCGGGCAACAATGGGTTAGTCATGAAGCCAGAATTTTGGCACATGCCTCAGAGAATCTTCCAGAGGTGGAGTTAAAAATGGAACATATTCGTGGCAGGTGTCTGAAAGGCTGCGAAACGTCTCTTAGCTATATTCAGGAAAAATAAGATCTTCTGGCATTTGGTTTGGCTCCCAACTAAATGGCTTTTAACTATGAGGCCAAGTATACGTCAAAGCAAATTTTAAATTTAACTCTGATTAGATTTGTATCTCATATATATATATATATATATTTTTTTTTTTTTCTAACTTTGTGCTTCATTCTAACATTGAACTTTTAACTTAATTGTATGGCCTGTAGCAGGCATGCTGTACCTGCTTTTAACACCACTCCTAAATCACAGCTTACAAGCTCTCCACATCCCTGACATAGCCGTTTTCCTTCCTCATGCAACAATACTTCTCTGGATGGGTCATTGCTCATTTTCCTAGAGAGTTACCAATAGTTCTTTTAGGAGTTTGGCTCTATAAGTTCACAGTGAAATTAGGCCTTCATTGAAAAGGACCAAACTACTCATGCCAACCCACAGCCAATTCAGAGAGAAGAGAATAAGAACAGAGCAAGGAGATGTCTTCATTCTTCAAATCAGGGCTCCCACTGAAGGGGAGGAAAATAAAGGCCAACAATTTGTGTTTAAGTAACCTGTGATTTTCAAAAATAACTTTTCATCTATGAGTGTGCTTGATACTCTTAAACTTGCAAATACATAATGAAACCTGAAAAAAAAAATTGAACTTAAAAAAGCCTTCTCTTTAAGATACGTAAGTATGTATATTTATTTTGTATTAAATCATAGCTGTGTACATTAATGCATTTATGAGGTACAACATGCTGATTTCATATACAATTTGAAATGCTTACATCAAACTGGTTAACACAGCCTTCACCTCACTTGCTTAATTATTGGGTTAAGACATTTATACTCTACACTTAATAGATTTGACATGTACCCTTGCAAGATGCACCATGGGTGAGTTCCCACCAATTATCCTCCCTCCAGCCAACCTTCCTCCTGCCTCCCCCTCCTCTTCCTTCTATCCTGGGCTACAGTTGTGTTTTATCTTCCGTGTAAAAGTGTGGGTGATTATATATTGGTTTCATAATAGTACTGAGTACATGGGATACTTTTTCTTTCATCCTTGAGATACTTTTTTTAAGAAGAATATGTTCCAGCTCCATCCATTTAAACATAGAAGAGGTAAAGTCTCCATCTTTTCTTGAGGCTGCATAATATTCCATAAATAATGAATTTATTAATCCATTCATGAGTCAATGGGCACTTGGGCTTCTTCCATGAATGGGATCTGATCAAACTAAAAAGCTTCTGCACAGCCAAGAACACCGTAAGTAAAACAAGCAGACAGCCCTCAGAATGGGAGAAGATATTGCAGGTTATGTTTTTGACAAGGTTTGATAACCAGAATCCACAGAGAATTTAAACTTATTAACAAGAAAAGAATAAGTGATCCCATTTCATTGTGGTCAAGACACTTGAACAGAAGCTTCTCTGAAGAAGACAGGCACATGGCCTACAGACACATGAAAAAATGCTCATCATCTTTAATCATCAGAGAAATGCAAATTAAAACCACTTTGAGACATCAGCTAACTCCAATAAAGATTAGCCCACATCACAAAATCCCAAAAGTACAGATGTTGGCGTGGATGTGGAGAGAAGGGAATACTTCTGCACTGCTGGTGGAAATGCAAGCTAATACGTTCCTTTTGGAAAGAAGTTTGGAGAACACTTAGGGAACTAAAAGTAGACCAATCGTTCGATCCTGTAATTCCTCTACTAGGTATATATCCAGAAGACCGAAAATCACTTTACAACAAAGATATTTCCACCAGAATGTTTACTGCAGCCCAATTGCCAAGTAAGTATGTGTATTTAAGTTTGTTTTATAGCACTGCAGAGAACACAGGCCGCCAGCTAGTGGGGCCAAGTGACTGCAGCTTCACCCCCCAAGTCCCCTCTTTCTAGCCTATTGTCCTTCGGCTTCTCTTGGCTTCTCCCTCCTCAGTTAACAGCCTAGGGCTAAGTGAAGGCTGAAAGGGTGTTAATGATTCCTTTCAGAGGCAGCAAGGACAAAGGAAATATTGCACAAGAGAATTAAATGCTTCAGATTTTGTTCCACACTGGGCAGAGAAGAAGAGATATAAACATTCTCAAATATTAAGATCACTGCTTCCCATTTCTGTCTTTGTCGATTGTTGGCAGTAGCTGGGAAGGAAAGAAAAAAAAAATGTAAGCAATATACACATTGCACCTTGTAAGTCGCCTTTCAGCTAGAGGTAGGGAAAAACCAAGGTCTCTGAAAAGTAGGGAAGAAGAGTCCTGCAGAAGATACCCAGGGGCACATTGCCAAGAGAACACTGGGTTGTTTGGTTTTGTTTTCTGTACAAGCCAGAATCATTTCATTATTTACAAGAGCTGTTCTTTTTCTACCTCAGAAGGAAGCCAGAACATTAGAAACAACACAGAAACTCTTTTTGTGACATTGTACATTTTATTTCTTAGTTTTGAGAAGAGCTTGAAAGGAATTAGCATAGTTACAAAGTAGGAGGAGGGAGAGAGATTCCCACAGTCTTTTAAATTTTGTTTTTTCTTCCGAACTGTAAAGTTTGTAACTTCTCCAGTAGTCCAGGGCTCTGAAAAGTACTTCAGAGCACAGTTCCAACGTTTCTTTTCAGGCAGTTCTGAAGAATGTTGGCCTGGGTAACCACCATCAAAAAAAAAAGTTGCTTCAACCTCAGCCTTCGCTCTGCAGTTGGCCCCCAAGCACTGCTGACGTTGCAGAATAAATCCCAGGGACACCACAAGCAACTTGAAAAAGTGTCTTTTTGGACCAACAAAGTGCACATTATGCAAGACTTAATTGAGTACATTTCTTTACATAGAGAGAAACAGCACAATAGTCACAGGGCAAAATCCAATGAATTGAACCCACCAGGCATTTCTTTCTCTTTTTTGAGACAGGGTCTTTTTCTGTCACCCCTGGTAGACTGCCGTGGCATCATCATAGTTCACAGCAACTTCAAACTCTTGGGCTCAAGTGATCCTCTTACTTTAGCCTCCCAAGTAGCTGGGACCATAGTTACCTGCAACCATACCCAGCTAGTTTTCTGTTTGTGGTGGAGACAGCATCTTGCTCTTGCCCAGGCTGGTCTTGAACTCCTGAGCTCAAGCAATCCACCCACCTCAGCCTCCCTGAGTGCCAGGATTACAGGCATGAGCCACCACACCTGGCTCACCATACTGGGCATTTTAATTACAGAAAATTGGGCGTTCTTGCCATAGTTGTTTCTATCTAAATACACCTGCTACATGAAGCCAGCTCTGAGTTTAGGACCTGAGTGAACTACGCTCAGGCACAGAGGCTGACTCCCTAACTCCCTGCTGCCCTCACTAACTAAACAGTGAATTAGTCATGAATAAAACGTCAAGATGAAATATAAATACACACATCGTTCTCCTCACAGGACCTGTGGCCAAAGCCCTTCCATGTAACAAAACTGCTTGGTGCACATCTTGCGGAAGACAGAGTGCAAACCAACTCTGCCAGTCCGGGACCCAGGAGTCCAGCTTTCATCCAGCCAAGCTCAGGCCACTAAGCTGCCTCTCAGCATCAAGGAAGAGCGGTGACTTTAGGCCAATCTGACAAAAATCAAAAAAATGCGTTACGGTGAGGGCAGATGGCCCAGTAAGGAGCTGCCAGGATGCCTAGAATTAAGAAATACAAATAGAAAGCTCAGTCAAGATTCAGAATTAGGAGGGAAGCTTAGTGAAAAGCTCTGCTGGAGCAGGTTGGAAGCTGTGAGGAAGTGGATTGCTGGAGGGGGCGGGGAAGGACTGGGTGGGCCAAGGGACACCTACCCTGCCCCCCACCCCTCACCTCCCATCACCTCCACCACCACCACCGCTGCTGCTGACTTGCTCAATCTCAGCTTGATCCTATGACTGCTAAAACCCAACTACCACAGCCCCAAATTAGACATTTTTCCAAAAACTGAGTCACTCCACTTTAAGATTGGAGTCTGTCATCTCAGAAAGAGATGCAAGAAAATCGGTTTCCTGATAAAGACAAAATATCTCATCAAGAGCACTGCTGGGAGACCGACTGCACGGCCAGGGGAGCGAGTCACAGTGCGGGGGAAGCTAAGACTGCCAAGCAGCAGGAAATGAACGGCAAATTCTTGACTGGCATATCCAGTCACTTGGGAAACGGTTTCCGTGATGATGCTATCACAACTGATGATAAAGATTTACTCCACCGAGGTCACGGCCCCCCTGTGCGCAGGACCAGACCCCAGGCTTCATTAACAGCGCCAGTCTTCAGCCCTACACAGCACGCCCTGTGGTTCACTACTCAGACGGGGCAAGGTGATGTTCATTCACCTTCCCATGTTCCTTTCTGTTGTTTTTCTCCTACCTGGAAACACAAGGGTTCCTGGGCCCTGCAACTTGAGTACCAAGCTGGCTCATGGTTCAGATCTAAGGCAGCTCATCAAACCCATGGTTAACAAGCTTTCTCGAAGGCTCAAAATACAATCATTGTTTTAAAAACCCATCTGCTTAAAATAAAAAAGAAAGTATTGCCAGGAACTGCTTAAAGGAAAACAAAAAACTCATTTTATTTTTTTAAAACTTTGCCCATCAGCTGCCAAGTAAACTTATTAAGTCTTTGTTTTATGAGGAATCATGAAACGTGTCCAAAAGCAATTTTATACAGCCAGTAGGTATTCACCAAGTACACTGCCGTTCGCATTTACAGTTTTTCCTGTTATTTTTTTTTCTTTCCTCCTGAGTCCCACTGTAAACCTCCCCAAATGAAGGGACACTCCTGCAGTTTCTGCCACAATTCTCTAAACACAGCAGTCTTTCAAAGCTCACGGTGGCCTTTCAACCAATGTCCAACACTCCCTTGAAGTTTCCAGGAGTAAAACAGTGCATGTTCTATCCACACGTTTATTTGTTTTTCTATTTTCTAAAAATAACATGAGTTATTTATCCATGTTAATGTGTGCTACAGCCACTGGAGAAAAGAGATTTCCTGAGGAGCAGAGAGCAGAAATTCTGCATGACTGTGCATATACACCAGAGTGCGTGCACAAACATGTCAACAGGTGGAACGTGTTAACTTCATTTCACAGGAGACCAGAGGCCAAAACTTTACTTACTGTTGCAGACGTTGTTTTGACTTGAGAGAAAGAGACAAAGAAAGAACCTATGGAGAGGGATCTAGCTTAGACAGACGTCATCAAACACAACACAAAGGGCGGCATTGTGTCAGAGGCCCAGCACAGTGAGAAGGTATCATCGAACAATAATAAGGACAAAAATAACCTTCTGTAATATTAAAAGCATGAGTGCTGGAAGGAGGTGTAGAGAGAAAACCAAGGAGGTAGAGATAAGAGTGGCACGCGTAGGGCACAGTGGTGGGACGAAAGCTCCACATAGAGGCAGTTGGTAAGGAGGAGATAGAGAAGGCAGACGGCCACCTGGGCTTAATAAAGGTTCAATGATCAGTTTCCAGCCCGATCCTAGAGGCCATCTGTGGGCGAGAGTCCAGGGCTAGAGTTCTAAGGCTAATCCTCAGGTCCACATTTTCCTGCGATGGTTTTCTGAATCACAAGAGTGAGGAAGTAGAGAAATTAATGAGGCCGCAGATAATAGGCTTACAATGTTGGGCATCAGCCCAGTTTGTTCTCTGGGGGCCACATATGAACACAAAGGCAATACGTGATCGTTAATCTTACAGAGAGAAAAAGTTCCTTCTGTCCTTATAGCACTCAGAAACTCTGAATAGAATTCTCCAAATTTTCACGGCCCTTCAAAGAATTTCCAACTTAGACTTGGGGCTCTTTTTTTCCTTCACTAATTTGTCTGCCAATATCCAAGGTGGGTATGGATTTTATGCTGTAGGCCTTTCATCCCAGGGTCTGAGTGAAGACCCAAACACAATGGGACACCTGAGGCAGCCTGGGTGTCCATTATTAAAGAAATTTACTATGTGAGATGGCATCATAGAAATGATTCTATGTAAGAGGGATATTTCCACATCTGTATGGAGGAATCTGAGTAATACCACTCTGTTCGTTTGGCTGCATATTTCTTAAAATAAATAACCTCATGCAACAAATGTTTTACTTTGTTTACACATGTGAGTGGGAAAGTTTTTGTTTTTCTGATTCCACATATTGACTGTTTGTATTGGAGAGAAAAAAAAAAAACTAATGGAGAATATTAATTCATGAAGCTTTGGTCTTTTTTTTCTTAGAGACAGAGTCTCACTCTGTCACCCTTGGTAGAGTGCTGTGGCATCACAGCTCACAGCAACCTCCAACGCCCGGCTATTTTTTTGTTGTTGCAGTTTGGCCAGGGCTGGGTTTGAACCTGCCACCGTCAGTATACGGGCTCAGGCCCCTGCGCACTGAGCCATGGGCACCACCCAAAGCTTTGGTCATTTTTATAGTCTTATCTTCATGTCTCAGCTTTTGTCAAAAAAATGGTATGACACTAGCATGGTTACTCCAAATTTTAATATCTGCATGTATAAACAATTAAATTGATAGCATGTGGCCTACTATATTTATAGTAACTAAATATAAATCATTTCCAGTGATACGCATGACTTATATTTAAATTTTAGATTTTAAAATGTTTCAATGACTGTTAATTAAATGATATATTTATTTACATTTCAACCATGTTATTTTTCTGTTTACACGGGAATGAACAATTCTCAGTCTCCCAGATTCTCCATGTCTGTCTTCCTCTTCCGTTTCAATCCCCATGGACTTGGTGGAAGTAATTGCCTTTTGAGAATGTGAGGCGGGGTGTTAAGGGAACCACTCTTATTTTCAGGAAAAAAGAATGCTATATTGTTTTCTTGTCTGGGTTAGTATTTGACTTGCCAAAGGTGACATAACAACCCCGGTGGTCCTAGGAATTTTAGCCTCAGTTGACATCTTTGCAGCAATTCCTGCAATTTCTGTTATGTATAGGTGTTAGCCAGCGATGTGAATGTTCTCTTGTATTTTTTAGATGAAAAATGCCTCTGTCAAATCGGCAGTGTACTGCAGAAGCATTGCAGAGGTCTTAGAGGGAAACACACTTTCTCCCCAAGATGACCTGAAAGTTTTTCTTTACTTTTAGGTGATTCGACTGCCCTTGCCTTTTGTACTCCACACACACGGGCATCTGAGAGGAGCCCGCTTTCCTTGGGCAAGAACTTGGGTCCTAGAATGAGGTGACGGTGGCATGGCCCCTTCTAAGCATCAGCCTGTCGCCACTAGCGCTCCCAAGGCTGACGGAGGGAAGTTGGGGATCTAGACATTATGGGGCTGGGGCATGGGGCCCACACTCCATTTCCTCTTTTTTTCTTTGATGTGTGAACATAAAGTCTGGAGTTTTCTCATCTCTGAGGTTTGTTTTTTCTTTTTGCTCTCTCTCTCCTGTATTAGTATTTCCTGTAAGATGCTGCTGCCTGCTTTGTGCTAGGAAGTTTCTGCAGGATTGAACACAATCAGTCGTTTAATCCACTTCTATAGAAACAACGCAGTTATCCCACAGGAAAGCTGCCATTTCACAACCGCTCCTGCTTTCCCCAAAGCCACACTTTTTTTCCTTTCACTCAAAATCTAATCCCCTCGGTTCTTTGTTGCTACTCTGTTTCAGAAGAAAAATTAGATTACGCCAAGAATATAAACACTGAAAAACAAATGTTCTGAACTGAGTTTCGCTTACCTTCTGAATGTTCACTAGGGAACAAGATCTGTTGGTGCCCCTAGAATAAATCCTCTGTGACATCTGATCCTCATTTAATCTTCACCTTGGTAGAAGGCTCTGGGCCTCTACCTCTCCTTGTCCTCCCTCTCTCCCTCCCTTCTACTCTGGGTTGCCCAGCAACCCTGAACAGCTGGTTGCCAGAACAGGAAAAATAAATGGGATTAACTCTGGAGGAAACTAATTGAAGGAAGCATTAGTATGCTCCCAATCAGAGTTCGCTCAAGACCAGCTGATTAAGTTGTGCTCTGTTATCCTAAGAAGAGAGTACAGGTAGGAGACCTGCCTCAGACCTGAGGACTGAATATTCACAGCAGTGTGACAGCAGCTTCCACCTCTGAGACAGCAACAGCCCTCCGCTTGCAAAGGAACACAGAATCGTCGCATTACAAGTCTTTTGCCCACCACTCCTCTCATTCATGTATTCATGCATGAATTCATGCATTCATCCCTCACTCCCTTAGCCATTCAGTATTTATTAAAAGAGTACAGACCGGTATAAAAATTCTGTGGACTCTGGGGTAAACCGGACATTTGTTTCCAGCCTAATTCTGCTATTTTCTACTTCTATGATATCAAACTAAGCTTCTTAAACTCTCTCAGTCTTAATTTCAACACTGGTAAAACAGGGTAATCAATGCCTCCCTGAAAGAGATACTGTGAAGATTAAGAGGTACAGAATATTCAAGCCAACTACTACGGTGAATGGCCAGGTTAGACCTTCAGTGAGCTCACTTCCCCTTCCACCCCAGGGTCCTGGGATGTGGGAGAAAACCCAGAGGCACATTACCTAATTTGGGACATGTGGCTGTATCTGAAGCATGAAGTAAAGTCAAGGACAGAATTTTACTAGTAGAAATGAAGAGGCATGGACAGATGTGAGAGTTGTTTTTAAGAAAAAATTAATATGGGACAGGGTATGCAATGGGAATGAATTCACCGCCACATACTGACGCGTTAGCCTTAGAAAGGCTTATTTCTTGCTCACACTGCATATCCACTGCAGATCAAGAAGCTCTGGGTTACACAGTCCCTCACAGACCCAGCTGATGGAGAAGCCACCATCTTTTGATTGTGCCACTCGGAACACAGCTCAGTCACTCTTCCCACATCATGGGTGAAAGGCCCTTGAGCTTTCAAAGTCTAAGTTCTGAAATTAGATAACATGCTTCATTCATTACCCCGTCCTTCCCAGAACTAGCCCATGTGGCCCCACTCACTGCAATGAGGCTGAGAGCTACACTCTCCCGTGAGAAAAGAGGACACGAGAGAGCTCTGGTCACTCACCCGCTAGACACCCGCTAGGACGAGCTGGACCTCCTTCCTTTCCTGCACAGCCCACTTAAATCTCAAGAGTTGCACTAGTTCATCCAGAAAGTATCAGCTGTTTTAATGGTAGGAATGGTCTATTTAAGGGGTGGGGGGGCTCAGATTATGAGAAAGGTAGGTTAGTCCTTGAGAGTCAGAGACTATTGCTTATGAAAGGTTTTCCAAGTATGGGCCAAGGACTTTTGGACAGCTACAAGACCATTTCAGGTCATCCAAGAAGTCTTCCCATTTCCAAATGTACTTCTGTGGGGGGTTAGATCTTATATATTGCACTTATATTACAGCAGCTTCAACTGCTAACATAGATGTAAGAAACTAGCGATCTTCTAGTAACTCTATCATTAAAGAGATTATTCTGTTAAGCCAGATAGTAAATCAATTTGCAAAAAATTGTAACACAATGCCAATCTTTACAATGAATTTTTTTTGTTTTGGAAAATATAGTTATTTTTTAGAAAATGTTATCTTTTTTATTTATTTTTTTGAGATAGAGTCTCTGTTTCCCTAGGTAGAGCACCATAGCATCACAGCTCACAGCAACCTCAAACTCTCAACTTAACTTATCCTTTTGCCTAAGGCTCTAAAGAAGCTGGGGCTACAGGAGCCCACTCCAACGCCTGGCTAGTTTTCTTCTCTTTTTAGTAGAGAAGGAGCCTTGACCTTGCTCAGGCTGGTCTCAAATTTCTGAACGAAAGCAATCCACCTGCCTTGGCCTCTCAGAGTGCTAAGATTATAGGTGTGAACCACTGTGCCCTGCCATTAGTTATCTACATATTAATGTGTCATTATTATTTTAATGAAATAATACAGATTTTATTTCTTTAATTTCTATGCCTAATATGCTATGTATGGACAGTACCCTTTTAAACATAATTTTTAAGAGTGTAAAGGTGTACTGAGATAAAAAATGTAAAAACCTCTTTCTAAACCAACAGTCATATAGGCCTAAGAAACTCTGTGCCCTAGGTAAGTTCGCTGTGGAGGGGATGGGGCTCCGGAACTCTGTAGGCTGAAGGAATCCACTCAGGGTTAAGAGACTCACCTCCTCAGCAGGTCACACACGTAGATTCAGGGACTGAGGAGATAAGGAACCGTGAAGGCTGGCCTGGTCCAGTCCAGAGTTCTAATGCTCAGACAAGTCCTGGCAGGGACCTGCATTTTGAACGAGGCATAGAACTAACACTGGCATGGGATGATGTAGCTGGTAAATATGCCCAGCTTGGTTGTTCTTGGTTCATTATCACTCAAAAAAGTAATCATAAAAGCTTTGTTTTTTTTTTTTAAATGGTCATCTAATAGGCTAAAAATGTTAGTGAAAGTTAAAGAGTCTATTACTAGTATGAGGATAACTTCAAGTATGAAGACACGACAGAAATGAGACAGGAGCAAAAGGTGGGAATGTGTGCAACAATTTTCTCACTTTCAAGTTTAGTGTGCTTGCAGGACTTGTAAAAGTGCATCACAGCATTACAGGAGCAGCCCCCCGGTGACTTAATTCCCTTAGAATGCATGATGCTTTTTGCAGTTCTCTTTCTCTTCGTTTACTGTTAAGAATGCCCTTGTTTGGTTCATCCACCTTCCGTGTGAATTATAATTACTATAATTATTAATTATAATTGATGTAGGTAACATACAATACGGGTTCTGAGAAGTCTGCATGGTGTCAGGCAGGGCCCTCATAGTAGAATCCTCCCTTGACCCTCTTATTTTCTCATTTTTCCCTTTTCCCCCTACTTTTAAAATGTCTACATTCTCCCAACCGTTTTCTTGTAGAACCAAAAATAAATGTAGACTCCTCTCCAATAAAGTACCCATTTACCAGTTTTCTTTTTCTTCCACCAAAGACAGAGGCCATCTTTGTCCTCTCTCCTTGCTGGAGATTATATATTTCTTCCATGCCAAATCAGTCCCTAGAAAGGTTAAAAAGAAAAGAGAGGAGGGAGAAGAAGGCAGAAAATAGGAAATGTTTAAACTATACAGAATAAATAAATAATTCAGTGATATTAACCTCTCAACTCCCTAAAAAGCATTCTTTGTAGCTCAAATGGTGAGCCGGCCTTGTGAGAGAAATAGTGTTTATCATTTATTTAATACACACAGCTGCAGCCTAAGGAAGAAAAGTTTAAAAGTAATGTCAACAGGCAAAGGATCACACTGGGAGTCACAGAGCTCACCTTGCGTTTCTCCCTGAGGCAGAGCTGACGTGAATTCATTCAGGCCCATTCTATTATTCATGCAAGGAACTGTCTATCACAAATGCAATATGAAAAGGAGGTGCACCCCATGTGAGGCATGAAATATCATCTCTAATAACGGGCAGTTTAATTTCAAGATTTCGGGACTGCTCATTTAAAAGTACCTGAAGCAAAGTTCTAAAGAACAGACCAATAAAGGAAATCACTGTTGTTGCAGTTTAAGGAAGCTTGTCCCATTTCTGCTAGAAAATATTAGAAATTGGGTTAAAAAGAAGATACAGGAAATAATGCAAAACTGACAATAGAATGGCATGGCAGACAGTGCCTCAGAACTTTTCATAACTCTGCAGCACATTCGCCAGGATACAGTCTTTGTAATTACCTCGGAAAATATGTCCTATACTTTTCCAATTCTAGGGCAACTAAGAAGAGAACTCATAAAATTTATAATAGAATCCTAAATTTACAGGAGAACCTAGATCTTGAAGCCTAATCACTTGCTAATAGATTCACAGTATCTGACTTAAAAACCTGCAAAGGACAATGGGATTCGCCCATTATAATGAACTTCTGTGAGTGGTTAAGAAACTGGGACCCAGTGGTATATATAGGACCATAGCTATAGATTCAGGGTAAATCAATGTTTTTTCTACTCTACTCTATGGCTTTTTAAGGTTGTCTTTTAAAATTTTTGTAGCTCTTTCTCTGGAATGGCCATCAAAGCTATTGTCATATTACTCCTAATGCCCTGAATGTCATCCACATGTCTTCCTCTCAACATTTCCTTTAACTTAAAGAAAAAAAGCAATGGAGCCAGATCAGGAGAGTAGGGAAGATGTTCTAATACACTTATTTGTTTACTGGCTAAAAACTCCCTCACTGACAGTGCTGTGTGCTGATGCACTGTTGAGGTGCAAGAACCACGAGTTGTTGGCCAAGATTTTCAGTCAAGGTTTTCCTATTTCTCTATCGATGTTTACTTGGTCTGTTGTGCTTCTCATACTCAGTTGATGATTCTGATGCACAATTTGATGAATTTTTGTGATGTTTTTGTCAGTTTCTCTCGTTATTGGCCACCCTGACCTCTGTTCATCCGTGACGCTTTCTTTCCCCTCAGAAAAACATTTAATCCATTTGTACACTGCCATTTTCTTCATGTGATCATCCCCCATCAACTTGGGCCAACATGTCTATGATGTCACATCTACCCTTGCTAAGTTTAACAAAAAATTTAGTATTTGTTCATTGCTCTAATTTAAGCTCTGACATTCTCATGACAGCACAGAAAACCACATAATAATGAATGCCAATCAGCAAGATACTACTACTCATTGACACAAACATTAACGGTGAGACACTGATATACTAAGGTTATGAAACATTACCAAGTTGTTTGTACTGTGCTGCCAATGCAAACACATGGCAGCACGTTCACTAACTTAATTGTCATATGATGTTAATGATAACAAGTGTTTAAATTTCACTTTATAAATGATAGGTTCAAGTATACCTCCCAATGGATACTCAAACACTTTCACAGCTGTGACACTAGATACACTACTTGATGCATGCTTCTTGTTTCTGGTTTAAGGAAAGGACTATAGTCTGAAACCTCTGAATTGGATATGTTGTGGGTACTAGTGAAAGTTTTAGTGGCAATGGCCAGGCTTGTGGGATTTCTGGATCTAAGCTCTTCATGTGAATTAAACTGGAGCTGGGAGTAGGGATAATACCAGGAAATGGAAGTCATAGCTCACTCAACCAAGAGAGGGAGTTAAAAAAAAAAAAAGATCAAATGGAAACAGAGGTTATGAACCCAGCACTTCCTATCTCTGGGACACCAGGGCAGAGCAGTAGCAGATGTGATCAGGACCCTTTCTGAAGGCTCAGGCTGGAGCAGATGTTGTCTGTGCATGGGTTGTCTGTGCCAGCTGTGGCAGGGTGAGTAGGTGGACTGGCTATGATTAAACAAAGAGTTGAGACAGGTTCACCCATGTGGGAAGTATTACACTGGCTTGCTTGTGATGTTGCTGGTCTAGCCCCAAATGCTCTCCAGCTGGACATTTCCTCCAGGATTATGGGAAAGCAGAAGCAACAATCAGAGCCTCAGCCCACCCACTATTGATGAGGCTTGGTGCTTTCCTCTTGGGGTCAAACAGACCCAAGTACTTCTCTGGCCACTTCAGGTCAAATGTGAAAGTCATCACAGTAAGGGATTTATAGACAAAGAAAATTAGAGTATGACAAGAATTGTGCCAGGGATTGAGTGATTGAGTGAAAGAAGACAGATGTTAGCTGTAAGTAAACACCAAAGCCTCCAACGGAAAGTCAAAGAACCATTCAACCAATTCATCAGTCTTTGCCAACAGTCTCCAATGCCAAACAGCTGACTCTGTGGTGTTCCCACTTCCATGAGTCTTTAAATTTAGTGATTCAGGACAGGACATGTGCTTGAGTGAAAAAAAAAAAAAAAAACACAACACACACAGACACATATGCACACACACATGTGTACATGCACACACGCACTTTTCCTTCTGCTAATTTTGTTTGGTGTGTCTGCCAAATGACCACACTCCAGGTCCTGCTGCTTTGAGGTTTGGAGAACCTAGGAAATTAACAAAAAGGAAGATGGGGATAGGGTGGAACATGGGGCATTTCTGTGCCTCCAATGAGAGAAAGAAAACCACTGTGAGGGGTTTTCTAGTCATCTGGTCTCTGAGAAATCAGACTAAAAGTCCCTGTAGAATCTAGAAACTCCAGGTCCTATTATATTCAAAATTAGGAACCACAGTGAATAACAGTGAGGGTAGGACAGTAAAGATGTCTGGAGAGCTATGGCTGGAGGGGACGGAGGGAACAGAGAGGTGAGAAATGCAGGTTTGTGAGAAAGGTCACATAAGAAGGGTTGTTTGCTGCCAACAGTGCTGGTATGAGCTCACTTGGAAAAGGAAAAAGACATGGTTTGAGCCTGGGGACTAATTCCAGAAAAATGCCATAAAGAACACAAGCAAGGCTCCACTGTATCACCTACCTCAAAAATTGCCAGGAAACATCCAGTAGAGTGTCCCACATACAGCAGACTCCCAAAGCATCTTAGCACCTTCCCTTTCCATAAAGTCTCCAAAGGAAACTTGGTAAAAAAGTCTGCACTACTTAAAACATTTAAAAATATTAAATGTTAATATTTAATGCATACTTTATGACCATCCCTCTCCTAGGTATACATCCAATGGAAATGGGTCCATTCATTTACCAGAATACATTGGCTAGAGTGTTTGTAGCGGCAGCAGTACTCGCAATGGTAAGAAGCTGAAAATTCCCCAAATGCCCATCAATAGTGGAACAGATTAATGAATTGTGATAAACATAATAGGATGCTGTGATTATTTATATTTAGTATCCAGTATTCTACCATGAAAATTAGGATGACTCTCTCAGCATAATGTCAAGCCAAAGAAACCAGATTCACCTCCCTCAATAAATCTAAACTGCACCTTCTATGTGGCCGGACAGGGTGCATATGCAGACCTATTTGTGGATACTGTCCCCTGCCAGAAATGAGGTGGCGTTCAGTAAGGAATGATTCCCCAGCTTCACGGACAGATTTGCCTACTGAGAGATGGTGCATCTTTGAAAGGTCCTGATTGACATGAACGGCCCAGGGGACTGAGATGAACAAGCCCTGGGGAGAGGTGTGCAGAGCTGGGGCGGCAGAGGGGGAAGAGATGGCCGTGTGAGGCTGACTTCTGGGGGACCTTCCTTTCTCCGGTGTTCTACCTCCAACTTCTGACATCCTCGCTGCCGGCTCATCCCCTAATTTCTCATCTGTTTTCTCTTCACACATTCGATTCCCTGCCCTGTTTCCGTGATTCCTTTCAACTTTTCTTAGCTTTGTATTTCTATTTCTCTATCAATCCAGATTTGCTATTGTGTACTTATTGAGCTCATAAATAGAACTTGCGCCCTGAAGGCACAGCCTGAAAAATTAAATACATTGTATTCAATTTATTTTGAAGTTAATATTACAGCAAGTGAACCAAAATTTCATTTCTTTATGTACTGGTTAATGAACCTACGTCTTGGCAGACATGAAAGCTTCTTTCAGAGCTTTTCTCTCCTCTTCTTTTAAAGGCTTTTTTTTTTTTTTTTAATTAGCTTTACAAGTTTCAGTAGAGGGGTGAAGACGGGACTTTGATACTACAAACCTTCCGTCCCCTTTCTCTCCAATCTCAAGCTTCCCTCCTTTTGCTGAGCATCTTAAACAAGCAGGCGGATGTTTTTCCCCTTTTATTTTTTAATTGCTTATGTGGATGGGCAAGACAACATTTTCAATGAGATGCAAACGGTGTTGCCCTGCACAGCAATAATGGGGGCTTTGTGGGCCGCCCAGCATGTGCTGTGTCTCTCAGCGGCCTCTGGGTCCACACCCCCAGCTCTACAAAGGGGTCAGTACATTTCAACTCTCTGTCCCCCATGCCAAAGAGATGCTCTGACTGTGAGAAAACTCAGCAGGTAGAATAGCCGCCGGCAGTCGTCTCCCCTTCCCTCTACCAGCCATTATCACTTCTTTTCCACTGACAGTCAATTATTACATTTTAAATAACCGTTGTACTTTATGAGGATTTAGTGAAAGGCTGCCATGATATGATAAACCAGAGCCAACTGAAAGAGCTATTTCCCTCCAAGATTTCTGCTATTCAATTAGCTTCCCTGTTAATACATCATGATAGCAACTGTGATTAGAAAAAATAACACTCACTAATTTACACCTGAATGACATATAAAAGGTTGCTAAGTGCTTTGGTAGTATAACAGGCTTATTTTTTGATGTGGTGAGTAATATATTTTCTGGCTAACGATAGAATTCTAGCTAAAGTCTGCAAAAAACCTGAACAAATAGAAATTACCTGTGTTGATTTAGCATGATTTTCAAGGCTAACTGTTCCTTTAAGCACGGATTTTTGCCTTCTATGTGGCTATTAGCACGTTCAAAGGCTTTTATTCAACAGGGGCAGCAAAGACTATCGATCTCTATCCTTTCTTAGGTCCTCTTAATGTAAGTCATAAGTGCCCAAACCCAGCTAGTCTCTATTAAAATTAATGCCGTTAGGGAAGAGTGCAGATGTTGTTGTCTGGGTAACGAGCTCGGGCACTGTAAGGACAAAAGACGATGTCTGTGGTCCTATTTTTTATTAAGGCAGAACAAAAGAGGGCTCCCAGTTTAGAAGAGTTAGCTCACTCTTGAGGCATTACAATTAGCCATAAAGGGCAAAACTAACCACACATATTCCCTTAGAATTCCCTAGGACATTTGCAGCAAATGGTGCACCCACAAACTACTGAACAAATATCACATGTATGGGGTTCCCAGCCTCACAGGTGAGGAAATTTGTGTCTTGTCAGGCTCAGGACATGTAGGTATTGAGGGGACTTTGACAGGAGAGAAATTCCACCCAATTTAGGTGTCATGGGTGAAGTTAGGTGACAAGTTCTTGGTTTGGTCTCCTG
>NW_003852406.1:282188-294520 GCF_000181295.1 Otolemur garnettii | reverse complement strand
AAGGTCTGCATGGTGGTACATCACTGTTCTTGATGGATTATGTGAATCATCAGGCCAAATTTAGTATCATCAGCCTTACTCTGTGATCAAGAATAATTTGCTTTGTGACTACATTCAATCCAAAGAAGGGTGACAGTAGAAAGAAGTGTTGTTCTACAGGGGAACAGCACGGGCCATCGATATCACGCTCCTCTGGGTTTTTAAGAGTCTGCCCTGTTCAATGTCTCTGAGCTATTTTGCAACTCTACATTTCAGGTAAAGCTGAATCCTAGCAACTTGATATAAACCTTGAACAGGTGCATTACAAATTGGCCAGGGGTGTGGCTTACACCTTCAATCCCTGCACTCTGGGAGGCTGAGGTGGGAGGATCCTTTAAGGCTGAGAGTTTGAGACCAACATGAGCAACATAGTAAAAGCCTGTCTCCACCCCTCCCCCAAAAAATTAGCTGGGCATGATGGCAGGTGCCCATAGTCCTAGCCAGGGAAGATTATGGTGAGAGGATCACTTAAGCCCAGGAGTTCCAGGCTGCAATGAGCTGTGATCACCGTCGCACTCCAGCCTGGGCAACAGAACAAGATGCTGTTTCAAAATGGAGGGAGGGAAGGAAGCGAGGGAAGGAAGGAATCACAACAGAAGAACAAAAGATAATGCACGGCCAAAATACTCCCGAGACAGAAAGTCTAGTGAAATGCTTGGGTCATACCTCCCACTGTATTAAGAATGGGGGCAACATGAGCACCAACATCCCAGCTCAGCAGCTTCAAGCTCCAGGAGCAGGGCTGTCCGTACACGATTTTTCCCCAATCTCTTGGAATATACTGGACTGGTAACCCTCGGGGTCCTTCCCACTTCTGGTTCTTTTCTTTAATCTAACTTTCTATATCAATATTTTCTTTTTTATTTCAGGCATCCCTTATTTAAAATACCTGATCGCTAGGACTCTGAAACTACTGACCTTTGCCACCAGCTCTTAAAGGTTATTTAACTGATCATACAGGATGGATACTGCTTGTGTCCTTCAGAAACTTTCTCTCTTAGACCTTTTGCTACACTCAGGGGGTTCATGAACTGTATCATCTCTGGGCTGTACAACAACAAACAGCATTCTTCTTAAACAAAGCAGCAAGTGATAATGTTGAACTTCACCTGATCCTCATGCTCCCTAAATACAGAGATGCCTGAGCCTTCAATTTTGTTTACCTAGAAGCAGCTAACTGCCAATGGACACTCATCTCCCTCTTTTCTCACTCTCATAAGATGTGTGGATGACTCCTTTGTTTACTTTCCTCTGTAAAACCCTATGTCCATTTCCTTTTCTTTGAAATGTTCCTAATATTTTCACAATGGCATGAATAAAATAATATCCTTAATTGCCCAGTGAGTTTTGTCCTTCCCACTAGGGTTTGGGTTACAAACCTATGTGTCAAAGAATCATGAAATGATATAATTCAGGTTTATGCATTAAATATAAATTTAACATCAAAAGAAAAAAATTGGACTGTGAATAAACAATGAACCATACATAGTTAATAATATGTGCACTTCCTTGTTTGGGGGTAAGGTGTGTAGATGTCGTAATTTAGTTTGAAATATATATTTATAAAAAGAGAGAGGTAGATCCATAGGGAAATGAATTGCTAAATAGTTTGTAGTAAAGCAAATATAGTAAAAAATTAATTATAAAATCTAGGTGACAACTTTAATAGAGTTCACAATAAAGTTACTGGCGAAATATTAAATTCTTTTCCCCTAAGATTGAGAAGGCAGGAATATCTTCTCTCATCATTTCTATTCAAATTTGTACAAGACCTCTCCTCTGGTGCACTAAAGAAGAAAAAATAAAGATTGCTATAAAAAAAAAACTTTCAATTGTCACTATATAGTATGATTGTCTATGAAGAAAGTCCTATAGAATCTATATAAAGCAATTATCAGCAGTAGTAAGTGCACTAGGCAATCTCTGAGGATAGAAGGTCAATGTATGAATATCACTTATACTTTTATATACTAACACAAAGAATTAGGAAATGAAAAATTCAAAATAGCATTTACAATGGTACCAAAATCAGATATATTATAAATATGAATTTGATACATATAATGAAATATGACAAATACAGGAATAAATATAATGAAAGGTGTTTAAGATTTCTACTCTGTAAACTATATGACATTTCTAAGAGAAATAAGGAAGATCTAAATAAATGTAGCTATCCCATGCTCTTGAATTAGAATTCCATATTGGGATGATATAAGTTCTCCTCAGATTCATAGATTCAACTAAATTTCATGTGGCCTCAGACATATGATAGTAAAAATTAAATAAAGGTAAATTTTAAAATGGAAGTTAGCAATTCATATTTGAGGATGATGGGAGACTTTTAAAGACAACAGAGCTAGTTTTTGCCTGAACAGAATTTATCCACTGAGGCTGCAAAAAATCCTTAATTCAAGGAAGCGTCTTATTAGAAAGAGCTGAGAATTGGTTAAGTAACTAAGATTTCAATGTTGTTTATGTCCATATATCTTGTCATGACCTCTGATGCATAACTGAACTTTTACTCATTAGAAATTCATTTGAGAAACCCTGTTAGTCCCAGAAAAACTTTCCTGAAAACTGAAAACAGTTTATAAAGTCAGACTCTTATACTACATGTAATTAAAAATAGAAGTGGAATCAAAGTAAAGTAAAAATAAGATTTTAAATTAATGTACAGTAAGTTAAAACACTGTAACTTACTGTATATTAGTCTATGAGAATTTAATGTGTAATAAAATTTGCTTTGATTTAAAAAAATCAATAAATATATTTAGCTCTTTTACCTTAAATTGAGCTCTATTGTTATTTAAATTCTAAATTAGATTTATCTATGCTTAGATAAATTTCATCTGGTTCACTAACAATAGTATTAATATGAACACTTATGAAAATATAGGTAGTCTTATTTAAAAGATTATTTTTACTTATGTACCATACTGCATACATAGGCACACAATATTTATAAATATAAGATTGGGAATAGGCCTAGGTTGTTTGAATAAACTAACATTTTTCTGTGTTTTTGTCTTTTGTCTTTTTTTTTTTTAATTTCAGGTTAATGTAGGGGTATAAACAACCAGGTCATGATATTTGAATTTATTAGGTAAAGTCTTGTAGTTGTGTCCTGTACCCTAAAAGTGTGCCATATACCCCTACATTGTGTCCATTAAGTGGGATCCCCCAAACCCCTTCTCTGATCTCCCTCCCCTCAACTTGAATTAGAATGAATTTTTCTACTATGTGGGCATGAAGATTGTCTACTGGCTTCATATTAGTATTGAGTACCTTGGATATTTGCTTTTCCATTCTTTGATACTTTACTGAGAAGAATGTGTTTCAGCTCCATCCAGGTTAATACAAAAGATGTAATGTCACCATTTTTATGGCTGAATAGTATGCATGGTATATATATATATATATACAGTTTGTTAATCTATTCCGAGTTGATGGGCATTTAGATCATTTCTTTCTCTTGGTGACTATAAATTAATCTGCAATAAACAATCTATAACAAATGTCTTTATGATAGAAGGATTTTTTTCTTCTGGGTAGATGCCTAGTAGTGAGTTCATGAGGTCAACCGGGAGATCTGATTTGAGTTCTTAGAAGATTCTCCACACTTCTTTCCAAAGAGCCTGTATTAGTTTGCAGTCCCACCAACAGTGTAAAAGTGTTCCACTCTCTCCACATCTGTGCCAACATCTGCAACTTTGGGACTTTGTGATGTATAGAACCTTCTCTGAGGATGACAGATGAAAGGCTAATAAACATATGAAAAAATGCTCATCACCCCTAGTAATCAGGCAAATGCGAATTAAACCACCCTGAGATATCACCTAATCCCAGTAAGATTAGCCACATCATAAACTTATGTTTTTTTTTAATAATTAAAACACAGAAAATAAAAACATAATAAAGAGAAATTTCAAAAATCAAATAGAGTATGTCTTAGATTTAAAGATTTCTGACTGCAGTCTAGAATTTACTACCTAATGTATGCACAAAATGTCAAGTCAAATGTTTTTGCTTAAAATACTAATGCAAATTTAGCTACGTGAATAACCATGGACCATCTAGATTAATGGTAAAATTTTAAGCAGGACCTTTCCAACAAAATGAAGAAAAATTAAGAGTAAAAATTCTCAAGCAGCAAAAAAGTGGAGTGGTAGATAAACTTGAGACACAAATACCAAAAAAAGAAACAGAAAATTTAATTATAAAATGTCTTAAAATAACTCCTAGCCCCACTATCAATCCACAAAAACAGTACTAAGAAACAAAGGTATGTCAAAAAATACTGAGAATTATTCACTAACTTCCTTCAACAGGTGTATAAGAAGCAGGTCTTGCATGGGTGGTCCTGGGACAATAAAAGGAACAATGTTTAAGAGTGAAAGCTTCCAGCATTCCAATGGATGGCCGTAAGTGCTTTCCAACTCCAAATATGACACCCACAGGAGTCAGAGGCATCCCTGGCTGGTGAAGTCAGACATTTAATGGGATCTCAGAAGAAAGAGCTGAATCTGGTACTACCAACCATACCTAAACTCTTCCTCCTCCCTTACCACCTCCACCCTTCTAACCTTCTCAGAATACAGAATAAATAATAGGTAATATCTACTTTGTGGGCTGTGCAGAGAGGAAAGTAGAATAGAAGGGACAGATGACAAAACTAGATAAATTGAGAAATATTACAAGAAGAAGTGATCCACATAATATTTTTGCAGCATTAAAATAAGTCTTATGCCTAGGCCATATCTCCTAGCTGTATTTTAGAATAACTCTCAGGCCATATCCCAGAGCAATTAAATAAGAATCTCAGGTATTATTATGCTTTAAATTCCCCTAGGGTACTTCAATGTGCAATGAAGTCTGAACAGTGCCTCTCAAACATTAATGTTCATAAGGATCACCTGGGGATCTTGTTAAAATGTAGTTTCTGTTTCAATAATGGGCCTAGGCAGGGACTTTATTTCTGTATTTCTGATAAACTTCCAAGTGATACCAAAGTCTCTGGTTGGACGACCACTCTGTGGATGGCAAAGGTCTAGATTGAAGCGATGATGCAGAGTTGAGAAAAATGGGAGGTGAAAAACATGGAATTCTGCAAACATACATCTTTTTAAAAGAAAAAAAAAATCAATCAAACAAATGACAATAAGGAACATAAAATCAAAAGTAGTCAAATAATCCACTAGGAATGAAAACTCCATCTAAAAATAAACAAACAAAACAGTATCTGGAAAAATGCTCCAGGCTCCAGAACTTAATAAGAATTTGAATGGAGTAAAATATCAATTCAAAAAGAAGAACATGTAAAACAATAGATAAAAATGACAAAATGAGAGAATGCCAAGATAAGGAGAATATATAGAAAACCGAAACACTATCAGGTACCTAAAAGTTCTTTTTTAATGAAAAACAGGTTAGAGTTGTAAAATATCACAGCAAACAACAATAATCATAAGTCAAAAAGATTATAAGAAATAGTGAGAAAATGATGGATATAAGAATACATATAATTCAATATGGATAACTGGTATCCCTAAATTAAAGAACCCAACACATGGGTCAGAAAATATATTCAGAAACATATGGGAAATGTTCTCTTGAAGAAAAAAAATGAATATATGGTTTGAAATGATACAATATAAACCATGCAAAATTGTCAGTATTAATATATGTCCATAATAAGTTATTAGTTTATTAAATGTGAAATGTGTGATTTCAAATCAAAAACTGATTTTATCTCAGACAAGAAGCAGTACAATTAACATATGTGCCTAAACTTTTGACATAGTTTTGCCATCTTAAGTATAGCTTGTATGCGGATGATGAAGAAGTCTAGAGAGCAAGTAGTAATAAAAATCTTGAAAGGCATTTTCCACATCTTGTTGAGAATGGAATATTTTTCCTCATAAAACATGTTACAAAGCCTAGAAGAAGTGGTAGTCAGTTGCTGCAAGGTCTGTAGTTTGAGCAGCATAGTTTATGTTACATGTCTTACAAGGGGACTGGCCTATCTCCATTGAACAATCTTGGCTCCTTAATCACAAACATCCTCATCGTTTTGTCCAACTGGTTGCAACAGACCTCTGCTGAGGTTGATTAACCAGGTTTCACACAGCTATAGTGGATAATACCAGTGCTGAACCACCAAACAGACACCATTAGCTTTTATTGGTGAATATTCACTTTTGGACTATGTTTCAGAACTTCATCTTTATTCATCCATTATGCTGAACACTGTGATTGTCAAAAATAATCCACTTTTCATCCCATGTAACAATTTAGTGTAGAAATGGTTCACCTTTATGTCATGACAGCAAAAATAGGCAAGCTTCAAGATGATTTCTCTTCTGACACTCTTTTCCTTCATGTGGGAACCATCCATCCAGCTTCTTTGCCTTGCTGATTATTACAAATGGCCCAATATTACTGGAATAGTAATATGAAACCCTGCTGCTGAATCAATATGTAGGTTGGTTGGATGGATTTGCTTCCAGTATAGCTTTCAGCTTATCATTATCTACCTTGGTCTCACCCACAAGGCTCATTTTTAAGATTAATATCACCACAACAGAACTTCTCAAACCACTGGAGTATTGTACATTCATAAGCCACGTCCTTCCCAAACCCTTCACTGATTTTTTGAACTGTCTGTGCTACATTTATTCCACAGTGGAATTCATATTCAAAAATAACACAAATTTTTGACTATCCATGATTTTACAAGAATTCCTTACCAAAAAAAACAAAAGATAATCACAAGCCAAAATATGTGGTTGAAAAAATGAGGATGTACCTTCACAATATAAAAAAGAAGTGTCGAAGTGAAATATCAGTGACATCAACTGTCAACCTTAGTACTTCAAGTAACTAGAAACTTCATACTTAATCAACTAATATCGAATTTGAAGAATAAAGAATGTGAAGGAAAAATGATTTTAATTTCAAGTAGAAAGAGAAATAAAAGGCCCCAGACTTTCCCATAACATTCTCCAATGTCAAAGACAATAGAAAGAGTTGTACACATTTCTAAAGAAAACAAAAATATACAACAAGAACATTTTGTACCTAATCTTATTCAAGTTTAAATGCAAAAGGAAGATATTACTGATTACAAGAGAACTTAGAATACTCATATACTCTTCTTGAAAAGTACAAATGAATCAGTGATAATATGCAGCAAACCAAGGCATAGAGTAAACAAGGAAGTCAGAAATAGTGAAATGAATGTCAAAATTACTAGAGCTGTTTCCCCTTCTGACATGATATAGAGAAGAGCTCTATGGATCTGCTTCCTAGTGAGAAATTATTCTATAACAATATTTAAAATATCTGGAAATGGTTCTAATTACAACAGAAAATGAGAAAACATTTACTCAAAAAAGTGTATGAAAACTTTTTAGTTGGCTAAAATTTCCCCCAAATTTCTTGAAAAACATTAATCTACATAACTAGCTCAATAGACTTCAAGTAGGATAAATGCAGAGATACACAAATATATCGATTATAGTAAAAAAAAGCCAAAACTAGAATGAAAATCTTGAGGGCAGGAAAATAAAACCAAACCTCATCACTTGTATGGGAAACCTACTAAGAATAACAGCTGACTTTTCATCAAAACTATAAAAGAAGTCAGTGGCATAACATATTCTAAATTTTCAAAGAAAGTACTGTCAACTAAAAATTCTCTGAAGAAGAAATCCATCAAAAAAGATAGACAAATAGGGCGGTGCCTGTGGCTCAAAGAAGTAGGGTACCAGCCCCATATGCCAGAGGTAGCGGGTTGAAACCCAGCCATGGCCAAAAACAGCAAAAAAAAAAAGAGATAGAGAAATAAATATATACCAAGATAAACAAAAATGTAGGGACTGTATTACATTCAGACCCATTTATAATAAAGACTAAAGGAGGTTCTGCAGGCTGAAAGCAAGTGATCCCAGATAGTAATTTGCATCTGAATAATAAAAAGCACCAGTAAAGGTGATAAGTAATCATAGAAGACAGTATATTTTTTTCTTATTTATTCTCTTAACTAAGTTAAAAATCAATTGCATAAAACAGTATGAGTATAATATACTGTTAGGGCTGTAAAAGACATGAATGTAATATCTTTGTCAATTATAGCACTGCAAAAGGAGAGTGAGAGAAGTTCTTAGAACAAGAAACTGACTCCAGATGGTAACCTGAATGCACAGGAACAAAGGAAGATAAATGAAAAATAAGAAGCTTAATACAACAAACTATAAATACATGATTGCTAACCATTCTCTCAGCTTCTCTAAAAGATTGACAATATATAAACTCATAATTAAAATACAATATGCTGTTGAGGTTATAACATTTGAAGACATGATATATATAAAAATAATACCACAAAAGGGGAGAAGGGAACAAAATATCTATGTCTCACAAGAATTAAGTTCATATCAACTAATTCTGTTAAGTGAAGGTGAATATGCTAAGTCCTAGAAAATAAGAAAATAATTCAAAAACTGTAGTGCAAAAATTACTAAAGAAATAATAACTGATTACAAAAATATGCATTTAATTTAAAAAAAGCAATAAAAGAGAAAAAGAGGCATAAAAAAGATATGAGCTGTGTAGAATTCAAAAGAAAAAGGGCAGATATAAATTAACTATATCAGCAATATTAAACGTAAATGGCTTAAAAAAATCTAATCGAAAGGCAAAGACTCTCAGACTACATCAAAACAAAATAAGATATAACTATATGCTTTCTGCAAGAGGCAGGCTTTAAATACACAGACATATGATTAAAAGTACAGGAATAGAAAAAGATTTATCATGCAACTTATAGCCCCAAGAAACTGGGAGCGGTTATACTAATAACAAGGACAGCAGACTTAAATAAAAAAATGTGAAGAGAGATACAGAAGGACATTTATAATCCTAAAAGAGTCAACACACACACACACACATATAACTTATATACAAATACATAGCAATTATAAACATTTATGACTTAATAGAAGAGCACAAAAATATATAAAGCAAAAATAATTGACAAAAAAGAATAGACTATTCAACAATAATGGTGGATGATTTAATACAATACTTCGATACTTTTAATGATGGATAGAAAACTTAGGGGGTGTTGATAAAATAAAAAAAAACAGAAGTCTTAAATAACAATAGAACAACTAGACATAACAAACAATTATAGAGCACTTCATGGAAGAATAGCAAAATTTACATCCTTCTCCAGTGTGTATAAAACATTCTCTAGGATAGAGCATACTGTGGACCATAAACAAACCTTAAGACACTTTCCAGTTAAAAGGACAGAAAATACTACATTGTCTTCTCTAACAATAATGAAATGAAATTAGAAGTCAATAAGAGAAAGAAATTTGGCAAACTTGCAAATATGTGGAAATTATCAACATGCTCAAAGAAAAAATTAAAGTGGAAATAAGAAAATACTTTGAGATGAATGGAAGACACAACATATCAAAACTTATGGGATACAGCAAAAGCAGTGTTTATAAGGAGATTTATAGCTGTACATTTCCACATTTAAAAAACCTCAAATCAATAATCTAAACTACTTTAAAAAACTGGAAAGAGAAGAGAAAACTATTATCTACACATGAAGAAAATTACAAAGATTTTACTGGAAATTAATGAAATATTTTTAAAATCAAGATGAAAATCAATGAAAACAAAAGCTGCTTTTTGTAAAGATCAATAGAACTGATAATGTTTGTGGTAGGCTGAAAAATTCTCTCTGAATTAATTTCCACATCAGTCTCTGGAACTTGTAAGTGATACCTTACATGGTAAAAGATAGAGAGAAGGATTATCAGAGATGTGGCCAAAATGCCATCACATGTGCCCTTAAAAGATAGAAGCAGAAAGAGATCTGATGCAGAAACACAGGGAGAACAGAAAGGGGGTAAGGCACTGTGGTTGTTTGAAAGCAGAAACTGGAGTTATGCTGCAGCCACCAGAATCTAGGAGGAAGGCAAGGAATAGATCCTTCCCTAGAGTCTCCAGAGGGGATATATCCCCTGCCAACACCTTGATTTTAGACTTCTGGCTTCCACAATTGTAAGAGAATATGTTTCTGTTGTTTTAGGCCATCCACTTTGTAGTAACATTATGGCAACCAGAGGAAACTAAAACATCTGTAACAGCACTGATGAAAAGAAGAAGATGTCTCCAATCACTAGATTAAGAACCAAAGAGGGGCTATCATGATGGACATCACAAATATAAAAGAGGATTACAGAGAAATCCTGTGAAGAACACTTGCCAATAAATTAGATAACTTAAATGGAATAGATACATTCTGAGAAAGAGAGAAACTACCAAAATTGACTTAAAAAAAAAAAAAAAGACTGTCCAAATAGACTATAACAAATGAAGAGGTTCATTATTGCTCAAAAACTAGCCAGAAAGAAAAGCCTAAGCCTAGATAGCTTCCACATTGAATTCTACCAAATATTTGAAGAAGAATTAATACCAGTGCTTCATGAAGTCTTTCAAAAAATAGAAGGGGAGAGAACACAGACCAACCCATTTCGTTAGGCCAGTACCACTTTGATGCCCAAGCTAGATGCAGACATCATAAGAAAAGGAGACTACAGACCAATATATCTCATTCAACAAAATCCTTAATGAAATAAATCCAGTAAAACATTAAAAAATTATGATCAACTGGGATTTATCTCAGAAATGCAAAGTTGTCTTATTAAAACTCATTTACAGTAAGATAGTATACTAAATCTATAGAATAAAATATAAAAATTCACATGATTATCCCAGTGATCACAGAAAAAAAAAGAACTGACAAAATCCAATACCTTTTTGCGATAAAAAATACATAATAAATTAGGACTTTATAAAGTAACATTTTTGAAAAACCCACAGGGATTATCATATTTAATGGTGAAATATCAGATATATTTACCCTCAGAATAGAATGAAGCCAAAGATATCTACTCTTGGTATTTCTGTTCATTATTGCTCAAAAACTAGCCAGAAAGAAAAGCCCAAGCCTAGATAGCTTCCACATTGAATTCTAACAAATATTTAAAGAAGAATTAATACCAGTGCTTCATGAAGTCTTTCAGAAAATAGAAGGAAGATTACATTGTCCTGTAAGTTCTAGCCAGGGATATTCAGAAAGAGAGAGAAAGAAAAGTAATCTGTACTGGGCAGGAAGGACAAATACTCATAGATGAGTTGTTCTCATACATGCAAAATATGGAGGAATCCACTGAGGGAAACCATTAGTACTCATAAACAAGCTCAGCAAGACTGAAACATACATAATTAATAAACAAAAGTTGCATTTCTATAGCTTCCAGTGAACACTGTGAAAACGAAATTAAGATAATTCCATTTGTGATAGCATCAAAAAGAACTAAACATCTAGGAATAAGTTTAACAAAAGATATGCAAAACTAATACCCAGAAAGAACACAAAACCTTGTTAGATAAAATTAGACAAATTCTAAACGAACTGAAAAACATCTCATGTTCATGGATTTAACTACTATAAACTGTTAGGATGGTAAAACTTGTTCTCCCCCAATGATCTACAGATTCAATACAATCCCTCGCAGAATTTCAGATTTTTGTTTGTAGAGATTGACAAGCAGATTCTAAAATTCACATGGAATTGCAAGGGACCTAGAATAGCCAAAACATTCTGAAAAATCAGAACAAATTTGGTAGAATCATACTTCTGGATCTCAACTTACTATGAAGCTATGGTAATCAAGACAATGTAGTTCTGGCATAGGACAGACAGAGATGAAGAGAGTAGAATTCAAAGTACAGACATAAATCCATTAGTTTATGCTCAACTGATTTTACACAAGAGTGTCAAGATACATTGAAAATAATATTTTTAATAAATAATACTGCAGCATTTCAACATATGGACTCTTTTGCACATACCTGGTACCATACACAAAAATTTAATTAAAAAGAGAAATCTAACTGTAAAACTCTTAGAAAAAAATAGGGGTAGATCTTTAATAGATAGGGATATTTTAAAAAAAGGGGGTAGATCTTGAATAGGGGGTACTCCTTGAATAGGAGTAGTTCTTTTCATTCTATTTTTTTGAGACAGAGTATGGCTCTACTCCCCAGGCTGGTGTGCAGTGCATGATCATAGTTCACTGTAACCTTGAAATCCTAGGGTCAACCTCCATCTCAGCCCCTCATGTAGGTGAGACTACAGGTACACATGCCACCATGCCCAACTATTATTGCATTTATTTTTATAGAGATTAGTCTTGCTGTGTTGT
>NW_003852406.1:278844-281985 GCF_000181295.1 Otolemur garnettii | reverse complement strand
AAATATATATCTGGAATATATTTTGATAATCATATTTAAAATAATAAAGTTAATAATAAAAAAAGAAATCCAACAACATGGTTTAAAAATGGACAAAGGACCCAAGGAGGTATTTTCCAAAGAAGATATACAAATGGCCAACCAGCACATGCTAAGCTACTCAGCATCACTAGTCATTAGCAAAATGCAAATCAAAATCACAATGGCATACCACTTCAAACCTATGAGGATGGTTATGATAAAACACACGTACATATACACAATGAAAAGTGTTAAGGAGGATGTGAAGAAACAGAACTGTCACACATTGCTGGTGGGAACGTAAAGTGGCTTCGAGTTCAAGCAAAGTGGCTTTGAAAATCATTCCATCAGTACTGCAATGTTGAAACAGAGTTAGTATACAACCAGCAATTCCAATCCTAGGTATATACCCAAGAGAAATTAAAACACATGTACACGACACAAAAATTGCACAATAATATTTACAGCAGCATTGTTCATAATAGCAAGATGGTGGAAACAACACAAATGTCCATCAACCAATGAACAGACAAAGGATAAACCAAAGTGGTGTATCCATAAGATGGAGTATTATTCAGCTACACATAGGAATGGAGCACTGATACATTCTACCATGTGGTTACACCTTAAAACTTTATGCTAAGTGAACCAGTCTAGTCAGAAAACACTCTATTATGATTATACTTATATAAAGTGTCCAACAGGAGGATCTATAGAGGCAGAAAGTAGTTTAGCTGTTTGTTTCGTAAAACCGATCATGAGGGACTGGGGAGATGAATGGGTTATAGCTAAAGGATACAGGGTTTCCTTTTGGAGAGGTTGAAAACATTCTAAATGTTCTAAAATAAATGTTAAATGTTTAAATGTTCTAAAATAAATGTTAAATGAATGATCAAATGTTATAAAATATGGTTGCACATATTTCTCAATGCACCAAAAACTTACATTATGCACTTTAAAGGGGTGATTTATATTAGCATTTTGTTCCCAGAGATGATAGCTCATTGTGCTGCTCAGGCTGGTCTCAAACTCCTGGCCTTAAAGGATCCTCCTGCCTCCGTTTCCCAAAGTATGGGATTACAGGCATGAGCCCCCATCATGCCTTGACTTAAATGGGTGATTTATATCTCCATAAATATGTTAAATATAAAAATGAAATAAAATGGAATTGAGATTCAATACATCTAAATAACAGAAAAACGACACACCTCAGAAAATTACAGTTTCTGAAGTAAAGGAAAAAATGATCCAAAAATTTTGAAAAGGAAGTCAGGGTGCAAACAGAGAGAAAGGCAAGTGGTAAGATTTTTAGTAAATTCCCCTCATCTGCCATGTCAGGTTACAGGTGCTACCAATACAACAGTGAGCAAACAGACATGGTTCCCTCTGTCGCAGGTTTTTAATAAAATAGGGGGCATTCAGCAGTAAATAATCAAACACATGAACAAACAAGGCAAAAACTCAGCTAATAAAATGAGCCATGCAGCAAATTAAAAATAGCACTGGCATAGACTTTTTCTCTCTGTTCCTCCTTGCTATATCATATACAATTATAAACCCTGGAAATGATGTAAGAGGTCACCAAAGGATAACCCTGAAAGGGAGTAAGAAGGTGAACAGGTGTGACACATCAGAACTGAAGAAAGAACAAAGCAATAGGGCATCAACAGAAAAATGCCTCCCCAAAGCTCAGAATTGCTTGAGGCCAAACTCACAACAGAAGGAAGCCAGTTAGCTTCATTCCTCTCATAGGTCAAACAGAAGTCCCTCTGATAACCACAGGGATCAATCAGAAGTCTTGCAAACAATTAGTGGCCAAGTGAAACATTATCTTTTCCTGCCAGGTTTTAAATTCCTACCCCACCCCTGGTCCCTAAGACATACAGGACAATCAGTCAATGCAAGCAAGAGGGGCACTTCTACAAACAGCTCTTCCTAATAGCCTCTTGTCCAAGGGCCTGACATCCCTCTCCATATAAACAGATACCAGAGATACCAGAATGATGCAAACAAGGGGACTCTACCACATCAAGTACCCAGCCAGGCAAGTCTCCTTGTCTGCACAGGCATGATTCTTCTCTTCCCCTTTGGGAGACACTATGATCCCTGATGGGGAAGAACATCCCCTCTTTAGGCAGTACCTGACATGGATCATTGGAGGGCCTAGTGCCCCAGATAAACCAGGAGGACCCAAATAATATAACAAAGACTCTGAAAATTAAGGTGTCATTGGTACTAAAGCCCACAAAATAGGTCAGGATGTGTATTTTATTTATTTTTTTATTTTTATTTTTCTGAGATAAAATCCCGCTCTTGGTAGAGGGGCCATGGTGCCATAGCTCACAGCAAACCTCCAACTCTTGGGTTCAAGCAATCCTCTGGCTTCAGCCTCATGAATAACTGGTGCTACATATTGGATATATATATATATTTTTTTTTTTTTTTAAGAGATGGGAGTCTTGCTCTTGCTTAGGCTGGTCTTCAACTCCTGAGCTCAAGCAATCCACCTGCCTTGGCCTCTGAGAGTGCTAGAATTATAGGCACCTAGTCAGGAGCTATATTTTAAACCTACGTGAGGTGAATATCTACTAAAATTTAAATGAGATGCAGAGATATCTAATATAATAGATAAAATGCCCAGGGCATAATAGAAAATTACCCATCCTATCAAGAACCAAGAAAATTCCAACTTGAATGAGAAAAAATAATCACAGATAAAACACTGAGTTGAATCAGATGTTGGGATCATCTGACAAAGGCTATGAAGTAGCTATAATAAAAACACTTTAAAAAATCAATCACAAATTCTCTTGATATAAATAGAGAATCTCAGCAAAGAAATATAAGTTTTACAAAAAGAACCAAATGGAAATTATAAAACTGAAAATTAAATTCACCAAAATGAAAAACATTCTACATGGTCTCAAGTACTACAATGGAGATGACAGACGGTGGAGATCAATATAATTTTAGCCAATCTGATATTAAAGAGAAAATAATCTAAAAACAACTAAAACTAAAGAAATTACCATCTCTGAGACCTGTGGGTCAATGACAAAAAGTCAAACATTCATAATCATCAGTGTCTCAGAAAAGGAGAATAAAAGGAAGGCTCAAAGA
>NW_003852406.1:276744-277676 GCF_000181295.1 Otolemur garnettii | reverse complement strand
AAAACAGAGAAGAGTGAGAAGAAAATAAATAACAAAATTGTTTCAAACATATTAATATAAATATATAGGTGTTACTCAGAGTTCCCCTGAGAAAGAGAGCAAATACAAAATACACACCCAAACACACACAGATGCATACATACATACATAGCATCTGTAAGCTTTATTATGGAAACTGGCTCACACAGTTATGGAGGCTGAGAGTTTCCACCATTGGCAATCCACAAGCTGGATTGTCAGGAAAGCTTAGTGGTATAATTTCAGTCTGGGAGCTAAGGTGGGACAGTGGTGTCACTGTTGTATAAGTCTCAGAGTTCAAAATCTTGCGATCCAGGAGCTCTGATGCTCAGGGCATAAGATGGATGTCCCAGCTCAAGGAAGTAATTTATGCTTCATACACATTTTTGTTCTATTTGCACCCTAAACAGATTGGATGAAGGGGGCCTACATTGGTGAGGATCTTCTTTATCTTCTTTACTTACATTTCTGATTCAAATGGTAACCTCTTCCAAGACCTTCAGAGACACCCAGTAATCATATTTTATGAGCTATCTGAAAATCCCTTAGCCCAGTAAAGTTGATAATATAATTTTCACAATATATCAGGTTATCATGTATCAGTGATTACTTAAATGTATGGTCTAAATACACCCCACAAAAGAAAGAGACTGGCAATGTTGATCTAAATAAATTGACTCAACTATATGCTACGAACAAGAAACCCTCCCCAATTAAAAAATTAACTTGGAAAGGTTCCTTCAATTCAAAAATTAAAAGATGGTAAAAGATATACAAATATTAATTTAAAAAAATGCTTCAGTGGCCTATGAATACCCATTAAAGTAGACTTCAGAATAAAGAAAGTTCTTAGAGACAAATACTGTATAATAATAAGTAATAAATCAGTAAAGAAAACATTTGATCCTAAATGT
>NW_003852406.1:230721-273198 GCF_000181295.1 Otolemur garnettii | reverse complement strand
AAAAAAAAAGCAAGAAAAAACAAAACATACAAATGGCTAGTAAGTATATGGCATATGCTCAACATCAGTAATCATTAAAGAAAAGGCAAATCAAAACCATAATGAGATGTCACCTCACCCCAGTTAGAAAAAAAATATCAGAATCTGGTGAGGATTTGAAGAAAGAGAAACTCCTATGCAATCCTGGTAAAAATATATACTAGATTAATACATCCATTATAGAAAATATGAAGATTTCCTCAAAAAATTAAAAATAGAACTACCATATGACCAAGCAATTTTACCACTGAGTATATATACAAAGAAATTGATATCAACCTGTCAAAAGATATCTTCATCCCCACATGTACTGCAGTGCTATTTACCATAGCCTGGAGATGGGATCAACCTAAGTGTCCACGGCCAGACATTAAAGAAAATGTGGGATTTATACACAATGGAATGCTATCCAGCCCAGCCATAAACATGTGTGAAATGCTGTCATTTGTGGCAACATAGATGAATCTAGGGGACATAATGTTAAGCGAAATAAGCTAGGCATAGTTTAATATGGCACAAGCATAAGATGGCATCATTTATAGGTATAAGCATAAGCTTAATATGGCATCATTTCATTTATATTTGGAATCTGGGAAAGCTGATCACAGATAAGTAGAGTGTTGAATGGTGGTTACTGGAGGATGCAGGGGGGAGTAGGTGGACGGAGAAAGAGAGAGACCACAGTTACAAGTTGCAGTTAGGTTGAAAGAATAAGTTCTGGTGTTTTATTACTTAGTAAGTTATGTATAGCTAAAAATAACGTGTTGCATATTTCAAGATAGCCAGAAAGTCAATATTGAAAATTATCACCATAAAGAAATGATAAATGTCTGGGGTGATGGACATGCTAACTATCCTGATTAGATCTTCTACACTGTACTGTAATCCATAAACATATGTAATTATTATGTGTCAGTTATAAACAAAACCAAAATTTAAAAAACGGAAGTTCAAAACTCAATAGTAATTTTAAAAAGTCCAGTTAGAAGCGAACAGAATGCATGAATAGAGGCTCCCTGAAGAGAATAAACAGGCGGCAAATAAACATACGAGACGAGGTTCAGCATCTTTAGCAATCAGGGAAATGGAAAATTAAACCAGAAAAAGGTAAGTGCACACCTATCAGAACAGTTATAGTAAGAAAAGAGAAGAAAGGAAGGAGACATTGCTGAGATGCGATTTATAGGTAGAGGTGTTGCCATTTTCTTAGTATTTATTTGAACTACTTGAACTTTTATAAGGTATTAATATTTAAAAGATCGTAGTTATTTATTTGAAAATAAAATGTAAAATAAGCAATTCTACTACACTAACCTCATCAAATATCTTGAGAGTCCCTTTTATACAATTTAGGGGGGAAAAACCCTAAAAATGTTAGAACCTCCGAATAAAAACCACCCGTATGAGTTATTTAAGGAAAGCGAAAGTCTAGTATCTGGGGATAAAGATCTGAATCATGTTTAAATTGTTTGAGGGCTTTCATAATAAAAGTAAAAGTGGGTATTAGGCACCATGTTCTAGAAACAAAAGCTATGGGTAGAACTAACACGGCCACAGATTTCCTGATCATACACCTGCCTCACAAAGTACAGAGTGAGTCCCAGCAAAGGCAGGATGAAAGTCAGATCAGGAATGTTGTAGAAAAGAGGCCTACAATTCAGAGAGGGGCTAGAACTGTGGAGTACTGTGGTGTATCTAACTAGAAACCTGCTTTTCATAAAGGAAAGGCTTGTGACTACTTTTTATTGCAATTTATCTTTGTATTAAAGGTTTCTGGCACCTTCTCACCTATCCTTTTGTATCTGCTACTCCTAGGAGGTGCTCTTTCAAAGACAGATCACAGGTAGCTTTGATCTGAGGCCTTAAGATGGAAGGCAGGAAGGGAATGTGAAGCTGGGTGCCGAAACCTTCTAACGCGTTAATTCCTGAACCTCCCATCTTTCTATACCATGAACCAGAAAAAGGATTCTCTGTATGTCATCCTTTACCTTTTTGAAAAGACTGCTGGAAAATTTCTAAGGCAGAAACATGGCATCTGTTCACGCTAGAGTTGTCCATAACTGTGTCAAATAGCACTTGTCATGTGACAGAAGAGAGCCCCATGCAGACCTTCGTCACCTCTGGTCCTCAGCTCTCAATCTGGAGTGGCTGATCCCATTTTCTGTGGCAGACCTTTTGGACACAGCAGGCACTGTTTACTCCACTCACCCCTCCGAGACAACGTTCAGTTGAACTGAGTGCCAGTGACAGCAACTGCTATTTACAAGAACTTGTCACTCATTTTATACAACTTCCAAAGGGTTTGGAAAATTATGTGACCAAAGTTTTTAAACAAATATGCACAAGAAAGCCATTCCTCTATGACAGCACTTGAACGTGTTTTCTTTCAGCATTTTGCTTAAGATTTTTTTTCTCTCTCTCTCTTTTTTTTAATGTTCTAATTTTGGACATTCCATGGTCATCCACAGTATGCCATGCCTTGTTCTGGGTGCTACTTCTGTGCTGTGTATACATTTCCATTAGTAGATAGAACATACTGGATGCCCTTTAGTTACATGAATAAAACACAGGCAAACATTTCTACCTGGCAGGGTTATTGTGAATGCAAAAGAACCTGCCAGTAAAAAATATGACAGAGGATTTGTTTTATTTTATAGAAATTATCCTTCTGGACTGCAAGCTCCCCTAGGGGAGGATCCGTGGCCTACTCATTAGTAATGGCTATGAATCTGCTTCACAACTCTCAGGCACATGAAATATCACCTTACTTTATGTTTTTAATTCAAACTAAATCTTACAAATCCTCACTAGAAGCTAGCCTGGCCTTCCACTGACCCAGTTGTTTGATAGCCTCAGGATCTTTAGGTGGTCCATAAATATAGGGAATGGTTTCTGCCTTTACTTCTTTAAGCTTGTCGCCGAGAAGTCTCTTCATCAAATTCAAGTGGTCCTAAGCCAGGTGCAGCAGCTCATGCCTATAATCCTGGCATTCTGAGAAGCCGAGGCAGGATTGCTTGAGGTCAGAAGTTAGAGACCAGCCTCGTTTGAGACCAAAAGAACGAGACATCCCCTCTCCCGCCCCCATCTCTCAAAAAAATAGAAAAATTAGTCAAGCGTGGTGGCACATACCTTTAGTCCCAGCTACTCAGGAGGCTGAGGCAGGAAAATTGCTTGAGCCCAGGAGTTTTGAGGTTGCAGTGAGTTATGATGATGCCACTGCACTCTAGCAGGTGAGACGGTGTGAGGTCTTGTCTCAGAAAAAAAAAGAGTGGTCCTAGAAAATGCAAAAGCATTTCTGCTCACACCACCTCCCTCCCCATGCCTCCTTTGGTGAAGACTTTAACCACTGTGTTTCTCGAGATTAGCAGCTTTTCCGTGTCAGCTCTTCCCATGTCTTTCTCTGGTCCCTTCACCTCTTGTGACATGGATTCAGCCACCCTGTGACTCCTCGTCCAGAGCCTAGCTCTTTACCTCCCCGAATCACAAGCATCTGAACTCTTTTCTACAACGTGGGGAGGTCTACGCTCTAGCATGCCTCCACCTCCCTTACCTTCCTGAAGTTTGAGAGGGATATGGAGCAGCAGGGTGGTTGCTGATGAACCCACAGGAAATTAAAACCATTTTTTTGGCAGGTTATCCCCCGCTCCTAACACGGAGCCTGGCAGAGATGAGGCATTCATGAACATTAAACGTGCGGGAAGGCAATGCAGGTGCAGTCACGTGAGTTATGCCAACTATAGGCTCCTGAATACAGCTGGTCCTCTATTAGTTAGTTTCAGAACGTGGGGATTTTTATTAAACACACGTGTGACAAATCTGCTTCACTCACTGGTTATGCCACGGAGAGTTCTAAGTTCTAAAGCCAAAGTTCGCCCAACTTCTGTAAGCAAGGTTACCGGACGCCCAGAACTTGGAGGCCACTGTTATCTCATACTCAACTCTGGAAATATATATGTCTTAGGGAGCCAGAGGGATGACAGGTTGTCATGTCTAGCACTCTACGTGTATTGTAAATCAGTGGGATAATGTAAAAAACAAACAAACAAACAAAAAAACCCCACCCCACAACTTGCAGGTATGTGAGAGCCTGAGAGCTAAATTTTCCAAACAACTCCTTAAGTCTCTCAATGCCATTAAACTTTTAACCATTTTGAATGAACATCTTTCTAGAATACATTGTGTAGATCCCTGCTGCCTTCAGTAAATCAGAGCAAACACAATTTAACCTTCTGTGATAATTTAATCGTTACAAGCAGTCATTATTCCAGCCCACATAAACAGTGGTGCTTTGGGGGCACATTGGAATAAACTGGGCTTTTTCTATGACAGGATATGATCCTGACTGCTGGGTTTTCTTAAACCCACAGGCATCTGTCTTTCATTACTTTTGAGTGTTTCCTTTGTAAACATTTTTCTCACTCGTTGCTTGATAATGGGATAGGCTTTTTGTTGGATAATCACTATTGTCTTTCCTGCATAACTTTTAAATATTTTGCTTAAGTTGCTACGGCTTAGAATATGGTAAATCACACTTTTTTTTTTCTTTTTTTCAGAATAAATAAGAATAGTCTCTAATTTTGACTGAGCCAATATTTTGATACCTATTTTTGCTGAAAAGGATATTTACTTTGGGTACCATGGGGCTCATAGCTATGCTGAGGCCATGAGACTGCAGCTAGCTTTAATGTATTTACATGGTACTCTATGTTTTTCAGAGCAAAGCCATACCTGTGAGCCATCTGCTTCTCATACTAATCCTCTGAGTATCATTTTATATATTCTATAGATGCGAGTTTAGAAGGTCCACATCCCCTTGTCAGTGGAGTGTATTAAAACCCCATCCCTTGCCTCTTGATCCCCTAGTCTGAGGAAGTGCCAAGCTCTTTCTGGGCTATTAAAAACTAATTGACCACACAGGGTCTGATAATCTTGCAAATGACAAAACGGCTGATGAATTTCTATTTTTCTTTTCACATATTTACAGTCAGATGTCACTAGTTCATCCAGATATGCATATGCATACTGACTAGGAGTTTGGGAACTAGAAGAAATTAAGCAACATAAAAGAAAGCAAGACAAACAGATGATGAATAGACAGAAATGGAGTAGGCTTACTAGTGGTGACTTTATTACTACTAAATATCATATACAATTCTTAAGTAATTCATGCAAAATAAGGAATCCAAGTATACACTGTGGATCTTTACATATTATAGGCCTGGTTGCCTTTTAATGGATTTCTTCTTCTTTTTTTACTCTTCATATCCAGGAGGAACAATGTATTCAAATTTCATATTTTCATTCCAGTTTTTTTTTTTGCTTTCCTTTTCTACATTATTGGAATCCTTCCTCCTTTCTGATAACCCAAACTACCCTTCAGCATTCGGCCTGCTGCAAATACCTTCCATGATTTCAACTAACAACCTGCAGGCAATACCTTCCATGATTTCCACAGAACTCCTGTCTCCCCTTTCTTCTCACTCCTCTAACACCTCCAGCCCTGACCTATCATCAGTAGTTTCAGGTCTAACTCCTCTTGACCTAGTTAGATAATCAACTTCTTAGATCCAAGACTGTGGATATGTGGACCATATAGGCCTAGTATGGCTTTTCCATTTGTAGTTAGCAAAAGTCTAGCCATATATTATAATGATTGGTGACATAATAACTGAATAAATATAAAAGTAAGATTAGTAACATTAAAATTAACCACTCTGCGGTCAAAAACATAAAATTTATCCACTTTATAGATGAGAAATGGGTGTTATGTTGCCATTGTGCTGGCTGTTCTTTCTATGCCCCCTCCACACACCCAGACCCACCTCACCTCTCTGGCTGTGCACCTAATGAGGAAGACCACTCACAGGGAGACTGCAGTAGTACCCAGAATAACGGCTCCCCAAAGATACCCATGCCCTAATCCTCGGAACCTGTGAATATGTTGCCTACAGCAAAAGGGATTTCGCAGATCTGATTAGACTCAAGGCTATTGAGTTAGTAAGATTATCATCCTTGACAATCTGAGTGGACCCAGGCTAGTACATATAATCTTTAAACCAGAGGATCTCTCCCAGTTGTGGTCAAAGAAAGAGATGCGAGGATGTAAACATGGGCACAGAGAGATGACTCAAGGGCTCAACTCTGTTGAGTTGCTGGCTGTAAAGATGGGGAAAGGGGCCATGTATTAAAACGATCCTGGTGGTGGCTAGAAGCTGGAAAAGCATCTAGACGGATTCTCCCCTAGTCTTTGGAAAGGAATGCAGCCCTGGGGGCACCTCGGTTTTAGTCCATTGAGAGCCATGCTGAACTTCTGACCTACAAAACTGTAAGACAATGGTGAATCTCTTCTCTGCTTCCTCTCTCCTTCAGCTCCTGCACGTTTCTCTGCACCTGTGTCCCTCACACCTCTAACTCCCAGAGGCTGGCGCTGTCTTCTCCTACTTTGCTCTTCTAATACTATTTTCTCCCTTCATCCCTTCACTCATAAAGACAGCCATACCTCTCCAGCAGTGGCTCATTTCTAAAAGCAGCTCTGTCCCTGGTTTATTTACTTTATTCTGCCCACACCTCTGCCAGCAGTCCCTCATTGTACATCTTTAATTTGAACAATCTGGGCTCGATTCTTTTTCTGCTAGGACCCAGACTGGGGCAGCCTTGTTTCTCTAAAGTATTATGAAAGGTTGCTAAAAGTTCACGTACGCTTGAGAGAGGAGCAGAGAGCAGAGAGACGGGGAAAGGTCATGAGAAACCATCCGACCCCTGAAAGAAACTTCAATTCCTTCTGACTTTTCCATCCCCACGAGGCCTGTTCATGATTTTCCTTATTCTGTGATGTCCCTGCGCCCTTGCAGTCTCCACTTTCACCTTTTCATGACTGCCATAGATAAATATTTTTTCTTGATGGATATTTACTCTCTGTGTTTGGAATATCTTAGGCTTAGAATCCTCTTTCACCTTTCTGTATTTAATGTTCAAGACACAAACACATCTTTGAAAAGAAGAGGATCAAGTTCTCAGTATAAGCGTCACAAAGATCACCAATTTGTGCAACAGTACACTCCACGCTCCGGGCTCTGCACGCACACAGCGGGCACATTCAGGAGATTGACTGTGAATACTAAGATGGGTATATAACAGCAAAGTGCCCTCCTCACCGGGACAGACACCCAGATGCTTCAGATCATCCTGCACTGTGGCCAGAGCTGACAAGCCCAGACAACCATATTCTTGCCCCATCTGTGCATGCTGATCGTACCTCTCTGGCAAGACATACTTCTTCCTCACTGTGCCCTTGAACACAAGAATAGATGGTGCTGAGGGACCATCTATCTCTGGCTCCTTCATTTCATAAAGCCCTAAAATGGGCAGCAGGCAGCACAAGCATGTGCAGTGCTTAAAACTCGGACCATGAAGCCGGGTTGCTCAGGAGTTTGGAACATGGCTCCACCACCAGACTGTTTAAACTGGGGCAAGTTACTTTACTGTTCACATCAACATAACAAGGGTTGTTGTGAGAATAAAACGAGACAATACTTTATAACACATGCCTATCACCAGGAAATGGACTGGGGATATTAGAGTGAAAATCAAATTCATACATTTTTCATACATAATTAATCCTTAACCCTGAAGAAAAGATAATCTTCCTCTTTGCAGATGATAAAACAAGAGTTCACAGAGTTGAAGTCATTTGGCCAAAGTCACAACATTCTCGCTCAATGCAAAAAATTGAAATCCAGAGTTCCCTGCTTCTAAAGTCCCTGCCACTCAACACTTTCTCACGCGCTGACCTCTTTATTCTGAACTGTAACTTTGCCAGCTCTTCCTCTGAGCCTTCCCACTGTTTGGTCAGTACTCTTGAGGTCCGTTTTCCTTAAGTATCCTTTAACTCTTCTCTCCTCTTCAGTTTAAAAATGCTATCTAAACTAGCACTACCATACACGCTCTAATCTTTCCTTTGCCTTCTCTTTATTTATCTGACCGATCACTAACTGTCACCACACTATATATTTATTTATTTCCCATCTTCCCCCTCATATTGTAAAGTCCATGCAAGTAAGGGCTGTTACCACTTGTGTCCACTGCCGTATCCCTAGTATGCAGGATGCAGTCTAGAACACCATAGATCAGGCGTCCTCAAAGCATGGCCCATGGGCCACATGCAGCCCGCCTAGGACATTTATCCAGCCCGCCGGGTGTTTTTGCCGCTGCTGCCTGTCCTGCTTAGCAGCCAACTGGTCCCAGGGTCCGTAATCCGGCCCTCCAATGGTCTGAGAGACAGTGAACTGGCCCCCTGTTTAAAAAGTTTGAGGACCCCTGCAATAGATGCTCAAAATTAATTCTGATGAAAACTCAATGAATGAATAAATGAAGGAACAGATGAATGAAATTCTATCTCTCAGTAAGTCCTGGAGAAAAGTGCCATCAGCAAGAACACGCTGCATATCTATTGCTTTCTTTCCGAGGCTCACGGTCACAACCCCTTACTGGAGCGTAAAGCTCACACATAAGCGATCTCTGTTTTATTATGCTCTACCATTTAAAGTCATTTTCCATATCAAGGCATACCCAGAGTAGTGCCTCATTCGTCATGCTCTGTCCCTACTTAAAACTGACTGTGCTTCAGAAAGACAAAGTTTGCCATATTTCTTTTCTACATGGGAGCTAAGATTGAAAACAATTGATCTCTCAGAGAGAGAAGGTGGAACAATGGTTACCAGACAAGAGACTGGCAAGGGTAACAGGGGGATAAAATGGGGATGGAAATGGGTGCAAACATATAGTTAGATAGTTAGAAGGCATAATATTTGATAGCATAGGCCAGCGCCATGAACTAGTGTTGGCAGGTTCAAACCCAGCCCGGGCCTGCTAAACAACAAAGACAACTACAACAACAAAAATAGCTGGGTGTTGTGGCAGTGCCTGTAGACCCAGCTACTTGGGAGGCTGAGTCAAGAGAATCACTTAAGCCCAAAAGTTTGAGGTTGCTGTGAGCTGTGATGCCACTGTACTCTACCGAGGGCAACATAATGAGACTATGTCTCAAAAAAGAAAAAAAAAATATATATATATATATTTAATAGCACCAAAAAAACTAAAATCAACAGTAAGTTAGGGTATACCTTAAAATAACTGAAAGAATGGAACTGGAATGTTCCCAGCACAAGGAAATCATAAACACCTGAGGTGAAGATACTCCAATTTCCCCGATTTAATCATTTACATTGTATGCTTGTATCAAAACATCACATGAGCTGTATAAAATACACAATTATGTACACATAATTAATCGTTAAAAAATACATATATCCACTTTTTTTTTGTTTGTTTGTTTTTTGCCGTTTTTGGCCAGGGCCGGGTTTGAACCCACCACCTCTGGTATATGGGGCCGGCACCCTACTTCTTTGAGCCACAGGCGCCACCCGTATATCCACTTTTTACAAATAAAAACTTACTGTGCTCAACTTTTGCTAGCACATCTAGCAACTAGCCTCTAATCAGGGCATTCCTGCCTCATTTCTGGCTTCTTCATTTTGTCTTAAAACTAACTCTTCTCATTTCCTGGTACGTCTCAAATCCTAACTATTATTGTCTGTTTTATATTGAACAAAACCACACTGACTTGAAATTGTCTAATAGTAACTTCCACTTCTTCCAGTCACTTACCTATTCAAGTCAAAATTGATTATTCCTAAAAGGCTGGCTCCCAACAAAATCATTACAAAGCATGTGTTTTTTTTATTTCTTCATGGTACAATGTAGAAGAAAATTAAATTGTCCTAGTTCTTGCCTTCTTGGCTCTTAAAGTTTAGCACAGATAATGATTACATAAGAAGCTAGTTATAGTGGGACACAAATCACACACAAATAACCAATCATGAGTTGATGTCAGTGAAGTCAAACAAATCTTTCTGCCAGCCCAGGTTTGCAACAGTGAACTTCCCCAGTCTCTGTTCTACTATTTGCTATTTTTTTCTATTTTGAATCTTTCTCCAGTTTTTGTATTAAAACTGTGTGATTTCCCAAGTTCCAAAGTATACTCAAGTTTGGAAACTCCCAGTTTTCAAGTAGCTCACAAAACAAAGGTGCTCAGATTCTCTTTGTGAATGCCTACAAACGCTTGTTTATGTGTTTCCCGGGTGTTGGAAATTTACATTGTGAGGCGTCAAAGGATGTAACAGACAGCTACTACCTCCTCCAACAACTTATCATCAAGAGCTTTAGTTACAGACCACAGCTGTTAAATAATAGAGTTTAAACTCACTTCTCTAAAACATGTTTAAATAGTAGGTATTCACATAATACCATGTATAATATCCTGACTTAAATTTTGCACTAAAAGGTAATATACCTTCTTGTTAATCCTGGTTACCTCTACTGTCCGAATTTTCCTCATTTTTATAATGATCAGAGATTGCTTTTATAATTGGAAATATTGTTTTTAAAGAGATACATTTCCAATCCAGCATATAGTTGACCGTAAGAATGCCAATACCTTTTTTACCTCCAGACTCCTCAGCAAACTATCATTAGTCTATAATTCAACTCAATCTATGTTTTCTTTGCCAATTTAGCAAAACTTCAAACCTGGCCCCTAAAGTTTGCATACGTGTGCATATGCCCCCCAGCTCCTTCCTCATCATGTACCAACCACAGGTCATTAGCATGAAGCCTTACTCAACAGAGCCTGGCCCAGGTCTTATAAAGCATAATGCAGAACACAAGGGAACAGCTCAGAAGAAAATTCTGATTAAGCAGCTCAGCTTTGAGGAGCCCCTAGCTGCTCTGCTATTTAAAACCTGGGTAAGGCAACTACAAAAAGTAATCCCACATAATCAGACAAAAATGGGTTCAAACCTCAAAATATCTAAGTCCATGTTCTTTTAAAATAATAATACTGTGCAGTTGTCCAGTACCTAATCTGTGCTAGCCCCTGATTCAGGCTGCTATATGAATTATCTGATGTTATTGCCATGACAACCCTGTGAAAATATTTTTATCCCATTTCCAAGGCAGGTTTAGGTTCCAGAGAGACCAAGTGACTTGCCCAAGGCCACACAAGTGCTAAGTAGCAAAACTGGAATTCGTACCCATTTGCCTGACTTCGGGCTCTAGTTACCTCCTGGATACCCAACTGGTCCATACTGGGTAATCCTGGCCCTGTCAATTCAGAGGAGAAGGGTCAGGAATGCAAGGACGGGAGCCAGTGTGTTCTAGAGCCGTCTTCCTACCTGCTCCCCCACCTACCCAGGTAATTCTGCCGGATGAGGGAACCTAATAAATGTGTGATCAAGTAGAACTTGAAAGTCCTCATGAACGGGACGTGTATTTGGCAAGCAGTGCCGTATTCCAGAGGCTGATCTTTGAGTCCGCTTCTCAGCATTTTCTTCTTCCTTCCCTTCCTCCCTTCCTGCCTGCTTTCCACCTTTCTCCCACTGCTGGTTCTACAGCCTAAATCAAGCCCAACTCTGGGTCATATGTACATTATTACCTCCCTTTCAATATGCTTAGCCTTAGACTACAGCGGAACCAGAATGCCTGGAAAGTAACTGGTGGGGGGTGGGCAGGGGTTGGGAGGAGAAAGAACCAGAAGGAAGAGGATAAAGATAAAAGAAAGAGAAAACGAACCCTACTGTAGCTTCAAACAAACCAAATTGAGCTTCTAGGAGTAAAAGAGCATGTAGGGACACTGTGTACCATGTAGTTAGTGACCACCTACGTGTAGGTCTGGCCGACTGGACAGTGAACCTTTCTCTCTTTTGATTTCAGTCATTTCCTTTGTGAAATCCAGGGGAGGGATTCTGATTTCCAAACATCCCTATACCTTTAACATTCAAGTCCTTAGACTGCCCACTACATGAGATAGGAATGGATTATTGAATAGTAAGAGGGAAAACACACCTCCAAACCATTTAACTCCAGTAATCCTTTTTGAACACACATTTTGGGCTGTACACTGTTTTATTTAAGTCTAATAACAGTGCCATTTGCATTCTAATCCTGGATGTCTCTGCCTTGCTAGAAGATAGATGAATCTCTCATTCTTTTTGGTGTTTTAATTTCCTCAAATGGTTAAGCAAGGATGATAGATTCAATCTACTTTTCAGAATGTCTGAATGGATTACAGCAAAACCTTCCATAATGCCTTAGCTTAAAAGATTTCTCTCCGAGCCATATTTATGTTTTCATATACTGTTCTTCCCAGTCATCAATAGGATTCATAAAGTCAATGTATTCATAGAGTTTGATTAATTTTCCTAAATCCTTAGATGGTCTCAGAATGTTTGGCTATGACTAATCAATGAATTTGAATATCGGGTGCTTGACAATTGTTATGCTCACGTCTCAAATATCTTCCCTCTTCACATAGGACAATCTGGTTTGACTAATGATGAAAACAAAATTGTTAATATTTCAACAGCACTGTAAGACTGTTGTATTGGATTCAAATTCCCCTAATGACATGAGAAATCCAGATGTAAAACGTCCATGTAGATGTCAAAGCATGAAGCATACTCAATTCTATAACATCCCCACATCAAGACTAAGCACTGAATTTGGAAGCGATGGTAAAAAGAAAAGCCTAGTGAAAAGGTTAGACTCTGGAGATGAGGAAAGGAGGGGAAAAAATGTCCTGAGCCACCAGAGGTGCTGTACTAAGTGTACACTGCACCAGTGTATCCAGCCCTTGTCATAGCTCCATTATAGTTCATATATTTTACTTAAGAATAATCAGATTAGGGGGTGGAGCCTGTGGCTCAAAGGAGTAGGGCACCAGCTCCTTATGCCAGAGGTGGCAGGTTCAAACCCAGCCCCAGCTAAAAAATGCAAAAAAAAAAAAAAAAAAAAAAAGAATAGTCACATTATAATCACCTGGGAGGTGAAATAATTTACCTAAATTAGGTGGTGTGACCATGATCAAACCCCAGATTCTGTATCAGAGGTGCTACTTCAGAGACTAAGTCAAAACCCTGTAAGTCTCCTTTAGTAGCAAAACACCAACAAGCTGACCAACGAATTTTCCTTTGTAGGAGAAACAATTTATCACAGAGAGCTTGGACAGAGACCACAGGGAATGATAAGACCACCTGTGCACCCCTCTCGGGGATGACAAATCACTGTATGTGCAGAAGGACATCAGGCTACTGAGATCAAAATTTACAGTCATCGTGTTATAAAAACAACAGTTCCATTCTATTGAACATTTACGATGTATCAAAAACTTCATTTCAAAGCTTCATGTAACCTTCAAAGGTAAACAGCACAACCCCATTTTACAGATGAAGTCACTAACACTTACAAGGGCGAATAACAATGATGACAACGGATAACACTTGCATAGAATTGACAACGTGACAGGTACAAAGTCCTTGATCACATGTTACTTACAAATAAGTTTATTTACTATGTATGTTTTATTTAATCTTCCTAACAATTCTATCAGGCAAATACTAGTGCCGTACCCATTTACCACATAATTGCAAGGTAATAGACTCAGATTTCCCCTCTAGACCATCCGCTCCACCCACCAGGCTCTTAAGCACTCAGTATCATACAGACAACAAGTAGAAAAAGAAGGGTTTGAATCTGAGAGTTGGGCCCCAAAGCCAGCATTCTTTCTCACTATTCGTGATTCTCAATTCCAGCTGCTTTAGAATAACCTGGGGAACATCTGGAAAGTAGGATTTCCATTCAGGGGATGTGATCGTTTCATCACATGTGCAAACTGAATGAGCAGTCGGTTCAGTTGTCTGTTTATTTGTAAGTGGTAGTGAATCCTATAACAGAGAAGAGGAACACCTTTCCTCCTGCTTGGAATTAAAGTTCTCACCTCCATTCATCAGCTGACTTGTCGGTAGCCTGAAGCCGGGCCTGGGTCCATGCTACTGGCCACAGCCTAAGCATGGCTTCCAGCAAACTGAGGCCAGAAAACCTGTATGAGTTCTGCAGAAACACTTTTATGGACAAAGATAAAGTTTTGGTCTATAGCGCCCTTAACTTTTCACTCTGACAAACGTATTGAATTTCATGGATGGGCAAATACTATTCTGGGCACTTTGGGGAGCCCTGATTCCTTGTCCTCAAGGAAAGCAAAAGCTATTGGCAGCTAAATGTAATTCATACTGTACTACCAAGGAGCCCTTTGGCTCTGTACCTAAGTTCAAGTTTCTGTTGTATGTGAGGAACTTAGAATGGGCACAGGTATACGGGGGGGTCAAATCAAGGCATACATACGTGTATAAAGGTGAGATACAGAAAAAAAAAGAAGGCGAGATATGGTGACTTACAATGTGTTTCACTCTCACCAATGAGTTTAGGCAACTGTGTGTTTCTAACGTACCCTGGAGAATTAGGCGGATCATTATTATTGTTGTTGCTATTTTATTCTCCAATGACAAGTTTATAGCGTCTTCTCTTCAGTGGTTTGTGTCCCTGAGAGCAAAATAAACTCAACATCTTCTGCCTGCAACCTCTCATGAATATTAATGCTGTCTTTACTTATTGTTTAGCAAAATATGACAAAAATAAAAATGCACTACAGCGAAAAAGAACACGCACACACCAAAAATATCTAGCCGCTGTCAGAACACTTGTGTCATCATCATTATCAGGACACACACACTGGACAGGCAAGCTCTGGACGCTGCATCGGACCACGATTCCTTCTGACCACCGACCTTCCCTAAAGGGTGCTTCTGGTTTTGTGGTTGCTACTTCTGGAATGCCCATTAATTTTAAGTTGTGCTGTCTTTGTTATGCTTACCCCAGAAACATGGAGTTCAGTAATAATGGGTCAAGGAGACTTATAAAGAGCAGCCATTCAGAAACAGATTTTCAGGGCCTCGGAATCTTCTCTGCAAAACTGTGTGTCCAGAGGCTCAAATATACAGAACAAACAGAATTTAAATTGCTGTGGTGGGAAGGAGCTGTGGATGTCGTTCCACTGTACAGACCTACCCAACATGCCGGGTCACCCAAAGCAGCTCCACAGAGTTGTTAGAGTTCTGCACATCACTTGGGAAGCCACTTATCCACTCCATCTTAGGGATGAAGACTCGGAAGGCACCTATAGGAGCTAAGGGAACAACGTCAAAGGCACCGTGGGAACTAACATTCCTCCTCTTTTAATCCTAGTCCAGCATCTTTTCACACTACCTCCCACCTCACTACATAGTGCAATCCGAGGGAAGGACAAGTTGGACAGGTTACAAGAAACATTTATCATGACAGTTTGCTTTCCAGTGCGGGCAAAACAGAACTCCCCTGAGAATTGTCAGATATTCCTGGAATGGTGATGAGGAAGTGAAATAATATTGAAGGTTAGACTAATAAAGTAAAGAGCACAGCTTCAAGATGTCTAACCTGTGTGCTGAAACCTGGAATAGAACATATTAAATTCCTTCTGTCAAGTTCCTTGTGTTCTAGAAGCCTATAGGGAGTCTGGCCATACTGAGAACCGGATCAGGATAACCAAATTAGGTAGTCTGAAAAAGCTGAACTAATGTCTATCTGTATTGCCTAGTACAGTTCAACTCTAGTTCAACTTTATTCCCATGAGTAATGCTAATTCTACCGAATTCCATTGAACCACTCTGATAAGACTCTGTTCAAGAACACAAAAAATTCTAAAAGATGGTGGTATTTTTTGATTTGATTCAAAACAATACAAGTATCACCCAACAGAGAGCTCCAATGTCACTGTCACTTGCTTGCAACTTCCTCAACAAATCCCTTCAGTAGTTATATAATAAATTGAGCTATACATGGAAATAGGGACCTGAACTATATCTTGATTCCCAGGCCAGTGCTATTGCCCAAGTTGCTTTATAATCTATGCTCTTCCCATTCCTAAAGAAAATGTTAGCTAATATTCAAAACCAGCAAATAATTCATCAGCATTTTCTTATTCCTTTTACAAAGAGGAATTGACCCTTAGCCTAACCACACCTATAGTAGGATTTTGTCCATATAAAATGCACTTAAGCAATTATTCCTTCTGATAACCTTTGGCAACAGCAGGATTTCTCTGAAGGTAATCAGAATTACTTTCTCATATATTTTCTATAATCCTTTACGTTAAAAAATAAACTTCTCTTACACATTATGGTGGAGAGAAAAATAAACTGATAATATACGTGACCACCATTGCCATTTTAAAAGTCCTGTATTAATTGATTATTTAGTTATTAATTGCATTATTACTGATATTGGACACATAGAATGCAATGAATCATAATATTAAATACTTAGCATTCTACTCTGGAAAAATATGGAGACACAGGGCTAAAGAGAGCTCCTTGTTAATCCTTTATCTTCTGGCAGGACTAAGCACGTCCAGTGGGTGTGATCCATTTCACAAGCTATCCAGGAAAAGAGACAGCTTGCCCTCCTTCAAGAATCTATTCCCATATATTATAGAAAATGGCAGATTAAAGAACTCTAAGCATGTGCCCTTTCAGTGAAAAATTTGACAACAGCTACTGGAATCAACTTTTTTAAACTCTGGAATCTAAGCAAATGCTTGCAGTAATCCAGATAATATTTGTAAAATAAACTAGCAAATAAAAATCTGGCTAATTCTCTGTAAGAAGTTAGAATTTGTATCTTAATGTACCACAGTCCCATCCCCTGCTACCCAGCTCAACAGCAGCCTTGAAAATAACAGTCCATATCCCAGGTAGTGATAGCAGAACACACTAGAAAATCATTCTTAGCCCCCTGGCCTCCTGGAAGGCTGTCTGGAAGGCCAGCTCTGAAGGTCAGTCTTTATTCTACCTGACTGGGAATGTGCCTAGTAGTAAAGCTGTTACCCCAGTGGACATAGTCAAAAATGTTTACGAGCATAAAAAAATGCTTTAGCCTCTGCCTTAGATTTCCACATCCTGGCTTCACTGAGCCTGGAAGTGAGTCAGAGTGAGCCAGAAGTGAGTATTTTAGGCCTTCTCAGGTCTTTCCTGAGCTTGTACATATCCCTAGGGCTGCACTTGACCTTGGGGATCCCTAGAAATATGTCAGGATCTTCCCAAGTCCGTATTCCAAAAGCATTTCATTCCTAGCCTTTTCTCTCAAATGTTTTGGTTAGTATATTACCTGTCCCAACCCTTACCCACTTTTTTGAGGCAGCACAGACTAGAATAGGCCTAGAATCTTTCCCCCTATGTTCCTGGATTAGGAACATGGCAAGGATGTCCCTTCTAACCCTTAATCAACAGTGCACTCGAACTCTTAGCCAAAGTACTAAGACAAAAAGGGGAAATAAAAGGCATTAAAATTAAAAAGGAAGAAAAAATTATCACTGTTTGTGAATGCCTTGATTTTATACATAGAAAACCCTAAGATTCCTTTAAAAAAACTGTTAGCAGCTTGGCACTGGTCACATGCACTGGGGCTGTTGGGTTCGAACCCAGCCCAGGCCAGCTAAACAACATGTAACAACAATAACAAAAATATAGCCAGGCATTGTGGTGGGCGCCTATAGTCCCAGCTACTTGGGAGGCTGAGGCAAGAGAATCGCTTAAGCTCAAGAATTAGAGGTTGCTGTGAGCTCTGGCGCATAGCATTCTACAGAGGATGACAGAAGACTCTGTCTCAAAAAAAAAAAAAAGAAAAGAAAAAAAGAAAGAAAGAAAGAAAAGAAAAGAAAACCCGTTAGTATTCATAAATGAATTCAATAAAGCTGTAGCATACCAAATCAATTATATTTCTACAAACTAAGAACAAACTATCTGAAAAGGAAATTAAGAAAACAATCCCATTTACAATAGTATCAAAAAGAAAATAATTAGGAAAAACATAATTAATTAAGTAAAAGACTTATATACTGAAAGCTACAAAAAAAGTATTGAAACAGTCAAGGAAAACCCAGACAGCTGGGAAGGCATTCATTGTCCACAGACTGGAAGACTTAACGCCATATCATTAAGATGGCATTATTCCTCAAACTGATCTACAGAGACAATGCAATCCCTACCACATTCGAACTGTCATTTATGAATACATGGGCAGGGCTGTCTTAAAATTCATATGGAAATTCAAATGACCCCAAATAACCAACACTATTTTGTAAAGGAAAAATAAGATTAAAGAGCTTTTATTTCCTGATTTCAAAACTTACAGGGCAAGTACAGCAATCAAAACAACATAGTGCAGGCGTGAAAGCAGACATAGAGATCCATAGAATAGATAAACCCGAATAAACCTTTGTGGTGCAAATTATTTTCAATAAAATGATCCTAGACTATTCAATGGAGAAAGGATAAGCCTTTTCAATAAAGGGTGCTGTAATAGCTGGATATCCACATGCAAAAGTATGAATTTGAACCCTCACCTAAAACTATACAGAAAAATTAACACAAAATGCAATGAAGACCTAAATGGAAAAGATAAGACTATACAATTCTCAGGAGGAAATACAAGTGTAAATCTTCGTGACTCTGGACCAAGCAAAATGGTTTCTTAAATATGACACCAAAAAGCACAGCAGCAAATAAAAACACAAATAAATATGGCTTCATCATAATGAATTTTTTTTGTAAGAACACTATGAAGAATGCAAAAAGACCTTCAAAGAATGGAAGAAAATATCTGTGCATTATATACCTAAGAAGTAATGTAAAGAATATGTAAAGAACTCTTACAACTTAACAATAAACACAGTAACAGCCTAATTTTGAAAAAGAAGTGTGACGTGCAAATGATTTGAACAGCCATTTCTCCAAATATGATATACAAGTGGAAAATGAGCACATGAAAAAATGATGAAGATCATGATTCATTGAATAAATGCAAATCAAAGCCATAATGATATAACACTTCACATTCATTATGTTGGCTAGCATAAAACACACACACACACATACACACAGAGTACCCAATAAAATAGTGAGTGATCGAGAAGACTGTGGAGAAATTAAAGCCTCCCACATTTATAGTGGGAATGTTAACTGATATAGCTTCTGGGAAAGATAGTCTGACAGGTCCTCAACAATTTCAAAATGCAGTAACCATATGACAGTACAATTCTACTTCTAGGTATATACCCAAGACAACTGCTCACACACATCACCACAATGTTTATAACAGCACTATTCATTTTTGCCGAACAGTGGAAACAATCTAAATGTTCATTATCTTATTATCTGATAAACAATATGCAGTATATTCTTACTACATATTGGAGGAAATTGGGATTGACTACTAAGAGGTCTAATGTTTTTTCTTTTTCTGGAGTGATGTTCTGAAATAAAAGAGTAGTGATGTTTGTGCAATACTGTGAATGTACTAAAACCCACCAAGTTGCATACTTTAAAATGGTTAGAATGATGAATTGGGTATTATGTGAATTCTACATTCAAAAGAAAAAAATAAGAAGAAAGAAAAGATCAACGATCCAGGTATGGTATCTAATGCCTGTAATCCCAGAATTTGGGGAAGAGGAGGCAGGTGGACCACTTGAGGCCAAGAGTTCAGGACCAGACTGAGCAACACAGCAAGACCTGTCTCTACAAAAATTAAAAAAAAAACAACCAGAGAAAAATAATTAGCTGGTGTTGTGGCACAAGCCTATGATTTTAGCTACTTGGGGGACTGAGGCACAAGGATCACTTGAGCCCCTGATTTCAAGGCTGCAGTGAGCCAGGATTGCACCACTGCCATCGATCCTGGGGGAAAGAATGAGACTCTTTTCAAAAAAGAAAAAGAAATTGCCCAAAAGAGGTTCTAATTGCTGGACAGCCTATGAATTACCCTGACCATTTTTTTCTTTTTATACGAAAGAAAAGGAGGATAAGAATTAGGGAATATGTCTTGTTCTAATTGGCATCTCCTGAAGGGATAAACTGCTGGGGCACAGTTTTATGCAAGAAGAAATAGAAGGATTGTTCTATATAAGAAACAAAAGTAATTATGAGTTAGAAATATAGAATCTTAGTAAATGGCCAATTCTGGAAAGTATAAGTGGCAAATTTCATTTCCTCAAATATGTGTGTGAATTTAAAAGCCTCTCTGCCTGGAAAGAGTGAGAATAATGGTGATGGGAAGTGGACTTTAGTGGTGGGGACGCATCTATCAGGAGGGGAGTGTTTGCTGGATAGTGACCTGTTAGCAGAGTGAGTAACAGCAGAGATCTGAAAATTACAAAAGCATGATGGGATAGTGGGAGAAGTGTTCAGAAGCTGGAGAACCAAGAAGCAGGGTGTGCAGAGCTGGTTCAGAGCAGCCAGCGCTGGTGCGTTGAGAGGAGGCTATAGCATCAGTGAGGAAGATGCCAGCCCAGAGTCACTTACCAGAGGGAGAGACGGGGTGGGGCACTGCCTGCTAGAAGGACTGCAATGGCTGAACTGCACATTCCAGCCAAATAAAATGGAGGGAAAGTGAGGAGAAAAGATGGGCGGGGGGAGGAAAGGAACAAGGAAGAAAAGGGGCAGGCTGAGAAGAATGGGCAGCCCTTTTCTCTTCAACAAACCTGCTTAGCAAAAATGAAGAAACAAGGCCTTAGCTTGTGCGGACAAAGACAACACGGGAGGCGCAGGAGAGAGGCCAGGCCTATTAAGGTCGGATGAGTGCCTCAGATTTATTTACATCAAGTACACTGAAGCAGTGTGATAACTGCCGACACATCAATTATCTGTATTTTATCTAGAGAAACACAGGGAACCACCGGTTTTCCCTGTGGATCTTTTGAAGAGTGCACCAGAAGCACTTGGAGAGCTCAATGAAAGCTGGTTTGTGAGGCTCTCGAATTTCTCAGCAAGTTTCTCGTTTCATTCTCAGGACTGGGGACTAGGAATGTGTGTATCTCACAAGTTTCCAGGTGTGGCTGACAGTTGCTGGCCCAGCGACCAAGGAGACTTTGGGAAGTACTCACTTAGAAAGGCAGGGTACAGAGGAAGAAATCCTGGTGGTCCGTGACTCTACTGTCTGAAGAAGGATGGGGGGGTGGGGTGAGAGCAGAGAGGCAGCTTATGAGCACTGGCCCCCAGGGCTAAGTACCGGAGATCAGAGACCTCAGAGGGCAAGGCAGGCACAGCTGACCACATATTGACACTTGTGCATTTCTATGTCAATTGTGGTGCTTTTTTGCCTGAATTTTATATGCTGGCTAATTATTCTAATATGTAACCATGGAAATCCAGGATAAGTAAAAAGTATTATATATCCAAGATAGACAACTTCACATACATCAGATTCTGTATAAGAAAAAAAATTGTGTTATACAGTCAAAAGCTGGAGCATATAAATCAGGAAATCTTGGCAGACCTGTGCTCCGAAGGTTAAAAGAGAAAAGCTTAGTTGATTGCTAATCTCCAGACATTCTTTACTCAAAAGAGAATTTAAATTCTATAGTTATCAGAATTAGCAAAAAAAACAGGACATCCACTTAAATTTATATTTCAGAAAATAAACAATACTTTTAGTATAGTAAGGTTTCACACACCACTTGGGGAAGATTTATACTTGCAAGTTTTTCATTGTGTATCTAAAATTCCAATTTAACGTAGTTTCCTATATTTTGTTGGGCAACCCTAATCCAAGTGAGCTTAGACCCAATGTTCGCTCAGTGAAGGATTAATACATTTTCAGTCTTTTGTAAGAGACAGGAATACACGTTAGCCCAGGCAACAGTGTGAGACCCTATCCTCAAACAAATAAACCAAACAGAAAACCATAGATCATATCCTGTCCCACACCTAATATAACAAAGAATAAATGGATAGTCCAACTGCAAGGGTTTTAAGGATGTAGCAGAGAGGGAGACCGACCAATGTGACTGTAATTGTCAAGGATGGGAAGCTGTATTACCCAGCGCATGTGACTGCAGCTGCATAGCATGTGATTAGCCAAAAGCTGGTACCAAGGGTGTGCAGAAGAGGTGATCAGTGTGCGCATGAACTGTAGAGTCTGGACCAGGAGAAGGAGATCAGCTGTGACGGACTGAGCTAATTTCTGCCCACCAGGCACAGCCTCACCAGCTGCACAGCACCAGCCATCTTGGAGTACGGTCACTGACCCTCGTCAATAATGTTTCATCAGATATTTGTGACCACAAGCTGCAATGACTTCCACCCCACTTTTACAGATGATGAGGACCATGTGGAGAGACTTTGAGAATGTAACATACCACAGACACCTAGACACTCAGAACCCTTGAGACAAAAGAATAGCATCTAATGCTCAGGGTGTTTTTAATTAGAAAACAAATAGCTCTTTGGTCGCAATGCCAAGAAAAAGATACCTGGGAATTTGTAACTATAGAGAGAGAAAAAGGCAGCAAATGGAGGAAGTCAACTCTCTCTAACTGCAGTTTGACATGAAGGTCCTCTATGCCTGTATACCCAATGCTATTGCATGGGGCCTGGTCTTGGAAGTCAGTAGACTTGGGTCCAAGCCTCTTGAGCACTCTCAAGTGAGACGGTTTCTAGGCTTCAGCATCCTAGCTGTAAAGTAACAGTTTGGGATTATGTTCTCTCAGGGCTCTTCCAATTTAATATTCAGTGATTAATTGAATAAATCATCCATTCCATAAACACTGAGAGCTGCCATATGCAAGATAATTTTCTAGGAGTTATGATGAATACAGAGGGGGATAGTTATTCCTAATTATTTATTCATTACTAGGTAAAACTATGAAGGAACTATTTTCCCCATTTTCCCCATCCCTACATGGCAAGACCCACTTGGGCACTCCATGGAGGGCTGGCCTCTGGCCCAGTGAACTCAGGCTGCCAGTTGTGCTAAAGCCACTCTTCCTGCCTCTCTTTTATTTTTATTTCAGTCCCTTCCCTGTGTCCTCCCCAGGAAACTCCACTTATTTGAACTTCATTCCCTAGGGGGTTATGGTCTCAGTCTCAGACAAAGCCCTAAACAAAGAAAGGAAGGGGCCCCGTCACCAAGGTAATGGTGAACTTCAACTTACTATTTCTTTCTACATATTAGTGACTTCAACCAGGAATTGACTGAGATTAAACCAAGCAAGAAATAAAGAAATCTTAATGGTGCTGGGACAGAGCTAAGTGCTCTCGTGTTATCATCTTATTTGATCTGCACAAGCCTCTTGTGACAACAGTTTATTATCCTCATAGATAAACCCGAGGCAGGAAATGGGATGTAAACTTGCCCCAGGTCAAAAGCGTCAAGGCCTTGTTAACCCAGAACCAATGCTCTTCCTGCTAAGTCAGCTGATCTGCAAGGCAGAGTTTCAGGCTGCCAGTACATCTCCATCATTTGTGTAGTGTATCCACTAACAATAGCTAATGTAACTAAAAGTTTGTTGTTGTTTCTTTTTAATGTAGGTTCCATTTCTTTGTAATAATATCTGTTGCAATGACTTCCAACAAACCTTCTGTGTTGCTCTAAGTACAAACCTAACTGTAAGGGAACGCACATAATCCTGGCACAGGAATATTTGACCACACAATGACTTACATCATTCATTGCAGCAGAAAAAGGTCACCACATACTGAGTGGCAACCAGATGAATGTGCAGATTTTTTGAGGCAAGTGAGCTTTATTTCAATCCTGAAATTGCACCCTGATTGCAGATACCAGCCTTTTACACATGTCCTGCTGGCCCCACATCTTTAGAGGAGATTGCACGTGTGTTTGTGGCTGTGTCTGAGTGTGTGCAGGGAAGTGTTAGATGAGAGGAAGAGGAAGAAGAAGAGGGAAAGAGAGACAATGACAAAATAGAGACCCAGAACCAGCTCTCTAGCACCCATACACAGTTAGAGTGGGCTGCCGTGAATTTAAAGTAACTAAGCTTTTAACAATTTAAACAACAAAAGTGATTCTCTAAGCTGTATTATTATACACTATGTAGCTGTTTTCTGAATATTTTTGTGACTCAGGTCACTGTGATAATCATGTTGTATTTTGGACAATACAGTGATGCTGTGAATACTTACTAATCATGTGTTCAAACACGCATTCCTCTACCCAAGGGAGCTCCTGATCACTTTGCTTTCCGTGGTCTTCAGTATTTTAGCAAGTAAGTCCTATTATCTCTTGCTGGCTGGAGAAGTTTAGAAGGAAAGCTTGTTCAGGGATAAGACACATATGGAACCAACAGACTTACCTGGTTGGAAAGTGTGATTAAGCCACAAAGGACGTTAATAAAAGAAGTCACAGCAATCCTTGATGAGAGCCGAAGCAAAGATGTGGAATGAGCTAAAGGAATAGGTTCTGGGGAGTCAGAGAGAAAACCCCAAAGCTGGGTCTGCAGACGAAGAGCCAGGCTTGGCTCTTCTTGTTGCTTGGCTCTTCTTGTTCATCTGTGGGTTCTCTGCCAGCAGCTGTGTTCTCTGGCTGTCCCTGGCACCAGCCACCACTCCAGAGTCCTCTGACTCCTCCTGTGCTATCTCATCAGTGTATGTTGCTACCTGCCATTGTCAGTGTCTGGATGTAAATTCCTCTTGGCCCTTTGACTCATCCTTTGCAGCTACAGATTTGAAAAGCAGATAGACAGGTGAGAGAACTGTCCATTTCAAAGGAACTGAGTGAGGCCCTGTAAGTAACACATTACTCAAGTGTAGGCCTGTGACTTTTATGGCATCTATGGTCAATACACAGATGGCTTCTTAGTTTATTTCTGGCTTTCACTGGTGTTTTAGATGGGGAGAGGGAGAGTTCTGCACAGATAATTGCATTAGCTTCCTAAGTCCTAACAAAATACCATGAATCAAGTGGATAACTTAGAACAACAGAAGTGCATCCTGGCACAGTTCTGAAGACTGGAAGCCTGAGATCAGGGTGCTGACAGGGTTAGCGCCTTCTGAGAACTGTGCAAGAAAATCTGCTCCATGGCATGGCTGGCTTCTGGAGACTTGATGGCAGCCTTGGGCCCCCCTCAACTTAAGGATCTCTAAAGACCACCTCTGTGTCTGCTCTCATGGTCACATGGTATCCTCCCCTAGGTCCAACTGTGGTCCAAATTTCCCTTTTATAAGAACACAGTCACATTGGGATTAGGCCCCTTCCCCAGTGATCTCATTTGAACTTATACATCTATAAAGTCCTTATTTTCGAATAAGGTCTTAGATTAGGACTTCAATATCTTTGGGGAAGACATAATTTAACCTATATAGTAGTTGTTACCATGTTATTATCTGTGAGTGTGTCTATTCTGAACAAAGACACATCTGATAGAGACCTCTTATCCAGAACATATGAAGAACTCTCGAAACTCAACAAGAAAACAACTCATTAGTAAAACAAGCTAATGGCCTTAACAGACAACTCCACTAAGACAATGTTTAGATGGCAAATAAACACATGAAAAGATATGTCATATGATACATCATCAGGGAAAATAAGATTTAAACAACGAGATGCCACAACACACTGATTACAACGCCAAGTCTAGAACACCGGCAACACGGAACGCTGGTGAGAATACAGAGAACGGGAGCTCTCATTCACTGCTGTGGGAACCCGAAATGGTACCCCCCACCTTGGAGACGGTTTGGCAGTTTCTTACAAAGCCAAACATATTCTTACCGTAAGATCCAGCAATCCTGCTCCTTGGTATTTTCCCAAAGGAGCTGAAAACTTATTTTTATACAAAAACCTGCACATAAATCTTTGTAGCACCTTTATTCACAATAGCCAAAGCTGGGAAGTCACCAGATGTACTTTAGTAGGTGAGTGAATGAATAAACTCGGCACATCCAGACAACAGAATCCTTTTTTAGTGCTAAAAAGAAATGAGTATGATATCATTAAAAGACAATAAGGAACGGTAACGGCGCATTACCAAGTGAAAGAAGCCAGACTGTCAATGCTACATATGGTATGATTGAAAACAGCAAAACTAGGGAAACAATAAAAAGATCAGTTGCCAGCAGGTGTGGGTGGAGGCAAAAATGAACAGGCGAAGCACAGAGATTTTGAGAGCAGTGATAGTCCTCTGTACGATGGTCGAATGCTGCACGTGTACCATTATACATCTGTCTAAATCCACAGATACAGATTTATGCAACACCAACAGCCAACCCTAATGGCAACTGCGGACTTCAGGAGATAACACTGTAGCAATGTGGGTTCACCTCTGGTAACAAATGGGCCTCTCTGGTGGGGCATTTTGATAACGGGGGAAGCTATGCATGTGGGGGGGCATGGAGTTCACGGAAAATCTCTGTAACTTCCAATTTGTTGTGAATCTAAAACTGCTCTTTAAAAGTTACATCTTTAAAAGAAGAAGGAAGGAAGAAAAAGGAAGTCTGCTTGGGCTCCTGTTTAAATGCGGCCCCTGAGAGGTAGGGCTTTCCCCACTCGGGCCTCCAAGGAAAGCCTTGCCTTGCAGGGGCCGCATTTAAACAGGAGGCCAAGCAGACTTCCTTTTCTTCCTTCTTTGGGTGTAGAGCACCCAAGCAGATGTTAGGAAAGATGCGTTTTGTTTTAGAGTGACAGGAAGTGGAGGATCAGGATGGGAGTAACTAAGAATAAAAGAGCTGGCTCAGTGCCTGTAGCTCAGTGGTTAGGGTGCCAGCCACATACACCACGTCTGGTGGGTTTGAACCCAGCCTGGGCCTGCTAGACAATAATGACAACTACAAAAAAAAAAAAAAATAGCCAGACATTGTGGTGGGTGCCTGTAGTCAAGCTACTTGGGAGGCTGAGGCAGGAGACTCACTTGAGCCCAGGAGTTGGAGGTTGCTGTGAACTGTGATGCCACGGTACTCTACCCAGGGGGATAGCTTAAGGCTCTGTCTCAAAAAAAAAAAAAAAAAAAACAACTCAAAAAGGCAGCCCAAGATTTCCTTACAAAGATATATTATCTGCAACATTATTAATAAGTAAAAAATATCTTAAATGTCCAAAAAAACCAATGGTTAATAACAGCACATCCATACCATTACGGATTACAGATATGCAATCAGTTAAAATCATATGTAACTGTTAATTACTATTTAACAACATGGAAAGATGTTAATAGTATATTTGTTAAAAAAAGATTATTCTAGTTTCTTAAAAAAATAAGCTAGTAATATTAACACTGGTAATTAGGACTCGTTAATAGAAGTAAGTAATTTTCCTTAAACTTTATTCTGTAGTTTTGTTTTCTCCAAAAAGTATTTAATATTAGCTGAAAGTTATAAAAAGAACAATAATACATCTGTTAGGTTTTGTTTTCAAGTAGAAATTAGGCAGTGCTTAGACTAATGGATTAGAAAAAGAAAATATCTGAACTAGGTTTGTAATATGATCTATACTGGTGATAAATATAGATTACCACCAACTACATATCAATGTTTTTCAACAAGAAGTAAAGCAGGCTCGGTGCCCGTAGCACAGTGGTTATAGCACCAGCCACATACACTAAGGCTGGCGGGTTCAAATCCGGCCCAGGCCAGTCAACCAACAATGACGCCTGCAATCAAAAAACAGCTGGGCCTTGTGGTGGGCACCTGTAGGCCCAGCTACTGGGAGGCTGAGGCAAGAGAATCACTTAAGCCCGAGAGTTTGAGGTGGCCATGAGCTGTGACACCATAGTACTCTACTGAGGGTGACATAGTGAGACTCTGTCTCAAAAAAAAAAAAAAAAAACAGCTGGGCCTTGTGGCAGGTACATGTAGTCCCAGCTACTCAGGAGGCTGAGGCAAGAGAATCATTTGAGCCCAAGAGTCTGAGATCGCTGTGAGCTGTGACTTCACACACTCTACCGAGAGTGACATAAGTGTGTCACTTATAAGTGTCTCACTCTACCGAGAGTGACATAAGACTGTCTCAAAAAATGAATAAATAAATATATAAAAAAGCAATTTTTTGATGAGTTGTAGTTGTTAGTAGGTTCCAGACTGGCACTTGTAATTCCACTGGATAATTCTCATTGATGTGAAGAACTTCTTTTCATAGTTATTTAACAAATACTGAGCACCTGCCATATGACAAGAATTCTGGGACTGGGAATAACACGATGAACAAGTCATCGTTTTCTACAGTGGCAACAGTGCAGGGTGGTTGCTGAAGTTGTGAAGTTAAAGACACCAAAGATCAAGTCTCATTTGCGTAGTCTGTGCTTTAGTTTCCTGGCATATAAAATGGAGACAACATGAAGGCTTTATTCACAGGGTTATTGTTAAAACTGAGTTTATGGCAAGTACTTAGCTTAGTGCCTGGCAAACAGTAAGGGCCCAGTGAACGCAGTTAACATTATTTTGATTATAACTTTAGCACAAAGGATAAAAGGAGAATTAATTCTGATGGTGAATAGATTCACCAAAGAAGCCATATTCAACCTGGTCCTTGAAGTTAAAGTTAAGATGAGAGTTAAAACAGTGGAAATTTAAAAGCAAATAGTATCCAATATTTTCCAATGGTAAGCTTAAAAATTGTCCAGAATTAAAATCTTTTGGCATTTTGACCATATAGCAAACATAAAAAAAGAATCTATAGTTATTTCTAAGATTTGTAAAATATTATAGATATTACTTCAAAAGATAAAGCACAGAGAAAGGGAATGTAACTGGGGATATAAAAAAAGAAATTCACGTCAATATACGTACCATTTGTAAATCCAAGAAGTACATTTTGCAGGGTAATAGCCTCTCCCAAGCTACCTAGGGTTTTACTTACCAGACAGAATTTGGGCTTCACAATAAGATTACTGGACACCAAGAAAAGCAAGACAGAGGCACAGGATCTATTTTATTTATCAACTTTAAAGGGCGCGCAAAGGAAGCCGATTTCAAGCCTCTCTTCAAAGCTGAAGGGTAACTCGGAGCCATCTGACAGAAGATGACAACATCAGAGTTTGATGTCGGAAAACCGGCCGTGTGAAGTACAGTTTAAAATACTGACTTAAATATAAAAATCCTTAAAAAGCACTGCCACAGGTGACAAAAAGTGGAAATCAAAGGGAGAAAAACAGGGAAAGGACTCAAACTCCAGTAAGACTCTTAAAAAGCTCTGAGGGAAAAGAGACCATGCATTTCTTTGGGAGAAAAAGTTGTGGGCTTTAAACAGACAGAACAGAGAGAAAGGGGAAAACATTCCTCACAGTGTAATTATGCTAGAAATTCACCTTTTAAAAATTTCTTTATTTTTATTTTTAATTATGATGGGGAGGTAATAGTTGTGTATCTTTACAGGGAATACTTAGTTATCAATAGATGGGATGAATAATATTTGATAGCACAACAAAGTGAATATAATCATTAGTGTATACTTTTTTAGTGTTTGGGATTCATTGAGAGTGCTAAGAATTCGGTTACACTGGTTCTATTTGTTAGATAAAGTCCCTCTTATACTTGTGTCCTGCCCCCAAGAGGTGTGCCATACACCATGCCCCTCATCCCCCTTTATATGTATATTTTTAATTTCAGGTTAATGTGAAAGTGCAAATGATTAGGCTACAGGGTTTGCACTTCTGAGGTAGAAGTGTAGTTGAAGTTGAGCCCTTCATCCAGGGACTGAGCCGCCTACCCTTACATTGTGACCATTAGGAGACAGCAGACCAATGACCCTCCCTCCTGCCCTTTCCCCTTTCTCCCCTTTCCCCCTCCTCACCCCACTTGAATATACTTGGTTTTTCTCTCGTGTGGGCCTGGAGTTGTTTTTCTATTGGTTTCATATTAGTATTGAGGACATTGGATACATGCTTTCCCATTCTTTCCCATTCTTTTGCCACTTTACTAAGACTGTGTTTTAATTCCATCCAGGTCAATACAAACGATGCAAAGTCTCTTATCTTTGTTATGACTGAACAGTATTCATGGTGTACACATACCACATTTGATTAATCCATTCATAGGTTGATGGGCACTTGGGTTGATTCCACATCTTGACAATGGTGAATTGAACTGCAATAAGCATTCTAGTGCAAATGTCCTTGTGTTGAAGTGATTTTTTTTTTCTTCTGGGTAGATGCCTAGTAATGAGATTACAGGATCAAATAAATGGAAGGTCTACGTCTAGTTCCTTGAGGATTCTCCATACTTCTTCCCAAAGAGGCTGTATTAGTTTGCAATCCCACCAGCAGTGTAAAAGTGTTCCCTTCTCTCCACATCCACGCCAACGTCTGCAGCTTTGGGATTTTGTGATGTGGGCCCTTCTAAGGAGGATTAGGTGATATCTCAGAGTGGTTCTGATTTGTATTCCTCTGATGATTAGGGACAACGAGCATTTTTTCATCTTTTTCAGAGAAGTTTCTGTTCAAGTCTCTTGCCCACTTGTAAGTGAAACTATTTTCTCTTTTCTTGTTGAGTGATTTGAGTTCTCTGTAGATTCTGGTTATTTAGCCCTTTCTCAGATTCGTAGCATGCAAATATCTTCTCCCATTCCGAAAGCTGTCTATTTGCTTTAGTTGTTGTACCCTTGGCTGTGCAAATACTTTTCAATAATTAAAAGTGGAGCTGGAAAATTAACTTTTTAGAAGATATAATTTGCCAATTAAAAATCATGTATAATTCCTAGTACTTTAATAAGATAATTTTAACAATAGAATTTTTCATATTTCAAATAAGAAGTTAGGTTCAAAGGTAGAACACATTATTCTTAGTGAAGCATCACAGGAATGGAGAAGCATGAATCCTATGTATTCAACTTTGATATGAGGACAATTGACAATTAATGACACGGTGGGGCATGTGGGAAGGGGAGAGCAGACAGAGAGAGAAGGAGGGAGGGAGTGAGGGAAAGGAAAAGAAAAAAAAAAGAAAATAGTGACTAATTCTCATACAAATTGGATTTAATTTTCACCAAAGTACATTACTTGAACATTAATTTTTAATTCAACTTGTTAATACGTTGTTTAGGATATTGCATCCTCATTTATAAGTGAAATATGTTTGTAATTTCCCCTTTATAATAATATACTTTTTCCAATTTTAATATCAGGTGTATCCAGATTAAGCAGAATAATTTTGAAGTACTTCTTTTTTTATTGTCTATAAGATTTGGCATGATCTGCTTTTTGAAATTATCTTTTATTTTTATTTATAAATATCAGTTGTCTATTTTTTGAGACGTTTGGAAAAAAAATAAGAAGAAGTTAACTGATGACTCCATACTGAACCTCCGAGTCAAAGCATTCTATGATAGACATACTCTTATCTGACAATGTGAATATTACTTTTTTTGCATCATTATTATTATTATTTCTCAAATTCTGGTGCAGCAATCATCTGACTTTTTTTCTGAATCTATTTATCTCTGTTCATTCTTTACGAGATTTTTGTTGCTAGTCCTTATCTCAAACATTGTTATTAAATTTTAAGCCTTTTTAATTTTGTGAAGGCAAAAAGTGGAAACCAAATAAACACATGTATAGGTATAGAGAAAATAAATAAAATAAAATAAAAGGGGTTTGAGGCATGGTTTGGTGGTGTGGGCCTATAGTCCCAGCTACTTCAGAAGCAAAGGCAGGGGGATCCCAGGAACCCCGAATTCTGGGTTACGGTGTGCCATGCTGATGGGTATTTGTACTAAGTCTGGCATCAGTATGGTAACCTCCTGGGAGAAGGGATTTGCGTGTTACCTAAGGAAGGGTGAACAGAACAAGGTTAAAACTCCCGTGCTGGTCAGTGGGGGGATTATCACTGAACAGCCACTGCACTCCAGCCTGGCTGACACAGTGAAATCCTGTCTCTTAAAAAATAAGTAAATAAATAAATAAATAATACAAAGTGTTGAAAGAAATGGGAGAGGATGGTTAACCAAAAGGGAAAATACTTTAAGACTTTTTGAATAAGCATAAACAACAACTGCATTCATTGTTATATATTACACATAAGCAATTATAAAGATAAATGCAATTTTTTCTATATTGCTTAAAGTAAATAGCAAAGGATTATTATTTGAAAGGTTAGTCTTAAACTTAACATGGATAAGTTTAGCATAGATAGGTTTTAGCATGGATGAGAATGACCCCCCCCCCAAAAAAAATCAAAGAAGACAGTCATAATCCTTGTGAAGACTTTGTAAATATCTACAAAGAAACAAAATATTCAGGGAGAATGGTCAGTATTGTGGTTTACCTTTCCAAAGGGTAAATGTGTTAACTCTGGCTGTGCCTCTGAGGAACACTGGATGAAATGTGGGATCAGTCAGTAAGCAGCCAACACTATGTTCACGGTCCTTCGTGGGCCTGACGATGAATAAAATATGAATGCCATCCTTAAAGTTCCTTTAGTATGGTTTTTTAGTCACTAAATCTGTTGACAAAGCAAACCCTCCTTGCCCCAGCTTAAATTTGCATCTCATTTATTCAGCCAATAAGCATAATTGAGCTCCTGGCCTTAGGACTCAAGAATACCAAAATAAATAAAAGGAAAATGTCACTCTGAAAGAGCCCAGTCAATGGAGACCATCATGCATTTGTAATATCACAGTAGTAATCATCTGTAGTTCTTCACAGTTACTATGCAGCCAGAGATGAAATGTGTGCGACTAGTCTGACTATCCCAACAGGACTAAATCAAATCATGTTTTGGGGGACAAAGGCAAAGGAGCTAAAAGATCGTCTTAGGCTGAAGCTCCTTATTACTACGGAATCACTATTTTATTTTTGGTGTGTTTGGTCATGGCCAAGGCTAAGTGTGTCCTCACCATGACAATAAAAGTAGAGCGTTCATGAAGAGGGTCCAGGACATGAGGAGAGGGTGTTGGCCAGGGAGTAAGAAGGGAAGGGTGTAAAGGGGCAACAGTGTGGCATCTGGAAAGGAAACAGGTTGGGGAAGGCACAAGGGGCACAGTCTGAGAAGCACTGCCCTGCACCTGGTGGGACTCCAGTGGCAGCCGTGTCCTTCTGACCAGGCAGCTCCCTAACTATGGCTCCTAGCCATTCATTCTTCTGGGATATCTTTTCTGTTTATTTTGTGAAAACTAGTTCCATGAAATACTGATCCATGAACACAAAAAAATGAGTTCCTTGGTCAAATAAATCAAAGAACGTGTGCTACATTAGTTAGGACCCTGTGGGAAATATAAAACATTCAGGTGGTTCAGGAGTTAATCCTACACATTTGCATGTGTGGGGTGTGTGTATCTCTGTGTGTGTGTGTGTGTGTGTGTATTTGTGACATGGAGTCTGGTGAAACCTGTAGACTCCATTTCAAAAAAGTATGTAAAAGGAGACACATAAAAGATTATGAAAAGATACCAATTCCATTGAATTTAAATTAGCAAATTTTTTTAATTGTTGGGGATTCATTGAGAGTACAAAGAACTAGGTTACATTGATTACATTTGTTAAGTAAAGTCCCTCTTATAATTGTGTCCTGCCCCCAAAAGTGGTGTCACAAACTGTCACCCCCACTCCCCTCTCTTCTTCCCTCTCTCTGCTCTTCCCTTCCCCTACCTCCCACTGTGTACTAGGTCATCAACTGTCCTCATATGAGAATCAAGTACATAGGATTCTTGCTTCTCCATTTTTGTGATGCTTTACTAAGAAGAATGTGTTCCACTTCCATCCAGGTTAATACAAAGGATGTAAAGTCTTCATCTTTTTAATGGCCAAATAGTATTCCATGGTAGACCTATACCAAAGCTTGTTTATGCTTTTTCCTAAAAAATAAATTTCTAGTTTAGGAGAAAATGTGCTCCTTTATTAATCCATTTAAGTCGTATGATCTAGCATCAGCCCTCTTTACTTACATAGCTTCAAAACAGTGACAATAATAAACAATATTTCAAGATATCTACAATATCTGTAGTGATATCTGTATGAAAATATCTGTGGTATCTGCTAATGACAAGGGCAGGGGTGCTGCTAATATCTTTGCCTTATATTCAGAACGAAAGGCAAAGCTAAATTTCTTTGAGAAATTAGTAGAAATACAGAGGTAATTTTTTAACCATGTAAGTTCACAGTTCATTTATTTTCTTGTACAACTTTACTAGCCCTGTATTGGACAAGAACCCCGAGGGACAGACTTTAATGGAGGAACAGCTCAAGGAAAGTACTTGAAGGCTAATGAAATAATCAAGAGATGCCAAAGTACCCAGGGACCAGCAACAAGAGGAAAGCCCTTGATGTCCCTGGGGTGGATGTGAGGAGAGCAGAAATCAGAGAACTGGGAGAGCTGGGGTCACAAAGAGGGTCTGCCCTGCAGACGCTGTAGTCACAGAGGAACTCAGCCACTGTAGGAGAACTGGTGCCAATGTAGACAAAGAAGGTGGGGGGAATCCATTCTCTTCCTGCCCTTGTATCTTTTACAAGTGTCTTCCATTGGCCAAACCCAACAAATGGTCAGCCGTCAGAGCCGGGGTGAGTCTTTCCACAGGGGTTATTCTCCAAAGGACCCACAGCAGGGTGCAAGAGGGGGGAGAGAGGAGCTCAGGCTTTACTGTAGGAAGGAACATTGGAAAACTGAACCTACCAGGCAGCTATGTTTCTCCAGGGCAGATTATTCTAGATATTACAGTATATTAAAATGCACTGTGGTTATTCAACACAAGTATTAATCATTATTTTAATAAGGAGTATTTATCAAACCTATCTTATCTCAGAAACAAATTTTTAAGTAACAACAAAGAGGATTACTATTCTGTCGATCAAAAGTTTGCAGACACTGCTATAGCATTTTCTGGAGACGTGTATCTTACTTGCATTAAGTCATTTAACTGTCTAGCCAGAGTAGCAGATTAGTTAGCAAACACCTTTGAGAGACCAGAGAGACCTGATTTCTGGGGCAGTGATAACTATTTGGCAGCAGTGGCAGCTGAGAAGACGCATCTGGTAGGAAGATGTCTACACAGCCTTGATCATTAGTCCTGTTTCTCACCAGAGATAGTTGAGAAAGTGTCCATTGACTACAGCATTTTGGGGAACCCATCCCCTCACACCCAGCTCAGCAGCTCCAAACTCATTCTGTGAGCAGCAGTTCACACGTCCCCAGTGGTCAGCTGGGGTCCTGGGCAGATGAGCATGTCCTACAGCCTTTCCACTGAGACCATCAGCCAGTGGTAGCCAGTCTAATCACAGGCTCTTTCACAACATAGCTTTAAAACATCACAAATAAACCCTTCGTGCCTGTCACATCATTACATAGCTCAATCTGACAGCACCTTCCCGTAGATTAGCCAAGAACCAAAAATCCCTTTGGAGAGAGGTAGTGAAGAGCAGTAAAGAAAGATGTTGTGGTTGATTGCTTACAAAAGGGACCCAATTCTCCACTCCTTCCTGCACCCACACCATTCGCAATGTGGCTTTGCAGATCTTTTCTTTTAAGGGTATAAGGTCTATTTCCCTACCTCCTGTAAAGCCAGGGTGGCCTTGCAACTTGTTTTGGCCAACAGAATATAGTGGAGATGACAGTCCTGGGCCCAGACATTATGGGACCGTGCCTGCCATCTGCTCGTTCCCTTGGAGCAGGGCTGGCCTGCTGGATGCAGCAACACCAGGTGGATCAGAGCCAGGTCAGACCTTTCATCCCAGCCAAGGACGCAGACACGTGAAAGCCCATCCACGATCACTAAAACTGGTCCACACCTGACTTGAAGCTGACCACAAAGTCATAAAAAAGTCTAGCCAAGACCAGAAAAAGTACCCATCTGACTCAAGCTTACATTGCTGACCTGCACAATCACAAGCTAAATAAATGGATGTTATTTTCAGCCATTACTTTTTCAGGTGGTTTGCCTCGCAGCAATAGCTACTTCATCTAGTAAAGGACAGCATATGATTTTCCCTGGTCTCTTGTAGTTCGCAATACTGAATGGGTTATGGGCAGCATAAAGATACCAGGTTCCTTGTATTTGAAAAAAAATGAATGGAAGATGTTGACAGCAAGTACAGAATGAATGTAGCACACCCACCCACCCCCCCCCACACAAAATAAACTCTGAACACGTCACGTCTGTATACAGGATTGATGGTGAAGGAAACAGTTACAGACCGAGGCATAAAACATTAGGAGGAAGATAACCACAGCCGGTAAAGAAAAAAGGGTGATAAAAACAAAGCACCTTCTTGAGAGCCCTGTGCTTCTTAAATCTTGTATTTAGCCACGTGAGAGGAACGGTACTTCTGACCCGGCAGCTCTGACGTCCTGATGGAATCTTACTGAATGTGCTTTTGTGAATGGGCAGGGCTCAGGGCCATGGTCCCCTTCCACTAGCTGTGGAGAAAAAAGGGGAGCATCCTGATATAGTACACTTACAAAATCCATACTCTTAACCCTGGCACCTCTAACAAGTGCCTGGCAACCATCTAAACAATAATGGCTCCTGCCAACCACTAATGCACTCTTCTATAAGGCAGTCATTGAAAAATTACTCTGTCTAGTTCAACAAAAATTTACTTCTTTAAGTAGCAAGTTTAAAGCTGTGCAGAAAGGACTATATATGGGTTAAATGGTGTAGTGCCAATGCCAACAGTGAGAAAAAAAATAAACAATAGCTTTGGAAATAAGATGTAAAAATCACAGGATGAAGGAGGTCAGATCGAGGGAGGGTGAATGGTGGGATCACACCTATGGTGCATAATGCAAGGGTACCTGTCGGATCTATTAGTGTCGAGTATAAATCTCTTAACACAATAATTAAGTAAACGAGATGAGGTATATATCAACCAGTGTGATATAAGCGTTCCTAATTCTATATGAAATCAGCATACTGTATCCCATAAATGCATTAATGTAAAAAAAAATGTAAGAACAAAAAAAAAAATCACTGGAGTAGAAAGGTTCAATTAGTTAGCAATCAACAGAGGAGGGTGGGCTTTGGCACCACATGCATCTGGATCTGAACTTTGATTCTGCCACTTAACAAGCTCCATGACCTTGCCCGTGTTATTTAACCTCCCTGAGCCTATTCCCTACTTTACAAGATGGAGAGAGTGATATTTTCCCTCACAGGGTTATTGTGAAGATTAAATGAGATAACATATATCAGACAATGGACACAGTGTACGGCACACAGGCAGGATCAATACATTGACATCTTCCGTTCCCTGTGGTGGAGGCGAAGCATAACCTCCATGGATACTCTGCTTGGCTATCACGGTACTTAAAGCAAAAGAGTTTTTATCAAGAGCTCAATCACACTTTGGGAAGGCAGTGAAAAGCATGACTGAGTTGTAGATAATCAGCACAATGGGGAAAGAATGCATCTTTGTTTGACGCATTAGTCACAGTCCAAGCACCCTTCAATTTTCAGCAGATTGTGTTCCAAAACTCAATGTGTGAGTCATTTTCTGGAAACAATTTTATAGATGGTAGTTAGATTCTCAAGCCACCTTAGAAGAGTATATTTGACCCATAATAAGGTTGACTAAAGTATTTTAACTCTGGCTTCCCAAAGCAGTGGAAGTAGAAGAAAAAGACATAATGAAGAAGGGGAGAAGCAGCATTATGGATGAAAAAAAAAAAATAAAACAAACCCAAAGCACTGGACAAATGAAAAGCAGCCACCATCTATGGCGCATCCTTTAGACTCCAGGCATTGCACTTGGCACACAGCTATCTTATTATCAATCCTTACAGCATCTCTAACATAGGCATTGACCTCGCTTTAACCACAAAAACAATCAATGGCCATGTACAAGCTCATGAAGGTTAATTAATCAGTCCAAAGTCACATAACAAGCCAATGAAAATAGAAGAGAATCCTGAATTAGGTAAAGTCGGTGAGCAATCAAGAGATAATCAGAAAACAAAATTTAGGCTAATAGACTTCAAGTCATGTCATTCCTATACTGGAGAAGATTCCTTCAAGTTATCTAAGGAAAACTTTATAAAAGTATATGTATATGCTCATAGATTATATATACTTACTCAGATATATACATATTTAATGTGACAATTTGGATGTATTTAATTTTAATTAAGTGAAATATAGGCAAATTGTATAACATTTTTCAAGGAGTATAAAAAGGTATAAAACGAAAGCTCAATATCTCCCAAGGCCTATAATTTTATCTGTATTCTTTTAGTAAACTCACAGCTATTACAAATGTAGCATACATACAAAGAGGATTATACACACGTATTTACATACACACACAAGTTCAATTTGTATTTTACTTAATAATACATCTTAAAGCTCTTTCTACATCAGCACCAATAAATCTAACCTATTCTTTTCAGAGATACAGAGTATTTTGTTCAATACATTAAAACTTAAATGTATCTACATTCCCTTTGATTCAAATTCCTGTGTTTTCCAATTGTTTGCTATTACATAGTACACCCAGTTCAAATATTTTAGCATGCTTTTGCAAGTACATTATTAGGATAGATCTTGAGCTGTGAAGTTTCTGGGTCAGAGGTACTGTGAATTAGAGACTTTGATTAAAAATGACACATCTCCTTTCAGAAATGCTGTAGCAGTCCACAGCTCCTCTCATGTTATCAGAAAGGGTGTCTGTCTTGATCTATTCCGGCTGCTATAACAAACTATCATAGGCCAGGTAGCTTATCAACAACAGAAATGTATTTCTCATATTCTGGAAGGCTGGAAAGTCCAAGATCAAAGTTCCAGAAGAGTCAGTTTCTGGTGAGAGCCTGCTTCCTTTTGGACCATAGATGGGTTTTCTCATGGTCAAATGGACAAGGGTTCTCTCTGGAGCATTTTTTAGAAGGTCACTAATGCCATTTGTGAAGTCAGTCTCTTTAAAATGTCAACACGCTAATATTGGGGGTACACAAACTTTCAGATCACAGTGGTTTTTTCTTCCCATCTTTGCCCATGCCAAGTATTACCAAATTTTTAAGTTTTTGTCAAACTCATAGAGTAAAAATTGTGTCTTATCATCATTCTTTAATCATGAGTTATGTTCATCATTTGTATGTGTTTACGGGTCATTTCAATGTATTTTTCTGTGAATTGTTTTTACTTGTCAGGTATTTATATTTTTTGCCCATTTCTCTGATGATTTCCTAGTTTTAAAATGAAGGAATTGACTATTTAATCAATTGACTGGTATATTTATTTATTGGAGACCAGGTCTTAGTCTTTTGCATAGAAGAATGCAGCAGCAGCATCATAGCTCACAGCAACCTCAAGCAATCCTCCTGCCTTAGCCTTCTGAGTAGCTGGGACTACAGGCACCCACCACAATGCCTGGTTAATGTTTTAATTTTTCTACAGAGAGGGAGTACTGCTCTTGCTCACACTTAGCTCTTTATTTTTCATGTGCACTGCATATCTTTTCTCCAAGAAACATTTCTTTTTAACATTCAACCGCTCCTTTGACTTCATCTGTTAAAGCAAATTTCTGACAATGATTTGGGTTCTTCAAAAATTGCCCTGCAAGATAATATGTTGTGATTGTGCTGTGAAGAATATCCTAGCATGTATCACATTATTCCTTCTTTTATGAAGTGGTAAATTGCCAACTGCTTTCCACTTACTACCCAGGATTATGTGTGTATACACATATGTTTATTTTCAAACCTTTATTAATTTGAGTTCCCCTTGAAAAGCAGATCCGGTTCTAAGATCTGAGCTAAGATCTGAGCTAAGAAATTATGTTTCTGATTCTATCCTGCAAGACTGAGAGCAGCACACACGGTCACTGTTAATTCCATTCTCACTGCATTCCGCCAGGTGGCGCACTACATCCCACGTGTAACACTACTGGGTGGACTCGTTCTACAATTCCCCAGTCACGTTCATCCCTTTCTTCCAAATTTTATGGCACATTCTGGACATGAACAGAAGAGAAATTTAAAGATAGGGCGTGTGTCAATCTTTGCTATCCAGGAAGAGTTCTAGGGTGATGAATTGCCGGGGTGCATAAAACGGCTTTTAACATTTAACAAGATGAGATTCTGTACAGGGAGAATTGAAGGAATCCGAACCTCCAGAGCTCAGTGCCCCTCCTGAGATCTTCCGTGAGGAATCACAGTAACACATCTCAGTTAAGCATCGTTCATATAAGTTACAGCTTCGGCAGCTTCATAACAACTGTCTGCCAAACAAATAATTAGTAAACAAATACTTACATAATTCAAAGACCTTGTAAGTTTTATTCGAGTGCATGCTCATGCAAAAAAATAAATTTTTATAACTTTATTCTGATTTAACACTAAAATCTTCTCCAGTAATCAGGTATGCACACATCATCCTATTAGTATTTTTGAAAGATAAAAACAACCATTCGATATTGGTTGCCTCTTTTCAGAGCTGTAAGTAAGATGTCAGGACTAAATGTAGATGACTATTAGTGTCCTAAGAGCCTCTCATCATTTTATATATTTAGCCTGAGTACTTTGGAGAAAAATGCCAATTCTCTGATTCTATAATTTAAAAAATAACACCTATAGATGTTCCATGTCTCTGATCACGGTCTGTCACCATCCTTGGGCATCGATTCTCACCTCTCTGTCATTATATACCACATGCTTCTCAGGAAAACAGCACAGACATTCTTCAAGCCTTCAGCACCACAAGAGTCTTCAGCTCCATGTAATCTCTAACATTATCAAGTGTTCTGCAGGTGGATGAAATTTGCTTAGAGAAAAGAAAATGCCCCAAACTGTAAGCTCTAGCTAATTATTTCCAGCCAGTTTTGAAAGTTGGAAAAACTGATTTAGGATATTCACGCATATATCTCCATCTACCTATAAATCTTACCAATTATGAATATGTAGTTCATATATATCAAGTGCAGCTATAAATTAATCCCTGTGTTAATACTATTAATATATCTAGGAGGCTAAATGTACTCATGAATATACATGAACTAAATTCTTATATAAGTATACATATGAACAAAAATATGAGTAGCACGTGTGTGTTAATTCATTTAAAATACATATATTATTTGGAAAAATGTGCAAAATTTGTATCGGCCACCTTTGTAGCAATATGTGTTAGTGCTAAATGTGCACAACCCCCTTTAACATATTTATAGACTAAGCATCCTTGATGTTCAAGGGCAACTACATTCTCTAGTTTTAATAAAGAGGGTTTAGAGAATGCTCTTTTTCTTTTAAAGTCTTCAGAGAACAAAGATCCTCTAGCCACAGATCTTTAATAGCTTCCATCTAGATTCAGGTAGACTGTGCAAGATAAACAGCAGATGTTAATTTGAATTTAAATGCAACTGAATTGTCCATCAAAAAGAATATCGTTCCAATTTATAATTAGCCTCCAAATAAATGAAAACCTATTCCTGTCTAAAATGAAGCTTAGGTCTGTTTATAGAACAGTCCCCATCAGATCATGGGCCTCCACTGCTTACAGACAGAACATGCTCGTTCTTAATGGGCTTTTAAAATCCACGTAACTATCAGTGAAGAAACAACAAACTAAACGGGCAGATGATACTGTATTAGCCAACTTCCCCTCTGCCTCCCTCTAGCAGTCAGTGGTAGGGCTGCTGTGCTCTGTCTGCCCGCCTGCATTTTCTAGAATGGACTCAGACTCTATCCTGAGCAAAAGTCTTCCGATTTACACCTTAATGACTTTTTAAGTTATTAAGTTCACCTTCAGAACGAGATCAATTACAAGTGATCATAATTTTCCTCAGCATGAAACTCCTTGGTAGCGTGTGACTTATGTGTATCAGGGCCGAGAGACTCCAGAGTCCAGTGAGAATTTCTAACATGGCATCTTTTCTATAACAATTTTCTTTGCCCATGAGTAAAATAAAGGAACCAGACAGGAACAGATGTCAAATTCCCTCATTATGTGTATTCTAAACACAAGTGTCTTCAGAATCCACAACAAAAACCTGAACCTGTTCGGGAAACTCGGTTAAATAATCGTTGTGCATGCTGTTCGCGGTTTTATACGACTTCCTGACCTTCAGACACGTCTTCCTGTGACCTTTTCCTCCTTTTCCATTAAATGCTTAAACCTCTCTTTGCTTGTGAAGCCTTCCAGACTGTGCTTTTCAGCTCCATCCTAATCCCCTAATATCTCTTCCATCCCCTCACCTTTCCCTTTTCTCTGTCAACAAGATGAATCCTTGACCCGATTTCACCCTGAGCACTCATTCATTTAAGTCAGATGTTTTACACTTTGAAACAGTCTAATTACTAAATTACTGCCATCCAGTTTAGTTTTGCTTTGTAAGATTCCGGCAGTGAGAGAGGAATGATCAGTCTCCATGACCAGGCATCAGGATAACGTATTGCTTGACATCTTATTGCTCATGGTGCTTTTAACAGTGTTCTCCATGGTGACACACATGGATGACATTCTGATCAATGATCCAATCTCCTAAGTGAGCCCAGGTCTGCGCGAGTAACCACCAGCATACCAGACACAACTCCACGCCACCTTTCTCTCCCACTCAAGCGAGCACGCAAAAATGTAAATTAGTAATGGGACATCATTAACCCAGTGATAGAGACTATTTTAGTTTCCTAAAATAAAAGGGGGAATAATTTGCACATGGTGACACTTTATCAATAGCCACAAATTACTTGCCACACACTTCAGAATTATCACAGGACATCAGCGTGTTGTGTCTCTGTGGTTAAGACCTTCTGCTACAAGCTGTCACTTTCTTAATACACTTTCTTCAAACCTTGTCATTCACTGAACAGT
>NW_003852406.1:228296-229954 GCF_000181295.1 Otolemur garnettii | reverse complement strand
TGTGACAGTGTTCAGAGGGTCACTACGACCCATCAGAAAAAGAAGATTATGAAAGAATGTGTCGTCATGAAGGGGATCCTGACAGAAAGAAAGTGCTGCTTTCTGTATGGGGCAGCAGACGTACACATCACTGTGAGACATGGGATACCTTTAAAAAGAAATGAAATTAGGAGAGTGAATGATTGATGGTTTTATTATTAAGGGAAGCTGGAAGTGCTTGGATTGCCAAATCTAAAATTGTAGTAATAGTGATCGTCCTAACAACAGTCATCATTTATTGGATTTTCACTGTGCTGGATGCTTCGTGTTCATAATCACCTACCCTCCAAATTTCAGGTGAGGGTGTCGCTGTCAGAGATAAAAGAGCAGCCTGGGAAGCAGAAAGGTCTGACTGATTAACCTATTTCTTATCTTCTAAAGTGAAATGTCTCAAAGGCTTCTCACAGGGACACACAACAAAGTGATAAAGAAGCAGATAACAACCAATACCAGTCAGTGAAAAAATTCATTGTCCCTATTGTAAGTCAGCATTTGAATTTTAATGTACCTATTTCTTAATTATCCTTGCTTATGCCCTAGATTTTTTTTTCTTAAGTTTTGTATCTGGCACCCACAATTATTTGCAAGACTGACATTAACATTTGCCAGGGTTAACTTACTTTTAACACAGCTTGTACATTTTTGTGGGGGATCTGTCAGTTGACGGGTGGACAGAATCTCTGTCCATCTTAGCCTTCTCAGTATTATCTCTTTCCCACCAGTTTTCATCATCAGTCATATGGGCAGAATTGTTATAAATGGCCATTTAAGGGAGTAATAAAGCTCTTGACTGTCTACAGTATCTATCTCCTGGTGGCTGTAAGTAACTTCAGGAAAGCTAATTATTAAATAATCAGTAACAATAATCCTTTAATTAAAGATAGGTGTTAACATCTAGCCAATCCTTGGCATATAAAACCCTTTCAATAATTGTCTCTTTCCTTTTTTCCCTTTTCCTAGTCTAACCTTCTTGATGGTAAGATTACAATATTAAGTTGTAATAAATTTGGCCCACATGTTTTCTAATTTGATTCAAGGTCATAATAGAAAAGGAAAATTTCTATGTCAAATCTTGTATAAATATGACTTTGGAAGAATAACTAGCCCTTCTGGTTTTCAGATCATCTCTAATTATTATATATGTCAAAGGATCCTTAGGTTACATTCATAGATTATTTCAAAAGATTATCAGATTAGAATCAGGCAGCTAAAGGTTATACAAGTATATATAAAAGAAATATATTCTTAGAAATATACTACTTTGTCTTATCAATGGACTAAAATAAGCCTGGGAAAAACAGTTTTTAGACATCGTCTCTGGCTCAGCGCCCATAGCACAGTAGTTATGGCACTGGTTACAGCACCAACCACATGCACCTAAGATGGCAGGTTGGAACCCAGCCCAGGCCAGCTAAACAATGACAACTGCAACGAGAAAATAATCGTGTGTTGTGGTGGGCACATGTAGTCCCAGCTACTTGAGAGGCTGAGGCAAGAGAATGGCGTAAGCCCAAGAGTTGGAGGTTGCTGTGAGCTGTGATACCATAGCACTCTACCGAGGGTGATGTAGCGAGACTCTGTCTGGGAAAAAACAAAAAAACAAAAAACAGACATTGTGC
>NW_003852406.1:226888-228088 GCF_000181295.1 Otolemur garnettii | reverse complement strand
ATGATGGTCATTATTATCAAGCATTTACACACAAAAAATTGTTAACAGTCATTACCTCTAATGGGTTAGAGTATCGAGACATTTATATTTTAATTTGTATTGATGTACAATCTGAATTTTCTAATTATAAACACTCATGACTTTTTCAAAATATCATCAGGCATTATATGGGCATTGGCATTACTGTTCCCTTTTCCTATTTCTCACATTTCAAAGAAAAAAAAGAGTTATGTTATTTTTAAGTGATTTTTAGTGTTATCATTGATGACATGTTAAACTGGACCCTCATTTTTTCTGCCAAATTCACATTGCTAAATGACTGGATTTTTGAAAGGAGGCCTTTAAAAAAAAAAATAGATCAATTCTGGTTTGGGCCTATAACAACTTGGTCAAAGAAATATCAAGTGGCCAAGTACGCTCACCCTACAAAGAAATCACAGCTTTTATCTTCAAAGAAAAGGAGGTCACATCACAACCTTAATTTATTCAGGACACTTTCAGAAAATCCCCCTTTTTGTGTGTGTTCCCTGGGATTCAATATTGAGATAAAAATGTGCAAAAAGAAGAAATCCTGGCTGGGATGAATTATTATTTGAAACTCATTCAAGGTTGCACAAAAGTATAGCTACTGTAAAAGCTAATGACATCTTCCTTTATTAGTAAGAAAATGGTACCAAATTTAATAAGCTAAACTTATTAAAAAAAATTAAAGTTTGAAACTTAAAGCACAGGTCATAGGGTCAAGGGGACGGTTATCTTTCCAAAAACAGGATATCAATCACAAGTAAAGACTAGTTATCTCATTTTCTTTACCCACCTCCTCTCACCTTTAAAAAAAGAAGAAGACAGATGTTGTAAGTTTCTTTTATTCAGGACAAAAACCTAACTTTGACTTTGGTATGAGAACTGCCTGGCATTCCAGTTTAAGGATTTGATACACCCTTGGCAATTCTTCTTTGGCCCCATGAAATAAGAAGAGTCAGAATTTCAATCTTTTTCCTTTTTCTATACAGAGGCTAAGTCACACATGGCAACTTGGAAAAACGGTGTCATGAAGGTCAGCCGTGTTGTCTGAGTGTGAACATTGGGGAGGATGGCAGAGCAGACCGGGACAGGCAGCAAGGACTAGAAGATGATCTGGGCTTAAGATTTCTTCCTCACATCCCACATTTGTATACATTCTTTAATGAAATATTCAGA
>NW_003852406.1:221832-226259 GCF_000181295.1 Otolemur garnettii | reverse complement strand
GTCTTAACCTCCCAGGGTACTAGGGTTACAGGCGTGAGGCACTGGCCATAAGCAGAAAGATTTCTGATTGATTCAAATACACAGAATATTAATATTACTTTTGGGCTCTTGCAAGGCCATGATTAGAAACAGAAAATGAAAGAGATGTTAAAACTCTTTAATGCTTCCTCTATGTTTCATAATTTCTATTATTCCTGAAATCTTTGAACAGAAGAAAGGAAAGCCACAGAAGGTATAAGCATAGTGATGCAGGAAGTGGCCAGTTATCACCCATCCACCGAGCACACAAAACACGGAACAGCCTACCAGCCTCTAATGAACCACAAATCAACAATCACCCCAGAGATTTTCATGTATCACAAAGTTTGTATTGACTTTATTTACTGTGGGGGCTTACATAGAAGAGAACCCACATTCCTCATCCTCCATTTTCATAAGACTCTAATCTTAATTTCCTTACTATAGTGTTAGTAACAGGTAATACGTATTGGGGGTTTTTCTATATCTCTTGCGCAGTTCTAAATGCTGTAGGTGTGTTAACTCGTTTAATCTCTATAATAATCCCATGGGATAGATCACATTATTTTTAAAATTTGTGTGCAAACTGAAGAACAGCTAAGTTTTACACTTGCCCCAAATCTCATGGCTCTAAGGGAAGACAGGACTTAAATTTAGGCAGTCTGATTCCACAGCTGTACATCTTTAACCATCACAGTAGCGTGTCTCCATGTGTGTCTACCAATGGTCTTATCTACCACAGGTATTTCCACAGTCACTCCCTCTTGTGCACTATTGATTCTTTCATTGTTAATTTCCACACCTGCTGAAGTTATCAGAATTCCCTGGAACACATCTGTAAAACAGACATCCCAGTCCTCTTTCCAAGATTCTCTGATCCAGTACTAAATTAAGTAGTTTCAAAACCCACAAAGGAGACCCTGCATGGTGGCTCATGCCTGTAATCCACGTACTCTAGGAAGCCAGGACAGGAGGATGGCTTGAGACCAGGAGGGGTAATTCAGCCTGGACAATAGTATAACCCCATCTGTATAAATAATAATAATAATCAGACAAGCCAGGTGGCATGCACCTGTAATTCCAGCTACTTAGGAGGCTGGGACTGGTAGATAGCTTGAGTCCAGGAGTCTGAAGGTGCAGTAAGCCATGATTCCACCACTGCTCTCCAACCTCAGAAACAAAGTAATAGCCTATATTTAAAAAAAAGAAAAAAAGAAGAAGAAGGAGAAAAAGAAGAAGAAAGTTGCCTTTTTCATCAAGGACATTTTTGAGGTGCACAGGAGCTATGAGAAATGGAAGAATGCACAGGGTGGCCCGATAGAGGGACTAAATCAGCACCTTCTATCTGCTCACAGCCTCTTCCCACACTATGAAATTCTCGAGGATAAGGGCAAAGCATTACTCAGATTTGGACCTTCCATGATGGCTAGACTAGTGCCTGATTCATATTGGGGGCTCAGTTAATATTGATTGTCTAGGTTTCTGGGTGAATATTATTGGAAAAGGACAATAAAATAACCGTATTCCAAAGAGACTCACGAGAGTTTTCTAAGAATTGCCTACTGCTCTGATGATAAAGGAATCATAAAGTGTCCCAAACACAGTATAGGGAGATACAGGAGAAGGGCTTACTCGCCATATTGACATAAAGGGAGGGAGAAGAAGGGCAAGAATGAATGGAGCCAAGGAGGAAGCCATGCTGCAATGAAGTCTGGTTGGAAAAACTGCACATCAATGAAGGGATTAAGTACAACAATCAATGTGCATTTCACCATGCTCATTAAATCAAGTGACTTTATTTTTGTTTAATTCTTTCAAGGCTGGCTCCCTAGGACCCTCCAACGAACTGAGCCTCTCTCCTCCTCCCTGCCACTGCTGCCTAATTGCCCACCACAGGCTAATGGGCGAACCGTCCTCAGCAACCATTTATCTTTTCTGAAGTCTCCTTCCAGAGTCCCCTTCAAGAGTAGCAGTAGGTTTTCCCTTGAAGCTATTTTCTCTCTTTTATTTCTTTGGTTTTTTTTTTTTTTTTACAACATTTTTGGAGAGGCCTCTTTGCTGTTTGTTTCTGAAGCAAATCAGGGACACTAATTTGCTTTTGTTGGTTTTTGGAAACTTCCCCAGTGGGAGCAGCTCGCTGTGACCAGGATTTCTGCCTGTGGAGGCTGGGGAGGGGGCTGCAGCAGGCTGTTGTGACAGATAGGATGCTATTAGCTAGGTGAACACGCTAATTTTGCAGGGCGGCGCTGCAGAACTCCGGAGTTTGAGGAGATGCAGTCAGTGGGAACATGCGGACAGGACCACCCAGCAGCCGTGTCTTTCCCAGGTCTGTGTAACAGCATAACGCAGAAATTGCTGGTGAGATGGAAACTCCTGTTTTCCTTAGACACGGGAATGCAGTGCAGATGTGACACTGTAGGTACAGAAAAGTCTTTATGGGTCACGAGCTGACAGCTCATTTCTGGATAATGGGAAAAGCATTCCGGAGAAGGGGTGGATGGAAGAGTTCTGAACTCACTCAGAACATATAAATTTTAATCCTGGCTCTGCCACTAACTGGCATTGTTACCCTGTCCAGTCGCTTTGTCTCCTTGCCTCACAGGGTTCTCCGTCTGTAAAATTAACAGACCCAGCCTGTTGGTCATTATATTGTACTGCCAACAGATTCACAAGGACACACGTACGTGTGGCCTTTGGGTTTTTACTGTATATTGACTTTGGGCAAATTTAAAAAAAAAGAAAATTAATGCATGTGGATGGTTTCTTTTTTTTTTTTTTAAAACAACCAAAAAGGCATATGGCCTGAAGTAACTAAATATAACATGTAACTTGAATATCCATGTATTCCAAAATTTTAGTAAAGGAATATTGAGAGAAACCAATGAGTCTAAAGCTTTTTAAAGACACTGAAGGATCAGAAGAACAGGCACACTGTGTTTACAGTACTCCATTTATGATATTCAATAGGCTAATGTTAGAAGCATATTGAAGGGCAATATAAGATGAGTAAATGTCCAAAAGCAAAAATTATGTATCCAGCTACCATTTTTATTTATACATATTACCTACACATAACCCTATACTTCTATTGTTGCAGTAATCATATCATAATGTTTTGTATTTAATTATCTTCATTTACACTGTGCCATAAACATAATGATGTTTCTACGTAGTTATTATCATAATGGTCTCATAGTATTAAACTATGTTGATACACCATAATCTATAAAATAATTATTCGACTGAATTTTTAACTTATCTCTAACCCTTTGCTATTAATATTGATTGCAGCAAAAATTGTTCATGTTTAATATGTTCAAATGTTTCCAGAAGAGCAGGTTTATCAACTGATACTTTATGTTAAAAGGTTTATCAACTGATACTACCACCAGCAAGTAACATACATATTATTTTTTACCAAAACCTCACTGTCTCTTCAATAGTAATCATTCTATGATGTACTATTTTACTATTTTACACATTTCAATACTTGGCAGAGTGATATTAATGTGTCTGTTAGAAGAACCTCACCAGGGCAGCACCTGTGGCTCAGTGGGTAGGGCGCCAGCCCCATACACCAAGGGTGGTGGATTCAAACCCGACCATGGCCAAATAGCAACAAAAAAAATAGCTGGGGGTTCTGGTGGGTGCCAGTAGTCTCGGCTACTTGGGAGGCTGAGGTAAGAGAATTGCTTAAGCCCCAGAGTTGGAGGTTGCTGTGAGCTGTGACACCATAGCACTCTACCAAGTGTGGATCGATATAATTTAAGTGTGCAAATCTTCCAAGCAATCCCTCAGAGGTACCCTCAAGACCAGAAGAAAAATTTGTCTGGGCATGGTAAGGACTCCCATCTTTCTCCCCTCCAGTGATGGCTCTTTCCTGGTTATTTGATGACATTCCTGAGGAGAATGTCTTAAGAAAATTGCGTGTTTTTTTTTAAGAGAAGTCTTCTTAGTAAGACAAGGAAATTCCAAATAGAGTTCCTTGCTCTGCTCGGGGTGAGGATTCTGGGGAAGACATTGTCAGAGTGCCTTGGTTCTGAAGCAGCTTCTCAGGCTTCTCAGCACATCAACGTGCCAGGCTTTGGGGTTCCCTTTTCTGAGCCCTAATAATTTTAATAATGAAAGGTATTATTACCTGAGTGTAAACCAATAGGCAGACCCAGAACATGATGGTGAAAAACACAAGAGTCCAGATTGTCTTTGAAAGGAACTTGGAGACAATCTGATTACATAAACCTTCCTTATTCCATTTCCGCTAAAATGAGACACTTGGTATCACTGTTGGGAACTGTCTGAGATATATTTCATAAGCCATGGTGGAGAGAGAGTCTATGTCTTAGGAATTGTTTGGTTATAGAACTTCCTACAGTTCAGCTCCATTTAGTTCACCTAGAAGTCATGAGATT
>NW_003852406.1:206870-221518 GCF_000181295.1 Otolemur garnettii | reverse complement strand
CTGACATTCTCTTTGTAGAGTACAGTGATAGTTCGTTTTACTTCATGAGACGTTTGTGTAAGTATGGTTCTCCACAAACAAAGCAGCATAATGGAGAAACAAGTTATTTGGAAGTAAATTACAAAGACGGAATATTCCAACATGCAAATCACACAAGCTTTCTACTACATAGACGAACAAGACAAGGCAAAAGACACTTTCTCACCGTTCTAGAAAAACAGACTCCCCCCCAAAAAGCTTCCATGGGCTTCTCGGGCCCTCCCTGCCTCTCCCTGTAAGTACGCTCAGGGCAACCTCACGGTCTGGGGAAATCAGGAATCATTAAGTTATCAGATGGTTCTGGTAATATATTTTCAAAACAAAATTCAAGAATTATTTCATTAACGGTAGAAACAAGGAAGTATTGGGGCAGCGTTCTAAGTTAACGTTAGCAAATACCTTTCCTTTGTTACTTATAAATGTGTAAGATATATGCATACAATGTTTCTAAGAAAATAAAATAAAAACTAGTACGCATTTTTAACTCAACCTCAAAATGCCAGCACTCATGACATGACAAAATTGTATGTACAAGTTTATTCTACTACTAGGTTGAAACTTTTAATGACTTCGCTCCAGAAATTTGGAGCTGTTTAGAATGGTGCATACTTAATTATACTTTATTTTAAACATTCACTGGAATAAAAGAGCTAACAATAGTAAACCCTGACTAAAATACTAAGAATTATAAATTAAAAGTAAGACTCCGAATTTACTCCAGGCTTCTTTTATGCTTTTTAGTAAACACTGTGTTTTTAATGGATAACATGAATGTTATAACATATAAATCTCCAACCAGACAAGGGTTAACCTGTTCTTCTCCAACAAGTACCACTTAGATGTATTTATCTGGCTAATTGTCCTTTGTTTCCTAGGCCTTTACTGTCTTTAACATTTCTCACGAATGTAACTGCTCTCCCCCACAACCTAGGTACAGGCGTATGGGGACAGGCCCTGAACAGGCTGGCCAGCTGAAGGTTGGACATGCTCCCTCACTTCTCAAAGACGCCATTTTTTTTATCCCTTAATGAGTATTCATAATGTTAACTTCCATAACAAAAACTAAATGAATGAATGTATGTAACTAGCTAACGGAGTACAGTGCTGGGCACACAGTATAAGCTTAGAACACATCAATTTTTGAGGCATCTTAGCTCACACACCACACTCTAGAATACATCTTATACTTTGCTTCTGAAAAGGCATGACAGAAGAAAAAAATACTGATTCTCATTTAGTAGGTTCTTATGGAAAAGAAGGGTTTGAGGAGTGTTTCATCAGGGTAGAACTGAGCACAGGTCAAGATAGACAACGTCCATTAATTTCTCTCTCTTTTGTAGTCAAGTTTTCACAGTGACACTGCAACATTTGCTAGGGCATCACTAAAATATCACATATATCCACACGTGGACATGTGTCCATATTCCAAATAAAACAGGAATGTCTGTTTCTCTGCCATTTTGGAGGGGGACACATATATACGTGCATTCTTGGGTATGGAGTTGTCCAATAGCTTTGCCTTGCTCACCACTCCGCTGGCTTTGCCCATCCATGTTGCTTACCAAAACACTTTGCTGGAAAGATACTGTTAATTAAGAGAAATCGCTGAGTTCTCCAGGGGGTGTAATAAGAGTAGCAGAAACCGTCTGTTTTCATAACTTTCTTTCCCACCTCAATACAAACTTCTTCGTTAGCCAACAGGCCCATTTAACTATCCTAACAGATTTGCCTCCTGAAATAATTTTTTTAAGGAAGAATAAAGAGATAAAAACATATAAACAATTGGACTTCCAACTTCCAATGACCCGGTCTAATTATCTAGCATAGATGCTTCCAATACAGAGACAAAACCAGCAGGGGAGTGACGGAAGGGAATCCAGTGTCCTTCTCTTCCACATAGTCCTTTCTCCTGTTTAGGCCTCAGAATGATGCACTTAAAGAAAGCTGATGCCCAGGAAGGGACTCCAACTTGGACCCTGTGAAATCTCTTCCTTGCATTGTTTCAGAGAAGCACAAAAACACTGACATATTGCTGCACACTCCCCTGTCACCATGTATTTTTGTTACCCTTGACTACCAACAGTTTATCAAATATATTGGTGCCAATAAAGTGAATCGAAATTCTGGGCTCTGGATTCAGAAAACGTGAAGTTTGAATCCCGGCTTTATGAACTCTCCTTGTTCTCACGAAACGAAAGAAAAAGAAGAAAACAAAAGCTCATCCAATTGCAAATGTGAATCCAGGTCCCTGCTTTGTTCCTTCCACATTAAAGATTCCCTCAGGAGTTACTCAACACAGGAGCCCTTCTAAGCAGAAGGAGCAAAGATGAAGAAGAGGCCAAGGTGTTACTGTTCTCGCCAATTCTACTGTCTTAGAGCACTCTCTCCAGGGAACAACATGATCTTAGACGCAGTGGAATACACATTTTCATTTTTTAAATTTAATTTTTTTAATTGGCAGGTAAAATTGTCCATATTTTATGCAACCTGACATTCTAGAACATACATGGGTTGAAGAATGGCCAAACCAAGCCAACCAACATGTATTACTTCACTTAGTTGTCATTTTTATAGAGTGTTATTAACTATAGTCACCATGTAGTACAATAAATCCCTTGGGCTTAATCCTCCTCTCTAATTTAAATTTTGTATCCTTTCACCAACATCTTCCCACTCCCAATCCCCGCCCCTGGTAACCACCGTTATACTCTCAGCTCTATGAAATAAACTTTTTTAGATTCCACATATGTGATCAGACAATGAAGTTCATAAACTCTTCCTAGAAAAAGCGCTACGTACCTCACTGGTGAATATCGTTACAGTCACCGTCAAGGTGCTCCCTTTGCAAAGCTAGGCACCTACACCAGCTCCTAGTCCACCCTTGAAAGTAATTATGGAACTCTTTTTCTGCAATGGCCATCAAGAGCTGTCGTTGTATGAGGCCTGACAATTAAGTTCATGAACTCTTCCTAGAAAAAGTGCTATATACCTCATTGCTGGATATCATTATGGTCACCTTTGAAGTTCTTCCCTTGGTATGAGGTAGGTACAGATTTTCTCATCCTATTGTGAGGTGTGAAGAGAAAGTATTATTTCTTTATTTCTCTGACTTCACTCTTCTTTAAATTTCCCACCCCACTTAGCCTTATTACTCCATAATATTTTTCTACTTTAAGAAGTCCCCTGAGATTTGAATATTGTGTCTGTCAAAGTTAAGTTCTTACTAGGGCCATTTATATCTTCATTTTCTGAAGAATATAGTCTTTTTTATGGTAATGGTTAGTCTTTCTGATTTCTTCCTTTTATCTCTAAGATAATTCCTATGTTGACTATGGGCTCATGACAATAAATGAAAAGTAGCTCCAACCCATGCCAGGGAACTTGGAATGCTCTACGGTGTCTGACATAGAGGAGGAGAACTAGTCTACTCCCTCTGTGAATAACTGAGTAAGACTCAAAGCACGTAACAAGCACCTGCTATCCAAAATATCTAAATGTCTCTCTGGGTGTGACTCCTGGATCCCTCTTTAGAGCCTCATCAGCCAAGCAGACTATCACCACCATGCTCTCCTCTTGTCTGGGTCATGTTGCAGCTTCTCCTAAAACCCTGTAGTCTCCCTATAGATTATCTGGGAAATGTGTAAATAACATCCCTATTCAACCCCACTTTCCATATACTCAGACTTTTTCCCATCTTGACCTCAAAGAAGGAAGGGTAACATCTTTATAACTCACCACCTGGCTCCCTCATTCCATAACTGTTTAGTCTGCCACAATGCCTTAGGGCAAAAATAGGGGGCTTTCCTTTCCTCTGTTTCATCTGGAGTTTGCTTTCCCCCATAAGGCCGTAAAATTCTCCCCTCTGCTTCTCCAATCTTCTTGATTTGTCACTCAGGATTAACATATTTAGATAGTTCTTTTCCCAAACAATATCTGACTTTTAAGGCTATTATTGTTCTAAAGTAAAGAAGTCAAGACATTAAGGTATGAAAAGCAAAGCTGATCAGTGGGCTTTCTGTGTCAGGCAGAAGCAAGACTGTTCTTTCTAGGACAGTTAACCTTTTGACTCTGCAAGGAAATGATTTAAAGATATACAAAACTTACTCCTTGGCAATTGGGAGTTAAATATCAACAAGAATGTAATCTATTATTTTTAATTATCAAAAGGCAAGGAATATAAATAGTAATACTTAGAACACTACATAATGTTCATATATTAAACAGCATAATAATTAAGGAGAGTAAAGAGTTCTACATCAAAGGATCAAATCAAGACATTATGATAAATTGTTCAAAGCAACCAATGAAATAAAAATTGGTAGGCTGGAAAAAGTCCTTCAGTGAGTCACAGACCATCAAACAGGACTTTAGGCTACCCTGAGATATATTTTTCCACTAATTTTGCCATTGTTCTAGTTAAATCAGAGGCGACTGTGGATCCATCTCAACTGATCTCCCACCCTTTACTTTTAATCCCTGCCTAGATCTTCATCACACACACACACACACACAAACTACCATGAATTCAATCTTTGAGATAAATTTAACACAGCAAAGGTAGATCCCCATAGAACAGTCTGTGAGACACCTGCAACCTTATCTAAAAATAAAATTTGAGGGGCCATTCTAATTGTTCTTCAGATTTTCCACTCTATTCGAAAGATTGAAAGAGACCAAGTTCCCTACGTGCAGAAACTTGAAAGTGTCAGCACACAGGAGAACCAGTTAAGTTTGGCTCTCTGAACATGTAGAAGATAACCTCCCAGATAGAGTACCACTTCAAATCATCACAGGCTGCCATGAAAGAGTCTTCTGGGAAGCAAAGTACAATCCCAACGGCTTAGGGAAGAACAACTGTTCTGGAAAGTAACAAAGTGATTTAAATAAATGACGGAGGAAGCTACAAATCCAAACTATAGAAAGGTAGGGTTCAGATTCTCCATCCGGCTACATAAATGAAGAAAAGCTTTGCTCAATCCCTAAGTGATTTTGTTTTCTCAACATCTACTAGTGTATCTTATTCAAGACACCATTTTCCAGCGTTTCGAATCTGGCCTATTTCCCAGGTACTAAAAATCCGAATGAAAAGAAGCAGTCACACAAACCCAACTCAACAAGCTTAAGATCTTTTGTTAGTTGTCATCTATAATTGATATTATGTGTATATTTAGAATAAACGGAGGCTGTAGCTGTAGCCCTGTGCCAGTTGCTCATTCTGACGTTTCACATTCTTGTGAATTATGTGCAACTTCAGAAATTTCCGATCATCCTCCTTTTAAATACCTCAGCTTACAATATGAAAGGGCTTAGAGCTTATTTAAATTAAGATATTTTACATAGCTCTGCCTGCACTCTTTCAAAATACTCAGTCAATTAACATAAGCTACCTTCCAGAGGATTTGCTTTAAGTCAGGTGGAAAGAAATAGCATTTCAGAACCAAGGAAGGAAAAAGAATATAGAGTACATAGTAAACTAAGTATCTGAACCCCTCCCCCCCCCCCACACACACTGTTCAATTCCACCCTAGTTTAGGGCAGGTGTCTTTTTTCCCTCTTTAAAGAGTTCTGCCAAAGATTGCTTTCGGGCACAAGAAGTCCTCCAAGACATCTCCCAAGGGATAAAATGTTGCAGGCCCTTCTATCAAACAGCAGCTCAGAAAGCCTCTCTGCAGCCTCCAAAATATTGCAGGCTCAATTACCCTCTGGGTGCAGCGAACGGGCAGCACCATTAATCATTCCCAGGACACTAAACACCCTGAGAACAGGTCTGAGTCTGGCCGCATTAGGGATGTCCAAGAACTGAGCTGCTCTCTGACAGCTGGGCCATACTGCCACCTGGAGGACAGAGGACATATAGCTCCTCAGAAGCCAGTTAGTTACCTCCAATCCCAGAGAAGCTACAATGCCTGGGCTGTGCTCAATGAATTTCTCCTCCTCCTTAGGTAGTTAGCCTTGTTCCCTCTCTTTTGAAAAAGGTGGAGACTTTCCTCTGTACTGTCACGGTGCTGTGGAGCCTGTGAAGGCCGATGGCAGTGGGTCAAGGCAGGTGGCCCAGCAGCACTTGCCTTCTCTGCAGTCTTTCACCCGCACCCTCACCCACCCTGGAGCCCCATCTGTGGGTGAACTTTTTCTCTTATTCATCCATTCAGTTGATGGGGACTCTTGTGATCTGTTCTAAAAACAAAATATCGTGTCCACCGTCAAAGTGCTCAGTCTCTGAGTGGAGAGCTGGCCACACCGTGCCAGGTGAGGGATGTTCATCCAGAGTGAGCAGCACAGGCTCTGGGACCCAGAGGAGGGGTACCCAAGTAGCTCCAGGTCAGGGTTAGGGGTGAAAGGACATTAGGAAAATCTCCAGTGGAAAGGAAGGCATCATGAGAAGAACAAGGGCCTGGGTTTGATATCTGGTAAGTCTACAATCTAATCCACAATCACAACTGCAAATCCTGAGTCCTTTCCAGTTTTCATTTTCCTCACCTGTACAATTTTAGTATTAGTATTTATTTTATAACATTGTCAGAAGAGATTAAAAATTATATGTACCAAAGAGCTGGGATAATGGGTTAAGAGAACACCAGATTATAGTTTCTGTTCCAATTATCACAGCTAGTAAAGGGGCAGGGCAGGGACAGACGACACACACCAAGTCAGACGGGTGAGAGAACAGGATGCCTGGGGGGAGGCTCCAAGCAGCTCGCTGGGATGGGAAACACTAGTTTCACTCTTCAGATTCCTCTATGTCCATCGTTCCTTTGTCACTCTGCTCTTTCTCTTTTCCACTGCCCTCATTCAACACTCAACAGAAAGTAAGAACAACATTTGTTTCCAGAATATTAAAGAAATCTTTAGTTCATGTGAGGCACATTAGTTTAGAGGAGAAATAGACACTGGGAATAATTCATTTTTTTCATTAGATTTCCTTTAGTGAACTTGGTAGACAACTGGGTGGGCAGGTCCTGCTATTCTGATAAAACGCTGGCACCAGGGGGTCCCTACAGAATGCACTAGTGAGTTTGATGAGCTGTAGTGACACCTCCTGGCAAGACAAAGGGAAAACCACTTAACACAAAACTGCCTGTATCATTTTATGATCAAAAGCAATGTGCAGAAACATCCTTTTCCACGTGAAGTGTCTTCCTAGTTGAAAAAAAACAAAAACCAAAGTTTGTCTGTGGTGACACACTCACATACGCGCCTGCTCAGGTTGGACTGCCTGCCAGCTGATTCAAAGAAAAAAAAAGTTTTGTTTTCAATTCAGGACATAAACTGTTTAGTTTAATTTAAAAAATCTTTCATTCACTTGCTTTAGCATTGTTTACATGTATACAAAGCCCTATTCAGCATAGATCTAATGAGCAAATGCTATGGGAGTTTCTTCCTGCAGTATTCTTACCCTGGTTCTTTGAGAAATGCTGGCCTGATATTTCCTCTTGAATACCTGGGCTAACAACACCCCAGTATTTCCCACCTTAGTCCCAGCCCACCCCTACTCCTCATACTGCATCTGCACATGAGCCTGCCCTGGCCTGAAGCATCTTTAAGCCTAGAGTCCTCCGATCCACCTAATATCCCCCCTCTCCTTCTCAAACTCTCTACCTCTTTCAAAATGCACCTGTGTTTTGACAAGCATTTTAAGGCACCATGTATTACTGCTAAAATGATAATAAGTGTTAATAACTTAACCTTCTATATCTCCTTAGTGACATATAGACCTTGCAGATATTAGCCCTTCTAACAATCCAATTTCATGATTATAATAGTTAGAATCTCTGCTAGCCAGTCAGCCATCCATTAATCCATCCACCCATCCATCCGTCCATCCACCCACCCACCCACCCACCCATCCATCTACCCAATACATATTTATCTAAGACACACTAGGCTACCTGTTAGGTATTAAGAGAAACAAGTGTAACAACAATAGACATTGTAATTTGTATTTCTTGTTTCAAAGAATTTAAATTCTAGTGATCAAATTGCAGGAATAGGAGGAAGAGTCAACCAAAACAAACAAATGAAAAAAGCTCAAACTGTGGCAAAGTCTTTTAGGGAACCAGTAAAGTATAAAGCGTGAAAGGAGAGAGAAGAAGCAGCTGTCTTATAGATGAACAAAAGTCAGGAAAAGGCTTTCAGAGGAGGAATCAAAACCTAAGACATGAAGGACAGAAGGAAGCTATGGAGAGTCAGGGAGGACTGCCTTAGGCAGTGGGAAAAGCATATGCAAAGGCCCTGTGACAGAACAGGACCTGTTTTTCTTTGAGGAGCCAGAAAATGGCAAGAGTTGAAGTTGACATATGTGATCATAGGGTTCCATTTAAATTGTAATGAAAAGCTATCAAATGGTTTTAAACAGAGAGGAATATAATCTAATTTAGGTCTTGAAAAACAGCTAATACATAAAAGTACTTACTTTATTCTAGATACAGTTAGATACAGTTTCAGCATCCCTTATCTGAAATTCTTGGCCAGAAGTGTTTCCAATGTCTTATTTTTTTCAAATTTTGGAATATATGCAGTATACTTCCCTTTTCAGCATCCCTGATTTGAAAATCTGAAATCTGAAATGCTCCAACAATGAGCATTCCCTTTAAACATCATGTCTTCACTCAAAAAGTTTCAGATTTGGGATCATTTTGTATTTCATGTTTTTGGATTAGTGACACTCAACAGTGACCTTACAAGACATATACTAATATCCTCAACTACTTGTCTCACTCTCCCAGCTAGTAAGGGGCAATGCTGGGACTTGTACTCGTACTGTGCGACATGGCCTGTTGGATCATTATTTCTGCAAGAGCAACAGTGGGAAGAACCTGCTGGAAAGTAAGGCAAAAACTTAGGCCAGACATGGTGGCATCTTAGAATAGAAAGACAGCAGTGGAGATGGTGGGAATTAAATAGATCCGTGACATATTCTGTAGTACATATTATTGGCCCGGTCTGTGGGTTGGGATGTGGCAGGCAAGGGGGACCCCACGGAAACAAGTTTTCCTCATTGTTTTTATTCCCGTTTGTCTCCAGGTTTCCCTTTTAAGCTGAACATATTTACAAAAGAATCTACCATCAAGAGCACTTTCCAGCTCAAAGTCAAATGCAGCAACCTTTCTAACATGCTTCATTTTTCTGGTCATTTTTGTGCCTCTGCCCAAAATTGTCTTTGTATGCATTCGATGCAGTTTTGACTCAGTTTTCTGTTTACATTATATCATCTTAACTTGTTGATATTTATTCTTTGGAAAACAAGGCTTTTAAAAGTGATGCTTAACGTTCTTTTTTTTCTGTCTTTGGGCCAGTGTGGTGTTTCTAATTTTGCATTGTTCTAAGTTAACTTCCTTTCCATAAATCTTCGATTGGGAACTTGATTATTTCCCAAGGCTGAGCAACTAGAAAATGGAAGTTCTAAGTCTAAGCGAATAGTCTTATTCATTGATAAACAGCATTTACATATTTCTACACTGTAACTGTTGAAATTCTGTCAGTGCTGTGTGAGAAGGTAGATTATGAGGGAGCAGGCACAGGAAGATGGACAGATGTGGCAATGGGTGTCTATGAAAGTTCTCTTCTCATGGCTTGCATTTTATCAGTGAATGAGTTACAAGGCCTTCAATTGAAAGTGAGGGTGAAGGTACTGAGTCTTTAAGGAGAGAGGAGGACGTGTCCCCGATAGTCTTCTAGGACGGGGAATGGGGTCAGGAAGCACAGTAAGATGACTTGATGACTTTAAGAACCCATTTAACATTAATGAATGTAAAATATTGGGGTTGTGTAATTTTCCTTAGATATGTTCAGTTGCATGGGTGCAGGCAGAGTATAAGAGAGCTAGATTTAATCAGGATTACACCTCCCAGTCTTTATCTCTAGCCCACACTGGAATAGTAACCTTCAGTCTAGTGCATGAGACTTTCTGCTGGATGTTTAGATTCCCATGCAGGCTCACTTCTCTGCCTTCTCTCTAGCACCTTTAGGTCAGAGACTACTCCATTGCTTTTTCATCCACTAAACTTATACCTGCCCTTGTAGCTTCACCCTTCCCAGGAAGCTTTCCCTTGACACTTGCCCCAACCCATATAGAGATACATACAAACCCTTCCTCATAGCTCCCCACATCTCACATCCTGATCTTTATGGTTTTATCTACCACATTTATTTGGTATCTGAATTCCTCATCTTCTTCTAAATTCCTATAGGCAGGGACCTTTGAATTTCTTTTTGATGTTCATTTCTTATTTCAATAGCTGGCACATAGTAAGTCCACATTCAGTGTGTACTAAGAACAATTATGTGAGTTTTTCCCAATTAAGGGACGAATTTCCTTCTAAACCATCATTAGGGAGAAATCTAGTTTCCTAGAGCATATTCACACCACGGTCTCATCACTAGTGCAGCCACCTGTCAGTGGAAGGCAACAGGCATAGGAACAAATTATTCAACCAGCAGTCAAAGTGCTAAAAACAAGGTCAGTGCTCACTTCTCTATGTTGCTTGCACCCAACATTTTTGACTCCTTAGCTTTACAATGAGGGTAATCATAATAAGTACTATATTTGTATAGAATTATTTCCAGTATGACTATAACATACACACTCTCATTCCAAAAGAATGTCAAGTTTAAATCTCACTGTGGCTCTTCCTCCCAAAAGAAAGTGTCTTTTTCACAAATCTTTAAGAAAAGGTAGGCATCTAACCAATTTTGTGGGGAAAGCTGGACATCCCGAGCTGCATATACGACACGAAGAAAACACGTAAAAGGTCAATAAACTGTAAAGTTCTATAATAAGTTCGATTTTTGTAGACAGGAATTTAAACTTACACATCTTTTGACGGCTCCATGAGATGTACAAAACATAAACAGGACAAACCTGTGCAGAATGAATGGATTCACGTTTTCATTTTCTATGGGGTCATTCTATCTTCACAGGGACATGGAATAAAAAAAGGAAAGGCCAGATTTGGAACTAGTAACACAGTATGGGAACTGCAGATACGTTCTAATTCTCTTACTGCATTCCTCATACACAATCTGTAATGGAAAGATGAGATAACAAGAAACCTCGATGGCCATTACAGAATAAAATAGCATTTCCACTTAGATCTTCAGAAGCAGCTGTTCTTAAAAATTAATTCACTCGATAAATGTTTAAGTTTCTTCCATGCTTTTCCTGTGTGAACATTTATCTTATGTGCTCTCGACGGAAAAGGGTACTACCAAAGCTTTGAGTTTAAATTCACAGCCCCAAGAATATTTCTACCTGAACAAGCTGGTGAGGGATAACTGCACTGGTCTCCAAATCTCTGAGGGATAATTTGAAGACAAATTCTCTGTCCAAATGTTATTAATTATATATTTAGCACCTTAGCTAGCTTATTTCTGAGACGCTTTAAAGATCAAAAGGGATGCGAAAAAGTGAAGAGAATCAAAGCTCAAACATCAATTTGAATTGAGCGGCACAATGCGAATTCACACCAGCACTTTGTTGCAATGTAATCTATAAATAATCCTCTGAGGTTCACTTGCCAATTAAGAATCATCACATGGCCTGCACCTTAGATGTCAGTAGTTAATTTGTATGTCAGGGAAACATTAATTTGATGAAAATTTTAAAGCTTTATGCACTATTTATATCATAATGGGAAGCACAGTCCTAACACACTGATTTTCAGTGTATCCAACATGCTTTTTCAAAGGCCAGGTTTAAATGATGCGTATTTATCACTTGTTTGTTGGATGGCTATTTCACTTCCAGAGACATATCTGCATCTTAGACTTTTAAATTATTTTAATATTAACTGTAATCGAGATGTCTGGAAAAAAAAAAGTCACGTCTGTGTGGATGCCAGAGAAGATGAGAATTAGATTTGTGTCTAGAGGTGGCTGGTTATATCTGGAAGTTTAATTCAGAGTTTGTGACTTTAGCCATAAACATGTCATCCTGGGTCAATAATTTAGTTCTATTTTTTTTTCAAGTTTTTTGTTGTTCTCCCAGAGTTTTTCTCCAGTCAAAAGAACAGTTTTGTGGGTGGTCCCTTCTAAAAGCTGAAAATGGTTGTTGATTCAAGTACAAAGGGAAATAACCAGTGGGCACTTAAACTTAACTACTGTGTTTAAGAGCAGTACTTAGAACAAATACTGTATTTACATAGCCAGAAATATGAAGAGCTGCCAGCCCAGTAGGGTTGGCTTGACTTGGGCATCCACACACCTGTCAATCAGGCCCACCAGGGTGGCAGGCAGAAAGACCCTGAGAGAGGAAGAGACAGAGGTAAGGACGAGAAGAACAGAAGAGCAGAGATAGTTGTGGGAGTTTCCGCCACCATGGAATCACAATTATTTTCCCAACGTTTATTCTCGCCCTCCTAGCTTCACAACTACTTGTATTTTACTATACACAGAAAATTAAAAGATTTGGCTACTCTGCCTTACTGGTTGGCTGGTGCCATAACAATGTTTTTTTTTTTTTCTAGAAAGTGGCATGTCATCTGGCGCTGCTCACAATGACCAAAAAATAAAAATTGAGGCTGGAGAAATCAACACTCTCCCTGGCATGCCAAACTGTACATTCAGGTTTGAAGGTCAGTTTGACCACGATAAAAAAATTTGCAGAAATATGATCATGAACCACACAGGAGAGATAAAACTGATGGCAGACACACTCACTCCCCAAACTGACCTGGGACGGGGATAAACAGGGTTTGGGCTTCCATTTTAATGCAACAGATGTTTGTGTATGCCAGCTTATTATAAGGTAATTTGTTATGTGTTTATGGCTTTTCTATGCAGCCAGAATTTAAGTATCTTTAGATGGGAAGTCTGTCTTAGTTTGTCTAACATTCCCCCAGCACTTGCAGTATTATAGATCTCAATAACTATTGGCAGACTGGGCTGTATTACTAACACTTACTCATATCAACTTTGATGGTCTCCTTCCAATTTAGAAACAAAAACAAAACAAAATTAGACATTCTAACAAAAAAGAATGCATATGAGTGTAGACCAAGATAAGGTCATCTGGAAATACAGCGCATATATGTATCCTACAGGGTCTTATGTGATTAATGAATTACAGCTCCAATGAGCTCTGAGCTTTCTCATGCCCAAAGAAAAAGAGAAAATGTGGTCAGTTAGTAATCACATTCCTTCCAAGATTAAAATACGAATTTATCGGGGAAAAAAGCTATAAATCATAAGCATACAATATCATTAATTCCCATTGTCTTCTATCTTCATTTCATGGATGTTTACAATTGTTATGACTCAATCGAGTCAATCTTCACATTAAAAGGAATTTCAATGAAGGTTGGTCATTAAAATAAAAATCTAGTTCAATGGTTTTCCTTTGTATTAATTTATGAGAGAAGACTTTAGCGTTTAAGTTGATTTATTTAAATCACTTAACTAATGTGTTTCTGGTTGCAACCCAGTTATGAAAATGGAGTATCAAACATCATCTTCCTTAGTAAACATTTAGTAAACACAAAACCCGTAGGAGAAACAAAACTTTTAAAATAAAAATGGTCCCGAAGTAAACATTCGCAACTTTCCTTTTTACATAAATAGAAAAGCAACCCTTTCTCTCCAAAAGAAACAGCATGAGAAAACAAACGGTGGGTAGTTTTTAATACTCATTATTAAGAAAAGTGAACAGAATAAAAGCCACCACTCACATGTAATAAAGCAAAGGCACCATGACACTTTTATCACTTTGACTTATGGTATGCGAACTTAATGCCTGAATTACCCAAATGTATACTGTGTGCTACACAGCTTGGACTTTTTAATGTCAATAAAGAATCCCTCATTGAAACCAGTCCTTCTTTTCCTGTGTCCTGTCCTGACTCTTTGCAGGTTTAATAGAAGTCGTTCTTCTCTTTTCACCCCCTCCGGAGCCACTAATTCCCACGTTTTTAACAGTAAGTTCTCTAAGCAGACTCTACTGAAGATATAGCCACATAAATTTATGACAAGAGAAAAATAATAAAAGACTCAGATCCAACAGAGTATTAATTTAAAAGGCAATTACTTTTGAAAAAGAAAATGGGATCAATCTAAACTCAGCAAGGGCATGAATGATAGTATATAGCACAAATAATTCTCTATTTGGGGGTCCTGAGAAATTTCAGCAAGTGGTTGTGGAGTAATGAATGTTTGTAATTCATTAGCTACTATTTTAAAATGCAAAGCACACCATGACATCAATGATGTTCTTTTTAATCTCAACAAACAGGCTATTACAATTAAACCACTTGCAAAAAGACAGTACATTGAAATATAGGCTTCATGCGATCAAAATGTTTTAATAACAATAATTTAATAACATTTCATAATTCTGTAGAAAGACAAAATCATCCTGAGATTGATTCAAAAATACATGTGTCTACGTGCACCAACCTTTTATGAATATATGGAAACAGCTAGCATTTCTATTCTGAAAATTCTTTCTCCTCAGGATCCCTTAATGAGATCTTAGAGTATATGTAAGAAAATAATCACTGTTTACTTAAAAATGTATTTTCTCCAACTAGTGAAACTAACATTTACAAGTGCTTCATTTTCTTTCCTCCCTTTCCATCTTCCTTCAGCTCCTAGTCAACAAAACAATGGTTCATTCTTCT
>NW_003852406.1:172968-206819 GCF_000181295.1 Otolemur garnettii | reverse complement strand
TTTTTTTTTTTCCTTTATGAAGAAACAAGTTTAAAAAGACTTTTCCAACATACTTTAAAGTCATGCATATTTCCATGATATAATTATCTTGGCAACACTAAATTCTGCTGACTGATAAATGAGACTAAAATAATTAAGTTCTGTTCCTTGCACAATCAAGATTTAGTGCAGTAATCAATCTGGGTGGAATTTGGAGTCTGGAGACTTGAGAAGATGAACAAGCTACTAGCTAGAATTGGTCATGTGGGAAGGTGGGGAAATGAGTGTACAGTTTGTACATAGCTGTGGATACTTTTCATGCCTTAATCTTCATTAGAACCTGGTTGATGCCTGGTGTTTGTGGTCCCACACTAAGCTGGATATGGTGTGCAAAGAGACGGACAAAAAGAACAACTGAAAAGATGATCCAGTGCATCCAACAGGCACTAATGGTATTGAAAATATAACATAATCGCCTAAAAATACAAAAGTTTTTTTAAAGCTGAAAATGCAAACAAGAGGTACAAATGCTGCTATGAAAAGTATTAAAGATAGAGACACAAAGAGCAAGGAAGGAGAGAGGCAGAACACAATACCCTTCTCTGCATGTATATTTGTGGAATTGTGAGTATGGCTCCGATGCCCACTCAGGTTTCCATTTTTATTTTCAGCTACCTAACTCCCTCTTCCCTCCTTAGAATAAGTCATACAGCTCTCCATATCCTAAACAGTACTCCCACTGCTTGGTTTTTCCTTGGGCAATTAGACCATGGTCAGAGAGAGGTGTTCATATTAAGTATTTCTCCTGGGGACTGGAACTCCAGCCTTCCGCAGGTCTGATACACTTAGCAGGTCCATCAGGCAGTCAGAGTAAAATATAACCAGGGGAGTTGGAGGTGTTAGGTAATCACTGGATTTATTACTAGTTACAAATACATATTCATATATTCATATATAATATATACACACGAATATTGTAGGTGTGTATATTAAATTCTAAACTTGTATGTATATAAATATACATTTATATATACCCAAATTCTTACATAAAATAATTTTTTAAAAATCTGTCTTGTCAAGAGCTTACTCTGACTACTAGCAAGGACCCTAGGAAAGTAAGGAGACTCTTTCTCAGCAAAATGCAGCCCCCTTTGTAGTGGGCTGAGGACCAGGCACCTTGAACAGGTGATAGATGACAACACTGGAATTTGAAGGACGGAAAGAAGTCCAGTAAGAGTATCTACCATCCAACCAAAGGAATGATACGCCAGGCAGGGATGTTTTCTGGCATCTGTAACTGGGGATAACAGGCTCCCTCCACCTCTGGGTGCACGTCTGTCTCCATGAATGTCAGCACGCGGCTAGGGTGGGGGTGCGAGGGACGTCTACACCAGCGCTGGGCCATTTGTAGAGTGGAAATACACTTTGCTTTCAAAAATGGATTCTTCTCCCAGAACCATGCAATTTGAACAGTGGAAGGCACAGATGTTATGAATACACATATTAAGAAAAGGAGGGAGGGCGTGAAAAAATAAACTCCACCCAGGAACCTTTAAGGGAAACAGGTGCTAGCAAGAAAAAGCAGCCAATTGCCAATAACACTTAAAACTCCATCTTCTTTACTCCGAAAAGAATTTCAATGGGGGAAACCTGTGTCCTGTTTCTGAGGGTTTAATTCACTAGGTTGTGTCGGTGAATTGAGAGTCAGATCCAAGTTTTCCACTCAGGAGCGTTTTTCGCCGTCCACTACTATTGCGAGCTAAAGTCCGTTTCCAAAATGCGTAAGCCCTTACCCCCTTCCCCTCCGAAGGCCTTGACCTTCACTCCTCCAAGTCGTCATTTTTATTTACAACCCCTCCAGCAGTGTCTGTGTCGCCAAGCCCAGCCCCAGGAACAGTCACCGCGAACAATGAGCCAGACAAGGGACCCACCCAGCGAACGCCAGCTCGCCGGCCGCGCGCGAGCCATCTAGATCTAGCGCGGGACGCTCCGGGCTTCGGGGCTCTTGGTGCCCCCACACTTTTCCCTTCAAACCCCAAGAAAAAGAAGAAGGTAGGTCGTTCCCTTCACCCAGACACCGAGTCAACCCTCTCTCTCAGCAGCCACCAGTTAAAGATTCTGTATCTTAAAAAAGATAAAAAAAATCAGAAGAAGGGGACGGCGTGCCGGTCCAGCCGGCCGCCCACCCGGATCCAACTAGCCCAGTGAGGGGTTTGGCGCTCACTTGCGCCAGCGTCCGGGGCATTCTGAAATCCCGAAGGACCTGGGGTGGGGGCAAGAGGTGGGGCCAGGAGCCATAAAGTGGCTTCCGCCTCCCCCACCCCCTCACCTCCACCCCCCGGCCTGGCAAGGCTCTGGGATCGGGCAAGACACAAAAGACGGGTAGTATCAGTGCCAACAACTCTGCCCCCGCCTCGGCCCGCGCTGGGCACAGGAACAGGGCGGCAGGGCCTCAGGGCCGGTCCCCATGCGGGCCGGGCGCGCCGGGAGGCTGGAGCATCCCTGGACGCCGCCGGAGCGCCCTGGTGCGCTTTGCGCGCAGCCCGGGTCGGCGGCTCCTCGCTCCGCAGATAAAGAGGCAGAGGCGGCGGAGCAGAAATGGACAGAAAAGGCGAGACTTACTTGGGCGCTGACGGCTCAGCCGCACTCCGGCTTCGGACTCGGCAGGTGTCTGGCACCGCGGGCCCAGGCGGAAGGCGCTGGCGCAGCTCCGTGCAGGAGCTCCACTTAGCGAGCACGGGAAACTCCCCTTGCTGGCGGGCCCTCGCGCCGCGCTTCTGGCTGTCACCGCACCGAGCAACGCAGCCACGCTCCCGTCTGCCTCCTGGGTCCTGGTGGGTCTCTCGGCTCTCCTCTCTCGGTCCGCCCGCTCCCCCGCAGACCACACCCTGTCACCCCGGCAGCCCTCCACTCCTTCCTCTCTGACACTTACACCGGTTACTCCTCCGTCTGCGTCCTCCCACCCCCCTCAGCCCACGTGCTTCTGCCGCTCCCTGGCTCTGAACTTCCCCTGCCGGGAGCCCCCAAACCCCGCTCTGAAAACCCAAGATCTGCGAGCGAGGGGTAGGTGCCCGGGTCCTTGCCCACTTCCCCCACCCCCTCGGTGCGCAGGACCTTGCTTTGATTTTGTTAACTGCGATTGTTTAGGCGTGTTGTATACTACATACAAGGATATTTTTTTAATAAGCCAGACGCCACCTTTAATATTAAGGAAACGTATTCCCAGGTGTCACTTAGAGTAATTATCCAGCAGGAATTCATTGGCCTTGGAGTTAGACTGTCAGCCCAGTTTTCTCCATATGCAGAAAGCCCCGCCAAGTTCCAGAGCATCTTTTTTAGTCCAATCCAAACCAAACATGTCATTTTCTACTGAGCCCTCTTCTTTATTGTGGTTTTTATAAAAATATTCTTGTATTTACTTTTGCCTGTTTCTGCAGACAAAGCTTCCTTTCCAAAGGCACCCTACAGTGGTCCCTTGGTAGTTTCATGATGGTGTTATACTTACTACCCCCATTCCCCTCTGGCATTTTCTCTTTGCATTACTGCCCCTACTACTGGTCCCTAAGTTTCTCTAGGCAGAACTTTTAAGTCTGTTACGTTTCTCTAGGCAGAAATATTTCATATTAGTATTCATATTCATAAATGTATCAGCAGCTCCTCGCGTCATCCTCAGGACACAATATGCGTTTAAAGAATGTTCAAAAAATAAATGTTCCTTAAATATGAGGCAAGGTTTGGTGATTTCAGATTATATGTAACAGAATCAAGACTTCAAGTGCATGCTTGCCTGTATCCCAAATAATTGGTCCTGCAGAAAACTAAAGGCGTTTTGCATTTAACTGGGTGATTTCTCAGATCCTTTAGTCCTTAAAACAAATCGTCTTTGTAGATATTACCCACTTATTCTAAGATAATACTCAGAGAGGTATTAGTGACAACTACCTTGTTGGTCACTAAATGTGAGGTCCCAAACCTCAGAGCTGGAGCTTCAAATCTCTTCACACCAGCCCTGTCCACGACTGACTGCCCAACTGGCACCCCATCCTAAAGCTCACTAATAACCCCACCACACCCGTGCTCACCCAACCAACTTTCCTACAAACATAGCATTTATTTTTCTCCTTCCCTCTTCCTTCTCAGTTACCTGATTCCCTTAATTCAGAGTTCTAAAAAATAAGAACAAAGAAAAACAAACAAGAACACCTCTCAATGTGTATACCTCTTAATTGAACTTAACTCTCGAACAGAAAAAAAACCATTCTTTTTTCTTTGCCTGTATTTTATCTCCACCATTCCCATGTCCCTATACACGGCTCCTTATCTCTTTGGTTTTTCCAACCAAATACATGGCAACTAACATTTATTAAATTAGAGAGATGGGAAATCATCTAGCAGCCAGCCATTGCTCCAAACACTTTACATATTATCACTTAATCTTCAACCACCTTGGGAAGCAGAAACTATTTTATAGATGGGGAAGAGAGGCACAGAGGTAAGATCAAATAGGCAGCAGTTAAAGGATCAGGAACTGGAGCCTGACCATCAGCTTCAGACACTGTTCTTTTAACCACCAAGTTAAGTAGCCTACTGCAATCCCACGCACCTAACAAGAATTTTTTAAAATAGTGAATATGTATCCATCCACACTTAGTTTCTTTGCAGCAAAAAGGGTCAGTAAAGAAATGGACAGAATTTCAGGTTATTGAGAACATATGATTGGCCCCCACACCACAAGAACTTTCTTTGGTGGGAACATATAGATTAGCCTAATGTCCGTATTTGAAAGAGGGACAAAATCCAGGTTCATCACTTCAAGGATGTATGTGAGATAACTAAGAGTTCAAGTTTGAATTCCAGATCTTTCACAATCAGTGAGAGAAATCTTCAGCTAAACTGACTCCTGACACAGCTGTCAATCAAGCCTGTGCCCTTCAGGGACCTGCTTGTGTGCAAGACTGTGTGCAAAGCTTCCCCTCAGTTCCTGCAGCAGGTAGAACAATGGCCTTCAAAGATGCACGTTCTAATCCCCAGGAACCTCTGAGTCTTACCTTATAAGACACAAAAATTAGACTTTCCAAATGCAATAATATCAAGGATATGTAGATAATGAGATTATCTTGGATTTTCAGTGTGGGGCCTAAGTGCAATCATATATCTGTATTATAATGAGGCAGAGAGAAATGTGACACATGATAGAGGAAAAAGTAATTTGAATACAAGACAAAGACAGGATGATGTAGCCACAAGCCAAGGAATACTGGCAGCCACCAGAAGCTCAAAGAAACAAAGAAGGGATTCTCCTCAAGGGCCTCTTGAGAAAGCACAGTCCTGCTTGCCTGTTGGTTTCCACTCAGCAAAAGTGATTTTGGACTTCTGGTTCTCAGAGCTGTACAGAAATAAATATATATTGCTTTAAACTACCAAGTTTGTGGTAATTTGTTACAGCAGCCAAAAGAAGTGAAAACACCATCCTCAAATATGGAAAATGACTTCTATGCCAAGGGATGAAATAAAAGGAAGATAGTCCAGGAAACTGGCCAGTCCCCTCCTTTGAGTTCTGTGCAGCCAGTCATTTATGGGAGGGAGAGAGGTGTTTGGCTCCCAGCATATTATTTTAAAGCCCTCCAATTTTGATGTTGCAGTTATCTTCATGTGATCAGTATGTGTAATGACTGGGATAGACAACGTAATTTAAAGTAGAGTTTAAAATTTAAATTTGTTGTATATTACACAACCATATTGCCTAATGTGCAGGATGACTTAATTTTGTTTGAATTTACTAATATTTTACTTACTATATTAGCAACATTGTTTAATAGTGTAGGAATTACCTATTGCTAGAAGGTAAGAAGAAAGAGTTACAAAGAAATAGGAATAAATTTTCAGTGAAGCAAGATGAACAAGTTTTAGAGATTTGCTGTACAACATTGTACCTGTGGTCACAAATTATGAATTATCCACTTAAAAATTTAAAGGGTATATATCTCTTTTTTTTTTTTTTTTTTTTTGAGACAGAGCCTCAAGCTTTCCCCCAGTGCCATGGCATTACAGCTCACAGCAACCTCCAACTCCTGGGCTCAAGCAAGTCTCTTGCCTCCGCCTCCCAAATAGCTGGGACCACAGGTGCCCGCCACAACGCCTGGCTATTTTTTGGTTGCAGCCATCATTGTTGTTTGGCGGGTCCAGGCTGGGGATTCAAACCCGCCACCTTAGGTGTATGTGGCTGGCGCCTTAGCCGGTTGAGCTATAGGCGCTGAGCCAGGGTATATATCTCTTTATGTGTTCTTACCACAGTAAAATAAAATTTTAAAAAGTAATACTTGATTTAATTTTTAAATACATAATCAATAATTATCTACTAAATACCAAAAATGTATTTTTATTATGTTAGAAATGTTAACTTTTAAAAGGACAATAATATGTAAATTCTTCCGTAATATGACTCATTCACTTTCGACTTCTAACAAGCTCCGGTAACCAAAATTAGAAATCTTGACAAGGGTTTTAGATATTTTTTAGCTAAGGCCACCATATAAAATATAGGACACCCAGCTAAATTTAAATTACTGATAAACAACTAATTTTTTTTAGTATGAATGCATATGCCACACAATATTGGAGACAATAAATTTTCTCTATTTTGCAGCCTATTATTAATCATGTGATAATTGGGATACTTATAGTAAAATGTTATTCATTAGTTATCTTAAATTCACGTTAGAAGGCCCTTGTGTATTTTTATTTGCTAATTATGACCACCCTTAGACCAGGTGCAGTGGCTCATGCCTGTAATTCTAGCACTCTGGGAGACTGAGGCAGGTGGATTGCTTGAGCTCAGGAGTTCCAGACCAGCATAAAAAAGAGTTAGACCCCATCTCTGCTAAAAATAGAGAAGAAAAAAATCTGGGCTTTGCGGCAGGCACCTGTAGTCTCAGCTTCTCAGGAGGATGAGCCAAGCGGGTCACCTGAGCCCAGGAGTTTGAGGTTGCTGTGAGCTATGATGCCACAGCACTCTACCCAAGGTGATAGAGTGAGATTCTGGCTCAAAAAAATGAATGAATGCATAAATAAATTAGACCACCTTATTTTTGACTGTCCAGTTGCTCATGCACTTTCCTATTTCATCCCTCACCCCTAGTCTTCACTGGGACTAACTATTGTTCATTTAAAACTAGGGCTGAAACAAGATTTAACCTCTCACTACTATCCAACTGCTGGTGCCTGGCCTTACACAGCCAAAGGGAAAGAATGACGTGACTCCTCTAAGATTCCCTCACAGAGTCTAAATCTATCTTGTCTGTAGGGGATTTCCCATTAGGTAGTGTTTACTATGCTACTATTTATCATACAAATGGTAGATGGAATTAAGATCAAAACCTCTTTTTCCTTATGACCAGCTTTACCCCCATTCACAGTTCCTTGGACTTAATACAATAATTCTGGCCAGCAGTAGTTAAATATTTTTGTCCCTTTCACATCCTTTCCCCTATGATTTCTGGCAGCAAGATGTATAGCTGGTTGTCCAACAGGCCAAGGGCAGAGAGGATAATAATTTATGTGCCTTGTACTAGAAACATGAGTGGGGACAAGTCAAGTAAATCACTAAGTTATTTCAGTTTTAGTTTCCTCTTCTGTAGAACACAAGCCCCGATCCCATCCACTTTATATTGCTAAGCTCTTAATTACCATCTTAATTATCTTTTCTAGATGCCTAGCATTCTCCATTTTGAGCTAAAAGTGTTTGAAGATTTAGGAGTCAGACTTCTCAATTTGGTTCCCAGTACCTTTTCTTCTCTGAACTTCAGGGTTATGACCCCAAAGCAGAGTGATAACAATAATCACCTCAAAATTATGAAGTGAGGTGAGAAACTATCTGTAAAATGTTCAGTGTAGCGCCTCACAGTGGGGACCCAATGTATGATAAAAGAAATAGCCTTACCTGATAATGATTTTTCCATGCTGTGCTCTAACCCCCAGGCATGGCTAACTTGGATGATTTTCACATATTAAGTGCTCAAAACATATTAGTTAAATGAATGAATATAAGATAATTTATATGAAAGCGCTGTAAAATTGGCAAAGCACTGTAGAACTTGAGAGGTTAGTACTCATAGTAATAATTAATAAGTAATAATGAGTGACACCATGGAGTCTTTGATTCTGGCTCAGCTTTGGAGAACTGCTCTGCAAGTAATGTTTGATGCTTCGCCTCTGTCATCTAAAAATTCAATTGAAACAGACACTTTCTACAGAACAGCAACATCTATTGATTAATGGAAAAATGTTCCATTCATCCCACTTTGCTCAGTAAAAATTCCCATTCATCTTTCAAATACTTTCTACTACATTTCTGTCACTGTACCTATTATCAATTTAGTTAGTCTTAAGGGAGACCCTCCCCTCCCCCTTTCCCTTGCAAAAGTAGGTTTTACTTATCTCTCCTGTGTCAGAAGTGCTCCGTTCAGCCAGCCACAGTCAATGTGTTAGCCCCACAGTCATCAGGTATGTGAACTCTAGTGCCCTGTCTTTTGGCCTGTGATGGCACTTGGGACTCCAGTAATCACTCATTAAGTACTGGAAGTAGAAGGAAAAGGTAAATGATACAACAGGTGAAAATTGAGCCTGTCCAGCTGAACCAACCTCCTTTAAAGAGCCTTTTCTTCCCTCCCTCCCCTCTCTCCTTTTTTTCTTTCTTTCTCTTTCCTTTCTTCCTTCCTCCCATCCTTCCTTCGTTCCTTCCTCCCTCCCTGCCTTCAATCCATCCTTCTGTTCGTCTTTCTTTCTTTCTTTTTTTTTTTGGAGACAGTGTTTCACTCTGTCACCTTGGGGTGATGTGGTGTCATGGTGTCATAGCTCACAGCAACCTTAACCACCTGGGTTCAGGTGATCCTCTTGCCTCAGCTTCCCCAGTAGCGAGGACTACTGGTGCCTGCCACCACACCCTGCTAGTTTTTCTATTTTTAGTACAGTTAGAGGTCTCACTCTTTCTCAGGCTGGTCTCGAAATCCTGAGCTCAAGCAATGCACCTGCCTCTGCCTCCAGAGGGCTACTTGTTCTCACAGGTGGGAACCACTGCAGTCGGCCTTTAACCAGCCTATTCAGTAGTTCTCTCAGTGAATTTAATCTTCTTGGGCTAATCATGTCTTTTGGCAGAACACATTTCTGCCTGAAAGCAGTTAGGGTTCTATTACTCAGGAGGTTGAGGAGAAAGGACGTTAGGCAAGTAGTCAGTGGTATTTGCCATCAACCTCTTCATCTGTCCTTCTGTCTTCACCTTCTAAGCTCTTATTTGTTATCCAATTGACAAATCTTAAAGAACTCTCTCCCCCCTGTTCCTTTGTGCATATTTCACTATTTCACAATTCCACAGCCTCCTCTTTCATGTTATCATTCAGTTTCTTTTCCAGGTTTAGATCATCTGAAAACGCTTCATGGATTTTATTTTTATTCATTTCTAAACCACTCATGCTATCCACATTTTTCTCTCAATCTATCCAAGTCTTGCTCTTTGTCCTTGCGATTATTGACTTCATACATCTTTCCACATTTAGTTTAGATGTCTTCAGGTCTTTAATCCCTTGTGATCTAGGAAATATCAGCTTGTATGGCATTTCAGTGTAATCCAGTCTTGGAAGGAGAGAAAAATCAGTAGCATGCCAATGAAATGAGTTTAGGCATGTGCTGAAATTATTGAAATGGGTTAAGGGATGTGTGTGTGTGCATGTGTGGTGGGGTGTATGTGTGTCAGGGGTCCATTTTAGCTTTACTTTGATCTTGTGCATGCTTTCAAATTTATATAATAAAATATAAGGAAAGACATGATTGGCTTCAATATCTCTTCTGAAATCTGTATGAAGTGCTCCCCTAAAATTTATTCAGACTGAAAACTCTAGGAGAATTACATAGTGTTGGTCACCACCACTTCTGGGATCTTCTTTCACACTGATGCCACTCTTCCAGCCATCTCTTCCAACATGTGGCTCTCAGTCTTTTTTTGTTGTTGTTGAGGCAGAGTCTCACTTTGTCACTCTCTGTAGAGCACTATGGTGTCACAGCTCACAGCAACCTCAAACTCTTGGGCTTAAGTGATTCTCTTGCCTCAGTCTCCCACATAGCCGGGAATAAAGGCACCAGCCACAGGCCTGGCTATTTGTTGTGGTTGTTGTTGTTGCAGTTGTCATTGTTGTTTAGCAGGCCAGGGCCAGGTTTGAACCCGCCAGCCTGGGTGTATGTGGCCAGCGCCCTACCCACTAAGCTACAGGAGCTGTCTGACTCTCAGTCTTTTCACCAAATCATACACACACATAAACACAGGCACATAATTCTTTCATGCAAAATAATTTGAGTAAGATAGTCTTTATACAGAGCTCTTGGCCATACATAGTGCTCACATTACATATTGTCTAGCAGCATAAAAGACTCCATTTTCCTTTATTTCTTAGAGCCATGTGTAATCTTTTTACATAATTTTATGTAAGCAGAAGTATTTTGCAGCTTTTCTCTCCCTCCTCACCCTCCTCCTTTTTTCTTGCTGATTGGCGTTGACCTGAATTTCAGAGGCTGACTGACCATCACCCACCATGAGGTAACACTGTTACATGGCAGAGAATGAAGACAGAAAGAGCTTAGGTTCTGGAAAATCATAGGAGACCTTATGTATCTCTGGACTCTCTTACTTTGGTTTTCCTTGTAAACACAAGGAAAATAAGTATGTATCTTATTTAAGCCACTGCTATTGTGCTTTTGGTGTTTTCTATTACATGTTGCCAAACCTAATCTGAGTTGATGTACTTACTGAAGAATTTTCTTTTTCTAAACAAATGCAATTCTGAACTTAAGAGAAATTCTACTGCCATTATTAATAATTTACTTTATTTTTTTACCTCATTACACCTAATTTTTGTATCCATTCCCAGATCCAGTCATAAAACCTTTCTTCTCTGCTTGATTTGCTATTGTCCAAACCAGTCAAAAAAATAAAAAATCTATCACAAAGCCACATCTAAGTTATTTAACAATTACATTAAATTAAAGGAAGGATATATTGACTATTTCAGGTATGCATTGTTGCTAATAAATCACTCCAAAACTTAATAGCTGCAAATATCAATGATTTATTATTTTTCACAGTTCCGGTGGGTTTGCCTGGATAATCTCAATAGTTACTGTGTCCCACATGTTTAGCTGAGGTCACTCAGGTGGCTACATTTAGCTGAGAGATCTCTTGTGACTGGAATGTCCAAGATGGTCTTTCTTTCTCTAGGCCTCCCTCTCTCTGGTCTTTCATTATTAGTGTCAAGCCTGCAGCATGGTGGCTAGTTTCTAAGAGGGGGTCTTCCAAAAAGACATTTATTAAGTCTCTGCATTATGCTTGCTTATGTCCAAGCCTAAACATATGCAATGAAACATTTGAAGAAATGCCTTCATAAAGGAATTAGTGCTTTTAGGAGGGGAATAATAGGAGAGCTCTCCACACCCACTACCACCCCCCATTTCTCTCTCTCTCTCTCCACTGAGAAAAGCCCATGTGTGCACACAGCCAGACAGTTGCTATCTGCAAGCCAAGAAGCAGGCCCTCACCAATGAATTTAATCTGCCAGCACCTTGATCTTGGACTTCCCAGCCTCCAGGAACAATGAGAATAAATGCGTGTTGTTTAAGCCACCTGGTCTGTGATAGTCTGTTACCACAGCCTGCGCCGACTGAGGCACCATCTGAACTGCAGTTTTGCTCCATTTCCTCCCAATTCCCTCGGCAGGAGATGAATAAAGAAACAATTTTATTTAGCTGGGGAAGATTCCGTCAAATAGAGAATGTCACTTAAATATGGAATATCGTTCTTTTTCACATTTTTGTCATATTCCCTTTTCTATTTCATCTTAGGTTTTATTTTTGTCACTAGCTAGCATACTCCCATAGTTGGGTTAAGAGCAGATACCACTCTGAAAAGGAGAAAAATATTTGTCAGTTCTGTTACAGATAAAACAAATAGAATTTTGTGAAGTCAACCTTTGTCCTCCCTACCATAACCAGAAACAGGAAATGGGAGATAGAGAATAATAATGTTAGTTGCAATATTTATTGTCCTGGACATCATGATGCACACTTTACAAGGATTATCTCATTTAATCCTCATATCAATAAGAAGGCATTGTTATTACCCCAACTTTACAGATAAGGAAATTGAGACACAGGGGGATTTAGTAGCAGTAAATCAATCTTTAATACTAGTTAGGATGCCTCCACACTGTGAGAATGAGATTATGGCTGGAGTTGTATAGTTTAGAACCTGATTGTTCTCTAATCTGCATATTCAAACTTTGGTTATCCAATTATTTCCAATTAGGAAAAAAAAAGGTAACATTGTATGCAGCTTCTTTGGGTAAAATCATGGGTGTGTTTTGAAATTTATAAAATATTTTACAAATGGTAAGGTTTGTGAGAACAGTTTTTACCTTTGTGTATCTTCCACAGTGCTGGGCAGAATTCTTATGACAAGCAAAAGTTGCAGACAGTGTGACTGAATGCTTTTGTCCTCTGAGCTAGGCTGGAACAGGGGTATCAGTGCAAGAGGATATGGGAAGGGGGGCTGCTGTGTCTTCTCTACATCTCCCTGCAAAACTCTGACTCCCAGCAGGAAGGAGAGTTGAAACCTTCTCTGCTTACAAGGAATGCAGGAGCTTGCTTGTTGAGTTTGCATGAAATCATCACCTCATTTCAGCACCACTAGAGAAGCCTGAAGGGCACACATGAGACAACTTTAACATTTTTAATGACATCCATTTCAGTTTACTTCATTATGCCAAGGATGCACTGGACTCATATCAATTGTTTTAGGTAGTAAATGGAGCCCAACATGCACTGTGATATAATTTATTTTGCAGAAATATCACAAACTTCTTCACAGGTAATTATGTTTGATGTAGAAAAACACAAACATGAATATGGAAATTAGTTATGTAGGTTGCAGGGAGAAAGGTGGGGGACAGGGTTCAGTCTGTTTGCAAAGACTAGGAAAACAGAAGTTTCACAAATATGGCTTTTTTATTTTTTATTAAATGAATGACGGAGGTGATTTTAAAAAGACTTCAAAGTGAGGGGGAACTCCTCTATGGAATAACGTTCCTGTTGTCCTTTGGTCTAAAACCTATACATTTAATTAGGCATATAAATTACTTTGCCTGTTTAATATGTATCTAAGTCTTCTCTTATGTACAATTTTGGTTGTGCAAATTGGCATGGCCTAAGTTATCTGCCCTTCCCCTACTTTCCCATTTCCCCCCCTTTCCCATTTCCCCCTGCTACTCTTTCCTTTTGTCCCTGCTCCTACTGAAATGTTGTCCTTGCTATTCCTCTAAGACATCAGGACCACTCCTGATTCAAGTCCTTTGTTGCTGCTATTCCCTGTGCCTGGAACATCTTTCTCCTTGCTGTATGTGTGCATAACTCTTACCTCTACCAAATCTTTGCATAAATGTCACTTTATCCAGAAAGCCTAGTTACAATTATACCCCGCTCTCATTCACAGTATTCCCAATCTTTTTCATTTGCTCTGTTATTTATTTATTTATTTGAGATGGAGGTCTCACTTTGTCACCTGGACTGGCGTGCACCTCTGCTTTTTTTAATAGCAAAAAGCACCTTCTAATATACAACGTATTTTCACCTTTATTGTTTATCTACATTTCTGATGTCTCTAACTAGAGAAGTCCCCCAATAGCCTGAAGTCTTGTCCTTTTTGTTAATTAATGTATTAACAAGAGCTTATCACATCAACTAGCGTATAGAAGACATTCAATAAATATTCAGTGAATAAATTAACAAATCTCTCAATTGTTCAATATCTATTCTTAAATAATCCTTCCATGACTATACTGATGGTCAGTTTTGCCTTGCCCCTTGGTCATAAGAAAGTGTAAAACCTAATAATGTAAGAATTGAAAGGTGAGCTGTATACCAAAAATAAATAAATAAACAATTTTTTTTTTAAATGGAGCAAGAATCTTCACCAAAATAAAAATAATGTTATTCTGAGATACTATCCTTAGGAAACAGATGGTCTAATATCATAGTTCTAGTTCAAGATCTCCTAACAGTTCTAAAAACTGCCAGAGCTAGAACAGGCTTAGGGCTAAGAGAAATGAGTAGAATGGCAGAATTCATTTTTCTTTGCTTCACCTCACTTTCTAACCTGCATTTGAAAATTCCAACTTGTCTTCTCTCATTAAAATATATCAAATAGGTGCCCAAAACACTAGAGGAGTGTGTGTGTCTATTTGTGTGTATGTATATGCTCTTATTCACTTGTTTAATATCTGTTTCTCCAACTAGTTTGTATATTGCATGAGTTTTTCATGACTGCCTAACAATAAAATACCTTCCATAATTCAGAACGATTAAATGTATTTTAAATGTTTGAGATGAACAGTGGGTAGGGCGCCAGCCCCATATACCAAGGGTGGCAGGTTTGAACCGGGCCCAGCCAAACTGCAACCAAAAAACAGCCGGGCATTGTGGTGGGTTCCTGTTCCAGCTACTTGGGAGGCTGAGGCAAGATAATCACCTAAACCCAGGAGTGGGAGGTTGCTGTGAGCTGTGTGACGCCACGGCACTCTACCAAGGGTGACAAAGTGAGACTCTGTCTCTAAAATAAAATAAAATAAATAAATGTTTGAGATGAAATAAACCTGGTATATTTGCACCATGATCCTGAAAATGCTTCATATTTTGTTGGGGAAATGATGGCAGGAAAATTGTCACTTTGTGCCTTCTAAAAATTATGAAATAGTTAACATGATAATAAGTATTTTATTAGCAAACTAAACACCAATTTTATAATTATTAGTTTCATTTTTCAGGTTATTTTACTAAAATATATAAGCCATACATTTAACTATGCCCTACCCCAACTATGCATAGCAGAATTTTGGTCTCAGTTTAAATAAATGCATTTTAAATGTATATTTCTAAGCAATAACCATCAAAACTAAGATGTTCTAAAAATATTTTACAAACTGAAAGACAGCTCTCAGTAAAACAAGAAATAAGATGTTTATTTACTTGGCAAATATAAAACAAAGTGTACAAAGTGAAATCTAGAAATATAGAGTAGCAAAGGAGCAAAAAACAGAGAAAGAGTGAAATAAGATATAGAATTAAATTTAAACCAACTGATGATACTGGTTATGAATTTATATATGAGGTAAACTTCCTATTATCAAGAAAAAAAGAAAGAAATGGAAACAATGGTCACAATAATAACATCAAAGAGAAACTCAAGGGAGAAAAAAAGCATTAAGTGGGATAGTGAGCAATTCCATTAATAAAATCAATTCTAAATGATAGCAGTAATCAATCTTCAAGGGCATACAATGTAACAACAAAAATGTTAGAAACAATTTGATATGAAATCAATGACATAAGGAGAGAAGAATAAATAGGAGGGAAGGATAAATAGGGAGAGGATTTTTAGGACAGTGAAAAACTCTGTGTTATGCTGTAATCTATAAAAACATGTGTAAAGAGATTTTAACTTTACATGAAAAAATCCATGTATACTTGAATACAAATATTTTGGGAAATCCTAATCTTATACAGAAATATAAATCAGAGTAGATCATATTGAAATGCTTATTTGTGTAGTTGGACTGTATCTTGGTTAAGAAAGTTTTACAAGTACATTTTACTGAGTTTGCAGAAACGGATAATCACAGAATTATATAAAGTATTTCAGAGCCTTAAAAATACCAGGAAAACAAACCCAATTATTCTGTCAAACTGTCCTTATACTGGAACGAATGAACAATAATGTCCAAGAGCCCACGAGTATAGAGCAAGTCCATTGGTAACAAACACATAATTCAGTAATATAATGCAAAGAGACTGTGTTTAGCACTACACATTTAACAAATTTTCCACTTCAATTACACAGGACTTTATATCAGGAATGCAAGGATGGCTTAACAATTAGAAAACTATAATGACTTTCACTATAATCATATTAAGAGATTACATGGATTACATGGGTGTATGTAATGCAACCCGAACCACATTTTTAAGTATTATAAAGATATTTCAAGTGATTTCAAATTACTTTATAGTTTAAGATAATTAATATCAACACAAACGGATTTTTTTGTTTTTGGTAATAGAAAATAATAATTCTACAGGCCTTTGATAAAATCGAATAGATAAGCATAGCTAAGATTTGATGATAAAGAATTTAGTATACATTTTTAGGATCTTATAGAACCACATTAATTAAAGTATTATATTTCTGTGTATGAGAACTAAAAATTAGATAAATGGGATAGAGCAGATGGCACTAAAACAGATGCTAATATGTTAGGGAATATCGCAAAGCAATGTAAAAGAGATTGAGCAGAAAATTTAAGTGTTTCATTGTACAAAAAAATTAGGGGAAAATGTAGGTGAATATCAAGAAAGGGCTGGATATATAAGGACTTTCTAAGTTTGAAGGCAATAGATGCAATTACACTACAGAATATCTATTGAATTGCCTAATCATTTAAAAAATCTCTGTCTAGCAAAAGACTAAGCAGGTTAAAAGGCAAAGTGGGAAAATAATTGGCACCTGCTATGACAAAGGTTAGTATCTTTAATATCTGGAAAAATGTTACACATTATTAAGAAAAACAGTAAGACCCCATGGTAAAAATAGCAGAGAACATTGGAAAACATGTCTAAACTTCTATAGAAACACAGAAAAGGAAATTAAGGTAATGGAAGCCATATATCACTATTCAAATTCACAGAGGCTTTAAAAATTATAATGTGTAATGCTCGGAAGGGGTATAAAAACATGTATATAATCTTACAATAAAGTCATAAAGCTAAATTATTTCTGGATATAAAACTTTATAGATATGTTAAATAACTATAAATACATAGAAAAAATTGGATGGAAACATTAATACAACAATGTGCAATAAAACTCATCCCTTGGCTGTAGGAGTGTAAAGGTTTTTATTTTTGTTTTTATGATTTTCTGTGTTGCTCAAAAATTTTGCAGAAAATTAATCCCATAATTACACTAAAATGGATAATTAACATATATCATTCATATATCAGCAAATAAAAAGGCATCATAAAGAAATGGATATACCATATGATCTTAAATATACAAACAAAAAGTTATTAGAAAAATGATGGTAATCAGCATGGAAAAGTTTAGATAATTTAATTAAGTGGAAGTTTTTCTCCTTTACACTTTTGTGTATTCTATTTTTTAATATGAGAGCATGTTACTTTCACAGTCAAAAAATAAGTTCAATTTGAAACATCAATAGGAACCAAGTTGGTTAAATTATAATAATATTATTTATAAATTTGAGAATGGTATTTTTCATAATTTGAGATGTGTCTATTAATAGTATTTCATAGCATTTTTTCTTTTGAAGTTAGCAAGAACGTCTTTCTTAGGATTACACAAGCATGAATGACATTTAAGAGGCTTGATTTAATAGATAGCACCTGTAAAATCAAACAGTAATTACATAATTATGCTCTGATTAAATTTAATGTTCAAATGAAATAATACAATAGTGTTTCTGTGTATATTTTTATTTCCTTATCCAATAAAGGAATTGCGTATCTGTCAGGCTAATTGGTAATGATGATATAAAATTGTCATCCTAGTTCTGTTGGGTTTGATATGAGATCAATCTGCTCTTCAATGGATAACACTGGGAAAATTCCAAGATAGAAGGAAGACCATGAAATACCATAGTTAGCATTTATACGATTTTGATGCTATAAAGCTAAATGGTAACTCTTTAATGGGGTGGGTATGTGCAAGAGTAGAATGGGCCATTAAGACTTTATTACCTTTATTTGTGGGGTTTCTCTGCCTTCACTCCAGTGGATCTTGCTGACGTGTTATCACTGGGTTGTTAGCACCTAATATAATTATGATGCAAAACCAGGGGCTCAGATTATGATGATATGAAAGTACTAGCAACAAAAAACAGCTTGCTGCTTTACAAAAACCATTTTATGTTTCAAGAACTGTCTCATAAACCCAATTCAAAATTACAAGGACCTAATTGTAACTCCAAAGTTACAAGTCCTACCTAACAACTACTGACACTCACCAGTCAGAATTCATTGGCTCTGATAAGACACAGCCAGTGCCAATAAGTTTTCTTTCCTAATAATTGCATAACCTCCTTTCCCCTCATTAAATCCTCATCTTTTCATTTGTGCTATGAGCATACTAGAAGCTACCGAGGTCAATACATATGAGCCAGATTACAGTCCTATTTTCTGTATATTTTTCTCAGATAAACGTTTCCTACAGATTCATCTCTCTCTCTCTATTTTTTTTTTTTTTTTTTTTTTGCAGTTTTTGGCCAGGACCAGGTTTGAACCCACCACCTCCAGTATATGGGGCCAGCGGTCTACTCCTTTGAGCCACAGGCGCTGCCCTCTCTCTATATTTTTATTGTAACAATGATAATTAAAAGGAGTAAAGTTCTTTGTTGTAAATGTACTTTTGGATGTGTTCAAGTGAGTGCAATTTTTTAATTAGGTTTGCTAACTTTTACATTATTCAATTATAAGGATCCTTTATATGTTTTGGATTCAAGTATTTTGCCAGATAATACATATATATCATTTGAAGGTAACTGTGCATGGAAAAACATCAATTTTTAGCCCACAAAGTAAATGTTTTTTCATTTGTACACTTACTGATACAGAAGATGCCAAAAAAAGTATGCACATTTTAAGAAAGAAAAACACTATATTAAAATTGTTATACTCGAGTTACATTTGAACGCTGCAGTTTTGCTATCTGCATATTTTGGGCATTACAATTTTAATACAGCTTTTTCCTTTCCCTTTTTAGCACTCTCTGTATATTTAAATGTCTATCCACCCGACCACTAAACTTTAAGCCTTTAACAAATTCAGACATTAAGACTAACATTATGAGAGGTGGTAGGGTACCTGGAGGAGGTCATTCCCAAACCTTTGCCTGGGTTACTTTGAAAGAAAAAAATTGCTGGTCCACTAAATGTTCCAGCAGGAGAAAGCAATAACTGATAAAGTTATTACTGGAATTACAATGCTATAATCCCAGGAAAAATCACTACAGTAAGGTTCTTGGGGAGCTAATCTTCCAAGTAGGAATGCCGCTTAACTAAATTTGGGGATATTATTTGCCTGTTATGAAATTTAGATTACCTCACTTGCTCCAATCAGGAAGATCATGACCTTTACAGTCACACTGCTTCCTAGGCTCCCAATTCCCACTCATTACCAGAAATCTTTGGCATCAGTTAACGCACAGTGCCAGTGGCCCCCTTAGCACCCCCTGTAGACTCTGGGGCTCTCATCTCCTTCATAAACTTCCTTTGTCACTTCTCCTCCAGCCCCGACTCGGAGTTGTTCTGAATGCAAGTGGAGCCTTTCCCTTTCTGCCTTTCAGTCTGTTGAACTGTAAGGATGGGGGGGCTGTGCTGGGAGGAAGCTAAAGTCATAATATTTACTAAAACCATAATAGCATTAAAAAGTCATGCCTTATGGAGAATTGCTCTTGATACAGAACTTTCACGTTAAAAACCAAGCAGGAAAAAACTTCGTTCTACTGAGGAGTCAGAAGCTTGTCAGGAATAGCTCCATTATGGGAGTTTCCTGACACATCCAGGGAGTTGGCAAGCTCAGGCACTAGTTTTGCATTCGAGAACAAAGAACGTAAATCCTTTTATAAAGTTAAGAATCCCTTTGTTCACAAAATAATCACATCCTATTTTATCTGTTTTGTAAGTTTGGGTTTTTTTGTAGTCTGGGTCTAGTTAAAGCCAAGCATACCCATGGTAAAAACAAAAGTAGACTGCTTTGTTCCACCGCACTTTTAAGCCCGCTGTTTCATACGATCAAAATACAGAGCGGCATACAAATGCATTCAGCATATGTAGAAACGGGTAATGTGTGTACAAAGACTGGCTCCTTTCCAGGCTCATCTACAAAGCTGCTCCCTCAGCCCCGCCGGTCCCTGCCACACATCCCTCTTTTACTTTCCCTTGTAATTATGTTTTAGCTGCAACAAACTTTTCTCCTCGCCGTGAAGAGCTGTCCACTTTCATGGCTGCGAGCTGTTACTTTAGCTGTTCCTGCCACCTGAAATGTCCTTTCTCTCCTCTCCACTGATTGAATCATACCCAGTGCTTCAGATCTAATGCAAATGTTTTCTCTTCTCTGAAAAGGCTTCCCGAATTGTTGGCCATTATTGGGAGGCCCCACAGCACTGTGTACCCATTTTTATTAGAGCATTTATAAAACGAGGGCTTGTCTCTTTCTGTTGTTCAGGTATGTCAACTAGACTAAGCAGGGCCATGTCTAATTGGTCTTTAGATCCCAAGTGTGGAGGACAAAGCGGAAGCTGAGGAATTACTGGCTGAATGCCTGAATGAATAAATAAATGAGGGGGGGTTTAGTTTCTTTGTTCTGTTCTCTTGAACTCCTTCTGCTCATTCTTAATATTTTTCATAGCTTTTAAGTCCTTCTAACATTAAACAATTCCTTATTTATAAATATTTATTGTCAGTGTCTTCCCATTAAGCCAGAGTGTCTGCCCCTAGTATGCACTAATATTTATTTAAGGAACAGCTAAAACAAATCAGTCATGCCACATCGTTTTCTTTCTAATCTCATTGACTTGATTTTTGTGATTTGGGAAACCGGCTGAGTTTCTGTATTATCACCATTTCTAGTTGTTTCCCTGTAGGTTTTGTACCTTTGTCTGAAATTCCCTGGTACACGAATAGGATTATTTATAATAAAACTTTGCACGTGTTGTTAAAAGTTTAACCATTAGCTAACATTACTACCTTTTATCAGCTTTAAAAAGTTAAATACGTTTTCAGATAGCCCCTCTTGGAAAACATGGGAAGAGACAGCATTCATTCTTCCAACAGGTATTTATCTGGCACAGCTTGTAGGCCTTCTTTCCCTTAACTAGACCTGCTCACTACCCTAAAAGAACTTACATCTACTCCTGAGGTCTGCAAACATCTGGTATTTGCAACAGACTTGCAAATGCTAGAATTTCTGATGGATAAAAAAAAAGTCTTTAAAAATGTTCATGATGTAATCACTATCATAGAATAAGACAGATTTTATAAAGTGTCCATGATTCGCATCATCTGTTAGCACCATGCCTCTGTTTTCTGAACACTGTTTACTGTCTGGGTTAAGTTCTGATATGCCATCAAGAGATAAAGCTTTCATGTGATGCAGTGAGCATTACCTGATGGCAGTGTGATGTCCCAGCACTGTCCTTACTCCCCTGCTCTCTATACTAAGGTGACCAGATTTTAACATTGGTAAAGTGGGACACCATTGACCAGGGGCACGGGGGGCACTTAATTAAAAATTTGGTTCTATATGGAGCAACAAAAATTTTCATAGAATGCAAAAATAGTATTGTAATTTTTTTTTTTTTTCCATAAGTAACAATTTACAAATATAATACATTAAAAATTATGTATAGTATTATTTTATTCTTTGGCATATTTCTCATTTGAGTGAATTTTTTTTAGTAGATTGCTATCATTGTTTAAAAGGTCATGAAATTTTTCACAAGAATTTGTTAAATTATATTTCACACATTAAATGGCTTTCAAAGTCTTAACACTTAATTGTGATTTTTCTGATGTCCTCACTTTATTTACCATAGAAAAAACGTGTTCAGTCACAGCATTAGTTGCTGGTAAGGACAAGGCATATCCCACAATTTTTAGTGCATTATTGTATGGAACATGGTTTATTTAAAAATGATGAAATATTTCTAACCATTTGTTCTCTACTGTGATTTTTGCTGATGCCCAAGAGTTAACCTTTTCCTTATCAATATATTTTTGTAATAATGATACCTCGTAAGTCATAAGTGTCACTTTCAAGGCTGGCACTAGACTTTTTGCTGCCACTATAAAATATAAATAATATGAGTACTGTCTGCTAAATTCATGAAATAAATAAATTCCTTACCTAAATTATCTGACTAGCTGATTTGTTGACATCACTTGTTTAACTAGCACTAGCACACAGTACCATGTGTATCGTCTGAGAGTCAGTTACAAAATGTTTTCATCATTGCCAATGCCAAAAAATGCCATTGTTCATTAAGTCCAAACAATGGTGGTCAAATTTTAACAACTGATCAACAATGCGAACTTTGATAAGCAGTTCTCAATCAGTTCTCAACAATTATTTGTTACTATTAAAGTTTAACATTATAAAATTAACAAAAATAATATAAAACTCATATCCTGGTGAAACAGCCACATGGCAGCCGAAAACCATATATTCCCTTCCTGTTCTCCCGCTGTTCCCTAGCTTGTCGTGCAGTCTTTCCAAAAATCATGACTTTTTAAAAATGCTGTGGGACGTGGGACAAATTGTTAAAAAGCAGAATGTCTGGTCACCTTACATACCCAACACAACTATGTAACAAAATGTCCCATTCTGGGCAGCACCTGTGGCTCAAAGGAGTAGGGCACCGGCCTCATATGCTGGAGGTGGCAGGTTCATACCCAGCCCCGGCCAAAAACTGCAAAAAAAAGTCCCATTCCTCAGAAGTCAATGCTCAAGTTTACCTATGAGAGTAATTTCTATGCTTTGATCAACATTGAGGGTACACTGACTGAGACATTCTCTGTAAGGGTTAACAGAAATACTAAACTACATCGTAAGAGGAAGTGCTAGGCTAATTCAACCCCCACGTGAAAAGGCTGGATGAAAAGACCAGTACTGGTAAGAAAACTGGATAGAACTAGCTACATTGTACAAGACTTAGATGGAAACACAGAGCACAGCGCAGGGCCCCTCCCCTCAGGACAGCATAACCCCTCCGCCCTCCCCTCACATTTTAAACCTATCATAGGCCAAAAACTACATTCCTAGCCTTATATAGACTCAGCGTCATAAAGTAACCACTCCCCCTCAACTAACCCTATATAAGATTGTACCGATCCCAAATAAACAGCTTCGGCTCAGCCTTCTCCCTATACTGTATGAGTGGTTGTGTGATTGTGTCCACCCTTTCCTTCTCCCTCTCATACGCCGATCACAAACTCCCTGACACCGCCGGCCGGTCGGGCAGTGTCAATTCTCAGGTTGGATGGTGTATAAGTTTACTGAGGGAAGAGGAAATGAAAATGTGCTCACCGGGAGGATGTGGAGCAGGAAGCATGGAGGGGCTGAGAACCAGCGCTCACCAAAGGAGCTAGGATTAGTGAAGCTCTCAAAGAAAGATACTTCTACTTCACAGATTATGATTCTAACAGTCCTGTTAGACCTCTTAGAATCTTCCAAGGTACTATTGACCCACAATTATGCTAATTTTCACTTAACATTAGCATCCAATGCATTGTTAGGCCCTGTATAGTCATATATCCGTTGTTACATGCCATTCCCCTGGCTACATGTGTTCCCAGGCAGTCTTCCAGGACTAGAGTATTCTTCACTATCGTGCCTTCTCCCAGGAAAGGTATAGGCCCTGTTCATCCCACCTCTTCTCCTTCTTCCTCCATTTAAGGTTCTTAGTTCCTCCCAGCAACCACTGCTTTTTAAATCACATGGTACTATTTCTGTATGAACTATTCCTGTTTATATTTTGCTCTCTCCTAGTGACTCTTATTTGTTTCTAAGTATATACCTCATGTTAATCAAGTTCCATTTTTTCTACAAATGTAGCATCACCTTTCATTTCTTCTTATAACAATGATGATCTAATTCTAGTTGACAGCATTATTTTTCTTCCAGGAGTTAATGAATTTGTTAGTCAATACATAATACGCAAACATGGACTGAGAATCATGGTATATATATATTTAATAAGAAATGCCTTTAAATATAAGGAGTCTTAAATCTTTGAAAATCAATGATGGGAAAAGATACTACAGGGAGTTCTAAGCAAAAGACAATTTTTTTTTTTTTTTTTTTTTACTGTAGAATTATATTTTTATTTTGGGTAAAAACCCACAGTAATTTTGGGGGGCTGTAATTAAGATTTAACAGCACTATAATTCTAACAAATAACTTAAATATCCTCTTGAGATAAATATAATAATATTTTATAGATATTTTGGAACCCCAATATTAAGACTACAAATATATACTAGCCTACATCTATCACCAATAACTCATACTGTTTCTTTCTAATGAATTGACCATTACATTTTCAAAGTTCTGAAATAGCCAACAGACCATAGAAAGATAATTCTTTAGGTGCAAAAGACAATTGATTAGCTATTGTCATGTATCATATGATAAGAAGGAATGTTCAAAGTGTGAATGTTCATAGTAGATCAGTCTACAAAAGAATAGATAAACAAATCAGGGTGTGTTTGTAATCAAAGAGTCAAAGCATGATCACAGCTATGTGAATCAACATGGATGATTCTAAGAAGTATGTTGTTTGCCACACACACAAAAACATGACAAGTACATAAGTAGGATTTAATTTATATGTAAAATGATCATTATTAATGATATATATGTGGTTAAACTGGAAACAAAAAGCAAGAAGAAAATTAACTCTGTATTAGCAGATTTTATAAAGTCATCTGAAAGCGATGTAGGCAGAGGGAAGGTAATAGATCAGGGAGAAGCATCCAAAGGCTTCAAAGTATTGGTCACATTCCATTTCTAGAGTGGAGTGGGGGAATACATGGAGGCTCCTTTTGTTATTATTTTTTAGATCTTCAATGTGTTATAAGTATAATTTCATATGTATTTAATAATTAATATCAAAACATTAATAACACCATACTGAAAAGAAATGGGGAAACATCTAGCAATGGTTCTACCTACTATAATGGCTAAACTAAAATTTGTTACATGAGCGCTTCTTTTCAAGAAATTCATAGAGTTTGGCAACTTTTCTTGTGGGATATAAAATTTGTAATGGATCACAGATTTTCTGAAAATTGCCACGAGACTTTCTGGTCTCATGTTCTATTAGGAACACAATAATAAAATATTAATAACAGATTCATAAATGGTGAAACACACTTAGTGGTGCCATTTGTTCAGGAATTCCTATCACAAAGTATACACACAACATATCTTAAGAGGCATACAATCTACATGTGAGTGTCTAATTTCTATAAATGATGACTAGAGAGAGTAAAAATCCAGGAATCAACCATGATTTATCAGTCTCCCATCTTTCTCCATGCTGGTTCTACATAACATCTGAATTCATCCTCTCTTCCATATTCTCATTGTCTCAACTTTGGCTCAGACCCTCATTTTTTCTTTTACTTCTTTAATAGTTTTAGTAATAGTAAGAGATTTCCCTACTCTGTCTCTTTGTCTGCCTATTCTTACACAGAATTTGTAGCCAGCTTGAGCTTTTAAGATACAAATCCTACCCCAAAAGTTACTTAATTTCCTACAGAATAAAAACTAAAGTCATCTTGATATAAATCTTAAAAATACAGGTACAGCCTAATTTTCTAGTCTCATGCATATCTTATGCTTCAGCGTTACTGAGTTCTTCATACTTCTCCTGAGGTGCCATGTAATTTCTTGAAAAGACCTTTGCATATGTGCTTCCCTCTTGACAATCGCTATTTCTCTTAGTAAAACTTTACTCTCTACAATGTGACTTCATTGTGACTTCTTTTTTTCTCACCCATTCTGACTTTATCCCATTCCTTGGCACAGTTAGGCATTTTATCTTCCATAGTTAAGATACAGGACATATGTCTATTACAAGGTATTTCATAATATAGTAGAATCATTACTCCCATGTGCCTTGAGAGAAGAGACTGTAGCTTATTTCTCTTCGCATTTCTGAACCCAAAACATTAGGTGAAAATAGTTTCATTGAATTAACCAGAGAATCAAGATGATTAAACCTATGAAGAGGGCAGACAAATGCACACTTGGGCATAAACCTGGAAGGGAGGAGAAAGACTGTGAGTTTCATGCTAGAAAGTAAGGAAGTGAACCAGAGAACATGATGAAAAAGTATGTTTCATTCACTCAGAGCAAAATACTCCTCATCACCTACCATTGGCCTTAATCAAATCAAATAATCTTTTAAAAGTATTTAAAAAACAACAGTGAGTCTGGATAATGCATAGTTTAAAAAAAGAAACAAAAAAAGAAAAGAACAAAAGTAATAAGTGTAGTTTGTTTGTTTGTTTGTTATTTTGGTGCTCTCAATCTATGTCCAGGAAATGCCAAGCAAATATTTTGGGAAAGAAAACCAGTCCACATGGGTGCAGGAGCATTTTTGTGGGCAAACAGGATCTATGTGATGAAATGTTTGATCAAAATATTTATTTGAAATGTTGGTGCTCTGCTCAACTGAGGAAAGGTTTCTATCTCAAACATTTGCTTTTTGTCATTTCGAAAGTCAGTTCAGTGAATCCAATTAACTCAACAGAAAAGACGATCTAAGGCCAGGTGCACTCTTTTATTCCTTTCCAGAGGGTCTCTCTGTTGTTTAAACTTCCTCAATCACTCCAGCATTTGTCTGGGCTTCTGGGAAATCAACTAGACTGTATGCATCTTCCTGGGGGAAGAAAAATGAAGGGACCTGTAGTGGATTGCTGTAGTCTGTATAAGCTTTTAGAAGCCTGACCTCACAGCCTGCTCCCCGGCAGCATCATCAACTACCATTTCACATGCGCTTGCCCTGCACTAGGCCCTGGGCAAAGCACTTTACATACATTTATGGTCTCATTTTGATACATGGCGGGTGGCACCCAGCTGGGGTCATGCTGGCAGCTGTGGAGGACCTGCCTTGCCTTCTGCATCTCTGCCCTGGAGGTTTTGGTGTGGCAAGATGAAGGGAGGAGAGGGCTGGAGAATAAAGTGCAGCAGAGAGCAGGAAGCACTGAGAAAGCCCCCTGTCCCTGGTAAGTTGAGGGAGAGCATGGCACAGGCTGGGCTGCTGCCCATGCCAATCCCAGAAACACCCTTGGACTTAGAGAGCACTCCTCTGGCTGCACCACCCCCCTGTGAGTATTTCATAGGCCCAAGGGTGATAAAGAGTTATGGGATTCAGGGAGGAAGGGGGAACCCCATTTCCTAGGCCTGGGCAATTTCATGTAAGTTTCCTTGCCCTGGGCAATTTCAAGAAGGGAATGGCTCATTCACCTTGCCCAAGAGAAGGACTGTATGCATTCATTTGTTACCAAGTCCTGGCCAAATGTAACTACAAAGGACCCATGTGACTAGATATACCCTTAGACAAAAGGACCCCAGTGGAGATTTTCCAACTTAAGTCTTTCCCTCTTCCTGGTGCTTTTTCTGTATTCTTTTCTGTCTAATAAATCCTATCTTACCACTGATCTGTGTTCCCTGGGTTCATTCTTCAATCCCCAGACCAAGGACCTACTGAAGAAAGAAATTCTGGTAACAATTTCACTGTCACGTAAGGAACATATTTTGCCTTCATTTTACACAAGAGAGAACGGGGTCTCAAGAACGCTAACTACTTGTTTAAGATCACATAACACTGAGGCACAAGATCAAACTCCACTACAAATGCAAATTTCTGTGAAATTGATGAAGTTAAGCATCGGGGCTTCTCAATTGCATGAACCTGTAGTCTTCATTTTATATATTTTCCTTAGAGAAGAACTCAGAAATTATAGAAGCCTCAGGCCTCTAAAGCCTGGGTCTGCCCCATGCAACTTATTTATGTCAGAACCAGAATTCAAAGCCCAAACTTGCCCATCCCAAGTTCTTTGCCTTCTTAATTGTCCCTCAAAACTGTTTACAGGACTTGACATTTTTAAAGAAGTGCTCAAGGCATTTTGGTAAATAGATGAATGAAAAAAAAAAAATGAGTGAAGAGCACATATGAGAAAATCCATTAGAAAAGTCACACTCTCAAACATACTACTGAGAGTTTGACCATCTACATGGTTATATAAGAACCACCTGTATGTTTCTTCATGTTGCTCCATGTGCTCTCTCTGGAGATCAGTACGTTTGTTTAGCAGTGTATCATCTGTTGCTGGGGCAGAAATTAGAGTCAAGCTCTCCCAAGTCCCTCAAGCTAGTGTGATGGAAAGCCAGTTCCAGAGTTTTTCTTGCTGGGATTATCACCTGGGCTGGAGTATCCCAGTGTGACTATTTATAATTTTATTTGTTCCTATTGTGTAACGAGAGGATTGTCCCAGCTATTTTTACTCTACTAAACTATTTGGAGGCCTACTTATTTCCCACTTAGTGACTCTCAACTAATTGAATGGTTGGAATAAAGGTCCATCTGAAATGGACTTTGGGCGTATTTCTCACCCACTTAATTACTTTTCTGCTCATTGGTACAATTGAAAGGTTTGCTTGCCTTAGAGAAAGAATACTCAGATAAATAGTAGGAAAAGTGGAGAAGCAGGAGGTAAGGTTAGGCATGGAACATTTTATCTACATGTAACCCATAAGCACGCAGTTCACTGAAGAAGTAAAACTACACATAGAAGATCCTAAAGGCTCACACAGTTACCTCCCTTGCAATGCATCTACCCAATATTGCAGAAGGACTATGTCACAGAACAACATTCCTGAAAACAATATAGCTACTCGTGGTCAAGTTAGAACTTAAGCCTCATTTGATTCCATGTCTTTGTCATCTATAAAAATTCAGTCAGAATCTTGTCATATTATTCTTTTCATGTCAATCTATTTGTAATCTTTGATATTAAAACATGTTTATGCACACACGGTACATTTGTAAAATACAGAAAAGCACAAAGAAAATTTAAAAATGACCTATATTCTTAGCCAGTAGTATTTCACACATTTGTTGTCTTCCAATATTTTCACATATACATGTATATACAAGAACGTTTTCAGAGAGGAGTTGGGATCATACAATCTATAGAGCTTACTATAATTTTGTAACAAAACTCAGTAACTGCGGTTACTCAGTCTTTTGCACAGTCCGACAGGTCTAAAGAAATAATCTGAAAATTAGTCTGGAAATAGGCTGTAAGCCAAGTCAATAATTAACATCACATTTATTTCTGTATTGAAAATTAGGATTCTGTTTGTTTAATGGCTTATCATCCAGAGCAATCTATCAATTAAAAAAATAGGTTTCAAAAGTATATCTACACTCTAAATCTTTAATTTTCTTATAGTAACTTAAATTTAAAATATTTTTTCCCATAAAGTTGAAATTAGGGAATAAGTCTTAATCTACAAACAACTGTCTTTCCTGTTAGAGGCGCAACTCGAAACCTAATAAATAAGATAGTTATGGTTTGCCAATTTAGATGGTTAGTATTGATTCATTCAGAAATCTGTTATCACTAGAAAAATGAGTAAATGAATTTAGAATGGCCCAAAGCATGTTACCTAAAACATTCACACTGACAAGGGACTTTCACATCTGGCATATCTACCTAGGTTTTATTTTAAACGGGTCACAACATAAAGTCTGGAATTTGAGAACTCGTTGATTTGGCTCACATAATCAACTCAAGGTTCTACCTTGGAATTTTGAGCCTTCAAAGTCACATTTTTTTTTTGAGCAACAAATTCAATTATCAATTGAAGATAATGTTGAAGATTATTGCTTTGCACCTTTACACCTATATGAATTCAACAAAGGTGGCAGGCCTCTTTCTTCAACATTAGTGGAAAATAGAAACGAGGTCATGTGGTCTCTCTACCATTGCTATTTCTAGCTGTGGTTACTCTTCTTGTCTTGAGTCCTATCAGCAGTTCTGATAACTGCTTCAAGTAGAAACCAATAGCTGTTTGTCACCACCAGCAGATACACTATTAGCTTCTAGATCAGCAACAACCATACATATTCTTTCTCATTCATTATTCTATTTGTGAGCTCTTCCTGTTTTGCGGTCAAACTTTTAATTTTCTTCATGTATTGTTTTCTAGGTTTTATACAACTTTTTATTTTATTTGGTTTTTTTTTAGCATGGTAATATATAATGTTGATTTTATTTTATTTTTTATTTTTTATTTTATTTTTTATGTGTTTATTAGGTTTCCACTTTTTGCCTTCACAAAATTAAAAAGGCTTAAAATTTAATAACAATGTTTAAGATAAGGACTAGAAACATAAACCTCATAAAGAATGAAGATAAATACATTCAGAAAAGAAAAAAGATGGTTGCTGCATAGAAATATTAAGCAATAATAATAATGCAAAGAAAGTAACATTCATATTGTCAAAAAAGAGTATGTCTATTATAGAATAGTTTGACTGAGGTTCAGTAAGGAGTCATCAGTTAACTTATTATATAACTTTTTATCTGTTTATTTTTTATAGTTCACCAAACTCCTTTAAAAGGATTATTTTAAATTCTTTGTCTGCTATTTCACAGATCTCTGTTTCTTTAGGGTTTATTCTTGGAATTTCTTGGTTTCTTTTTGATATATTATGAATTTCTGGGTCTTTGTAATCCTCGTGTCCTCATTTTGCTGTCTGTGCACTTCAGGACACAGCCATCACTTCTGGCTTTATAAGTCTTCTTTGGTCAGAGACGGATCTTCACTACTGTGTCTATTCTGTGATTCTGGATGGGCCGGCTGGTAGTGGCACTGGAAAGGCAGAGCTTGCTTTCATGTTCTCCAGATGGCTAGGTTATTGTCTTTGTTCTGAGTTTGGATGGGACACATAGCTGGGCTCTGGTGGGCAGAAGAACTATCAGATGGGCACTTCAATAAACTCTGACTGGACCACAGAGTATATTTCTTGGCTAAGTAGTATTTCTTTTTGAGTTCTGCATAAGGACAGGCTTCTTAAGAAGGCCCTCAGTGTTAGGTGGAGTAGATGCTCAGGATGGTTGGGGACCAGCTGCTATGCTCATTAGAAACACATAATAGAGCGTTTCTAATGAGTCTAAAGCTGAGTCTCATTGGCTTAGCTTTGGGAGGTGGTTAAGGGTGAGCTGAGTGCTGTTTAAACTTCTGGGTGTTGCAGAATGAGGCCCCTGCACGTTAATGAAGTATGCTGTGGAAATTTTCTTCTTCTGTGGGTGAGATCTTAGAGTAGAGTACAAGGTAAGGCCTGGAGGTTGGGCATCTAGGAATTCAAGCTGGTAGAACTTCCGATCACTGCTGGGAGCAAATACTTTGACTCTGTGTGTGGGCTATGTTGCTACCTCTAATCAGACACCATCTCTGGCAGGTACACAGAACTGTCAAAAAGATCTGTACGTTGGTCATGGTGAGCTCCTCCTCCTCACTTTGTTTCTACCTGCTCCCAGGTGACCTAACTAGGATGTTACTGCTTGCATTCCCATGTGGTGAAACTGAAGTAGGCTTCCTATGAAGCATTATGGAATACCTGGGAAGCTGGATGTCCACCTGGAGTTTCTCTTTTATCACTGTAAAAATCACAGACCCTGATGAAACACCCTATGTGGTGTATACTGACTTGGGGGGTTGAGGAAAAGGGCAATGTTGTCCAACTGAGACCATTTCTCTTGCCTTTGCAATGTGTAGTTTATTCAATTTGGGGCTCCACACAGATGTCTTGGGCTCATTCCCAAATTTGGGGTTTTCACCAAGATGTTCTTACCCATGAATAGTCACTAGCTGAATTTTCTGTTGGAGCTAATGAAGGTTGTGACCTCCTATTCTGCCCTCTTGCTGATATCCCTTTTCCTGGAGTTTTTAACTGTCAAAATTGTCTGCCCTAGTGGCCTCCAGTGATTTGTCAATTAAAGTTGAGGTTTTCTTAGTCTGATACTGCTTCCTGGGAAGATGTTTGCTCCAGGAAGTTGTGATTTTATATATCTGCTTGTCTCTTTAATTCTGGGGGCCTTGTTCTGTGACATCATTTCTCTGATGGATTTGTGGATAATTAAACTTTATAATTTGTTCAGCTTTTTAGTTGTTATAAGGAGGGAGTGGCAACTTCTAAATTCCTTAGGTGTTTCAGAAACTGGAAGTTACCTTTGAGTAATCTTTTTGTTTTCTATTGACCCATAGGTGCAATGTTGAGTTAATCTTATTTCCAGTTAATCTTACGTGACTGTTTTTTTACTCTTTCATGCTTCAAAAATATCAATAATATTATACTTTAGTGAGGGTAGTTGTGAGGAAGCAGGTAGACTTCTGATGATGTATTTAATAGAGGTCTAAAGTAAAACATAAGAAAAAAATTTTCATAGATAAAATTAGTCTTAGTCTTAAATTTCTTACTTCAGAGCTTCCGTGATCTTCATATTGGAATATGCTTTCCCCTGAGAATCCATGAATATTTTGCACCAGGCATTCTGGCATGAATATTTTTAAGAAAATCTATTTCCAAATTCTGTACTGCCATATGTATAGTTTCCTAGGATTGATTTGCCTGATAATTTTCTAGAGGCCAATCATGCTGGAGGTTTCTAACCATCCTTTTTTACCAATGTCTCTTTCATAATTGCCTTTCTCCTATTTTACAAAAGAAATTCATAAATTTTGTGCAAAGGGATTTTTTACATTTATACCTTACCTGTGGGTTAAGGTTTAATGAAAGTAATATTTTCAATGATAGCAATAACTGGGAAGTAATGTATATTGACAACCAGGGGGGTTCTAATTCTTTGCTTTCAAACAAAATTGGAGGAAAAAAACAAATCTACTAATCAGATCACTATAGATTTATCTTAATGAGAATTGGTGATTTTTGTCTAATAATTTGAGGATAGTTCAATAATAAATTGAGTTTCACTGCTATAACCAAACTCTTTTTATGCTGATCTATTTACATGTGAGAACAAGTTATCTTAATGGGTGTCTATATAACACGGGGACAGAATTTATCCTGAACCCAGCTTTATTTTTAAAGAGTAAGTAATTAATTAACTTTAATGGGCATAATAATTGTACATATTTATGGGATACAGAGTGATATTTTGATACTTATAAATAATGTATCATGATTAATCTGGATAATTATCACATCTACTACCTCAAACATTTATTTATTTGTTTTGGGAAATTTCAAAATCCTTTCTTGCAGCTGCTTGATACTATAAATTATCGTTAACTGTAGTCATCTTGCATTGCTATAGAACACTAGAATTTATTCCTTCTATCTAGTTATAATTTTGTATCTATTTACTAACCTCTCCCCCATCCCTAGTTCCTCACCCTTTTCAATCTGTATAACCTCTATTCTACCATCTGCTTCTATGAATTTAACTCTTTTAGCTTGAACACATTAGTGAGAACAGACATGAATCCTGTTTTGTTTTCATAGAGGGTATAAAAACTAACTGAACAAAATAAAAGAATTATCTATTTCATTACAAAACACATTCTTAATAACATTTTACTTATTGTCTTTAATGAATACTTGCCAAAATGTATAATAAATTTATTTTTCTTTGGCCAACACAGATATGCATAGAATGATACACTAAGTCATATTTACCTGTGTTTTTGCTGCTATTAAGCATTATGGAAAGATCTAGAAAATATTTTCATACCATGACATTTATTTTATAGTGATAATGTTGTATGGTGAGGTGGATCAGAATGATGCCAAGTCTCTGAAAGATACCTTGTTCCATTTTTCCCATAATGGATGTAAGTGAGTACCAGATCACAGTGATATTAGTTCATTGAAAATATCTGAAATAGTGACTTCATTTTTTCTTTAAGACAAATTAGATTTTAAATATTAATTTTTTTAAAAAACCTAGCTCTTGGCTCGGCACCTGTGGCTCAAGTGGCTAAGGCGCCAGCCACATACACGTAAGGTGGTGGGTTTGGCAGCCTGGGCCTGCCAAACAACAATGACAGCTGCAACCAAAAAATAGCTGGGCGCTGTGGTGGGAGGTTGAGGCAGGAGACTCGCTTGAGCCCAGGAGTTGGAGGTTGCTGTGAGCTGTGATGCCACAGCACTCTACCCAGGGGGACAG
>NW_003852406.1:165511-172806 GCF_000181295.1 Otolemur garnettii | reverse complement strand
AAAAAAAAATCCCTAGCTCTTTGAAACTAGTTAATACATTCCTTGAAACTATATAATGTAAAAATGTTGGGAAATCTTGGATGTCATATTAAAATGTACAAGGTAATTCATAGTTTTTAAAAATTGTTTTAAAATATATGTGATAAAATGTTAGAAAGTCACTATTTTTATCTATTGTGTGTAGATATCATTTCTGTCACTCAGGTTTTTAAGAAAAAGATGTTAGGGGGTCTAAGGCCTGCCCTTTTTTCTGAAGAAAACCAGTACTGCTAAAATTTTGTGATTCTGATGACAAGCTCTACAATGCCTAAAAAGCCCAATCAAAGCAAGGATACAAGGTCATTATAACTTGTCATACAATAGGCCAAGGTCTTCCAACAAAGACACATCAAATCTTCTCAAGAAGAACAGAGTTTGAATTAAAAGAAAAAAGAATATGTGATTTTTGCTTTGTGTTTGTGATGGGTAGAGTCTTCCATGTTTTTCTAACATAATCGTCTTATTCTATTTTACATTCACTTCACTCTCAAGTTTCATACCTTACTTGTCTTATTTGCATATTATTTTCTCTTAAGTATGTTTTCCTTTGGATACATTATTGAAATTTCCAAACTCTAATGATAAAGAAAATTTTATAGTAATTTCCAGATTGAAAGACCAAGTGATGTCTCCAGTGCTCACATTTTGAGAGGGCAGAGTTTACTGTGGACTGGTCCTTTACCCACATGTTGCCCTGTTTCTTTGGATAGCTCTGTAGGATTTCTAGCCTTCCTTGAAAATGTTTCTGTTCTATATAATGGCCTGTGGAACACACAGACATAACTTAAACAAACAAACAAAAAACACCAGAAAACCTCCAGTATGGTAAAGTAGAAGAGAATTGATTCCAAGGGAAAGAAAGAGATATTTAACAGATTTTGACACTGCTGAGGCTAGTAAACATTGAAAATTTTCTGCACCTTAGAGGGCCTTTTTTTATCAATAAAATAAATGAATGAGACCAGGTACTACGAAATTTTCTTTAAGTCCATGACCGTACGTGGGAAGTGTTTGGGATGATGGGCATGTTCTGTTTTATGACTTTGGTCATGATTATGCTGCGATATACATTATAAAAATTTGTTGTAATAAAGCTGACAAAAATCATGACTTTCAGAAATAATGGTAACAGTAATATGTATTGAACAGTGTGGGCCAGATACTAATTTCCTTACACTTATTGTTTCTTCAATTTATCCTATGTGTGCTAAGAATTTGATGCAGTCATTAACTCCATTCTTGTAGGGCATATCACTGAGGTCTAAAGATGTTAGTGACTTTCCCAAAGTCACACACTTCATGAATGACAATGCCGAAACTCAAAAATGGTTCTGCCAATTCCAAAGTCTGTGTTTGAACAATCTCTTTACTATTAGAAGAAGAGCTGGAAATGAGGTGTATATGTATACTAAGCTACTCCTTCCCAGAGTCCTACACCAATCACAAGGCAGAGGGGATTTTTAAATTATCTCTACCAATGATTAGTGAGGGTTTCTAGAATTATTCTGATTCCCAAAACAGGCCCAAAGATTCCACACCTCCTGTATGGGCTCGAAACCAATACTACCTTACATGGAAAAATGCAAAGAAACAAGGGACAGACAAACTGAAAAAAAAAAAAAAACACAACACAGAAATTTATGGTTTTGTTTTTGATGCACACATGGTTCAATTCAAAATGCACTCAACTGACTGTAAATCATCACAGGCCCAGAGACTCCTAAGGGAGTGCTAAACCTTGCCATCCACCTAACCTGAACTATTGTCATATTCCTCTATAAATCAATACTGCAATGTGTGCTTTGGTCAGAATATGTGCTATATCAGGCAATTTTTAGAGTAAGAGAATTTCCTATACTCAGCAAGTCTATGAATGACCTTATTTTAAGTAGCAATAAACAAACATGTCTAAAAACCATGTACAGAAGGAAGCTTGGTTAACAAAACGGAATTTAAAAAGGTGGCTGCTGCTTCTTATAGCAGCTCATGTGTCTATCCATATAGGTAAATGCCTTTTAAAATAAATATATAATCATTATAATAATACATGGCATGAATTAATGAGTGAAATGTCTTCTCTCCAAATCAACATAAATGCTCCCTATGTTGAAATTACTGATCGGTAGTATCCAGGAGGAAGCTAAAACATACCTACCGATTAAAGATTGATGCTAGGAGACTTTAGTCTTTCCCATGAGAACATTAAGTGCATTTGAGGTCTAAAAGTCAGACCCTTAGTAATTTTGCCTGAGAAATTAGCATTGGATTTCTGCGGATCATTGATTCTGCTAATGTACGAGAGTAGTAGCTATATCTGTTTTAGATTTTGAAATCAAATTACGCTCATTCTTTTGAATTAAAAGTAGTTATTTTATTCTTAACAATTCTTACATATGGCTTCATATTGGGGTTTGATGGAAGGCTTAACTGGTAACAGTAAAAATAAGTTTGGAATCATTGCAGGTTATCTTTTCTTAGGATGGGATGTAAAGGAGGTATCGAGAAAAGTTATGATTAATTTTCAAATTGTGATATAAGAACAAAAAAACCTTTCTCATTAAGTCTTCAAAATTTGGTGCTATTTGTGTTAAAATCACCCAGTCAGATTTGCAAAGCACATATCCTACCCAAGGCTTGCTTTTGAATTGAGCCTTATTTTTGTGTGCAGAAGCAGAATGAATTATAAATGATGATAGTATTTAAATTCTGGGTTTATTTTCAAGTGTAGTTGATTTGACTTAAATGGGAATTCTGGAGCTATTTAGTAATTATAAATGATAATTCTCTGTAATTCATAATTGGACCCAAACAGGTGTTTCTTTTTTTTTTTTTTTTTAACTTAAAGTATTTTCAGCTTTGGCAGAGAAGAGTACATTTGCAAATGGCTATAAGATACTGAAAATGTTATCAAAATGTAAAATACAGACATTTTCATTTTATTACATTTTTAGAAAGTCTTTTTATTGAATAAATGAAAGGAATTCTCATTCCTAATGAGTGTATGCATCATTTGTCATTCTGATACCAGTGAACTAAAGATGATGGGTTAAATGGGCAATAAAGGACCATAATAAGAAAATAAAGAGAATTAAAACAAAATAACATAATAAACTGATAAAATTTTATGTTGCCCACTAATTAAGAACATGTAAACACACACATACGCACACACTTGTATGTGAAAAATCAAAAAAGTCTTATGCGTTAAACATTAATGTAGAACAAAGTTACATCTTAAGTCACCATCAGAATCAAAATAATGATGGGTTTTTATAATTTATTTTGTACCATTAGCGAGCACATGAGTCGAAGAATTGTGTTATCCTACTAAAATAAGAAGTCACTAATAAATGGCTTATAGCAATTTCCCAACCTACAACGTCAAATGAAAAATTCTTTGGTTGGAGTATTTCTGATTAAATTCCAAAAGTAGCATATGTTCAAAATGGTTTATAGACCACAAAATGGAATTAAGAAGAGGAATTAAGACCCATCAGGAGGATTGTGTGGTCTCATTAGCGTGCGTGCACTATCTCCTGGTAACACCAGCTGGCTCATGGGGCTGTTTCCAAGAACAAGCGCACAAGCAAAACAGATAGTCTGCAGCAAACAAGGTTACAGACTGAGATGGAGATTTCCTCCTTCTTTCAAAGGAAAGTGACGTAAAAGAAATTTAAGTTACATCAAGTAATGAATTAGGAAACAATGACTGAAACTGGAGATGTTTACTGGAAGACCCGCAGCAATTAGTCGCATGGTAGGTTACTCCTCTTCCTGTTTGACTTCAGTGTGTCCTTAAATAGTCTTACAAAAGATGTATAATACGCATTTAAAATGTTCCCTTTGATTAGCTACTTTGCTAGTGTTATGTCTTCATTTGCCTGAAAATCTACTGTACTCTTGAGTTAGAATCCACTCTATAATAAAGTTTACTTTAATTTTTTTCTATTTTAGAAGCAGACGCTGGCTCATTTGACATATTCTGAAAAGGAAGTAACGTAGAAAAGAAGAAGGAAAAAACCTCTGTTAGAGTCATCTTCTCCCGGATGAACATTTTGCTATGCTATGTGGCTTGAACGCCTCTGAGAAAGCTCCCCTTATGATTGGTATGTCCTACCAACACAAGCTTACGTATGACTAAGCGTGAATCAACATACAAAAAATACCATGACCACAAGATTGAAGAAAGGCACAGGGGATTCAAACACCATGTCACTACAACTGAAGGGACACTCCTGAGACACCCCACCAACTGCCAGCTTTATTGAGGAGAGAGTATAGAGACAAGAGAGCATGACTTGGACGATTCTTGGGACTTCTGAAACCCAATAGCATTTTTGTTCTGGATGGAATGGCTTTTTCAGGACACTCCTTTCTAACTCTACTATCATTCCATTTTCACATTTTGGCATTCAGATTCCAGCTATCTGAGCAAAGAACCTAGAGCTCTTCATAGGATTTTGCCTTCATTCTGGTTAGTAAGGCTAACCGCAGCAGATCCCAGAGTGAAATTTCAAGTTGGGTGATAAAGATGACTTCAGAATGAGCCAGATTGGACTACAGACCTGCCATAAATTTATTAAAATCCTGTCATGTTAATCCATTAAGCAGAATATTCTTCTTCCTTCAGTTCTCTCCTTATGTCTATTATTCTTTAAGCACAAGAAATGTAATCACCTCCAAGAAACCCCTAACAATTCTGCTAATAATGAACATAACCTCCAAGATAAGATTCATTTCAGAGCTCCAAAAGGCTGATTCTCTCCAGACTGAAACCAGAGGTGTGTTTTTTTATATTACACAGAAGTGCCACTAATAGCATCCTGATCACTAAAAGTTGAAGAGCACTGTGCACTAATCTGTTTACATTGGATCTTTGTCCAAGTACACGTCTTAGTCAATATCAAAATATGGAAAGGAAACCATAATATTTATTTTGAAGCCTAACACTGAGACACTAAAAGTTTAAACAATTTTCTAGTGGCATTTTCCATGTTCAGCTTTAAGAAAGAAGAGAATAAAGGTCACTTTGATGATTTATTTGATTGGATTACTTGGCTGAGCGCAGAGTATATGAACATGTTTATGAATATTTTTCTGTGATAGACAAAAGATATTATCCCCAAGTCTATTCTGAAAAAAGAATTTCCATTTTATTTTGGCTTCTAACCAAAGAATCGGGCTATATTTTAAGGAAAAGTTTTTCTCTTGACATTTCTGCTTTCAATGCATCAAGCTTCCATTCACACATATTTGTATCTGTCCTCTTAACAGCCGTGTCATCTAGCAATCACAAATCTGATTTGATTTTCTTCAAATGATCTGATCTCAGATACCTTACCCTCACAGCAGGCAATTTTTATGTAAAATACTGGTATCAACTTTAATGGATCTGATGACAGTTTTAAAACCTTTCTACATTAATGGCCTTCCCATTGTATTTAACCATCGTGCCTCCTATACTCTGTGACAAATTTGACACTCTCATTATAATGTCCTAAGCAACTGCTCTGAATGGGGCACTATCTGTTCTTCCAAATTATAATTTCCTAACGCAATATATCATTACAATTTATGACTTCCAGGGGGAAAAATACCCTTTAACTTATATAAGTGTTTAGTTATAAATGTATGATTATGTTGCAACTTTGCTACTGGAGTATATTTAGAAAAGATAGACCTTAGAATAAAAACTGGTCCTGATAGAGTTACTAGAGTTTCGTAGGATGATATCTACATGAAATCTCTAGATTTAATTTTTGAGAAAATACGGACCAAGTGACATAATGGCTATTGATAAGTTATTAAAAACCCAGAACCAAATTTAATTTAAAAATTAATTGAATTAAAATTACTATACAATAAAGTGTTAGCCTTTAAAGTACACAGTTAGCTCAGTTTTGACCTATGTATACATACATGAAAATATCACTACATATCCAACACTACCAAAAGTTTACCTGGGCTCCTTTGTAAATCTTCCATTTTACACTTCACTGCTTAACTCTGCAATATCCCCTGACAGCCATTGACCCGCTTTCTGTCACTATTGATTAGCTTACATTTTCCAGAGTTTCAAACAAATGAAAACAAACAGAACGTGTTCTTTTTTGACTGGCTTCCTTCACCCAGTGTAATTATTTTGAAGGTCAGATATGTTTAATGTATCAATAGCTCATTCTTTTTGTTGTTGAGTAGATATACCAAAATTTGTTTACCCATTCACTATTGATGGTTGTTTGCGTTGTTTCTAGCATTTAGTTCATTCAAATGAAAATTACTTGCGCTACAGAACACTGCTAAATCAAATTTTTAGTACATATACTGTCATGTGAAAGACATACTGCGTTCATGGATCAGAAGACTGAATAATAAGATGTCAATTCACTCCAATTTAGTCTAAAGCTTTAACCTAATCCCCAAATCCCCCCAAAATAATTTTGTAGATAAGAAATTTTTATAAATTAGGTTATCCTGACATTTATATAGAAAGGTGAAGGAACTAGAATAAGCAAAACAATTCTTGAAACAGGTATAAAGTTGAAGGACACAAAGTACTCAATTTCAAGACTTATAATAAAGCTATGGTATCTAAAGTAGTGGTGGTCTTGGTGAATGTATATAATGCATGGACAGTGTAATAAATTATAGAACCCAGAAATAGGCCCACACAAACAGGGCCAATTTATTTTTAACAAACCTGCAGAGTCAGTCAATGGAGATATGATAATATTCTTAATAACTGGTGCTAGAACAAGTGGATTTTTATAAAAGGAAACATGTATCTCACATTGTAAATGCAAAGTACCCCAAATGGATTATAGACCAATGATATTACCTGAGGTTTTCTTTGCAAATACCCTTTAATTAGGTAAAGTAAGTTCTTTGGGGATTTTTAAATTATGAATGCTGAATGTTGAATTTTGAAATTTTTGCCAATATTTCCACATCTATTATACAATCTTTTAATTCTATTTTATTTACATTATAAGTGTACAGATGTGTGGGGTACAGTGTGATATTTTGATACATGTATACAACGTGTAATAATCACATGTGGACAATTAGTGTATTCATTAACTCAAATATCTATCATTTCTTTGTGTTGGGAACATTCAAAATTCTTTTTTCTAGCTATTTGGATACAGTAAAAACATTACTGGAAACTTTAGTCACCCTACCATGCTATAGAATGCCAGAACTTATTCCTCTTGTATAGATATAATTTTATATTTTTTTCTTTTTTTTTTTTTTTT
>NW_003852406.1:80617-165307 GCF_000181295.1 Otolemur garnettii | reverse complement strand
GCCACCTTAGGTGTATGTGGCTGGTGCCTTAGCCACTTGAGCCACAGGCGCCGAGCCTAATTTTATATCTATTAACCAACATTTTCCTACCCTCCCTCCCCACTCCACTCCCCAATGTCTAGTAATCACCTTTCTACTTTCTCATGCCTTGCTTTCTAATTGTTGAACAAGTCTTGTATTCTTAAAATGAACCCTGTTGCTCTTATGTATTGTCTTTATAGATGGTGTCTTATCTTGTATTTGATGTATTACTATATTTGATATTTCCTTTCTTATAATGGCTTTGTCTGGTTTGGTAATCAGGGTATTGCTGGCCTCTTAAATTAGTTCTGAAGTGCTTCCTTGTCTATTTTCTGGATGAGGTTGGGAAGAATTGTAATTGTTTCTTCCCTACATGTTTGTTATAATTTTCTAGTGAAAACTATCTGGGTTTGTTTTGGTAGTTTTGAACTATAAATTCGATGTTTTTAATTACTGTGGAATTATTCATGTTACCTACTTAGAATGAGTCTTGGTAGTCTGTGACTGTCAAGGAATTGGACCATTTTTATAAGTTTTCAAATTTGCAGGCATAGTGTTGCTTATAGTTAAGTACTACCTATTTCTTTACTTTCCTATTGATGTGTGTGGAAGTAATAGAATGTCTCTAATTTAATTCCTGATATTAGTCATCTCTCCTCTCTTTCCTTTCTCTTTCTCTCTCTCTGTCTCTCTCTCTCCCCTGAATAGATAGGGGGTTGTCAAGTTTATTTCATTTTCTCAGAGCCATATTTTGGTTTCATTGAATTTCTCTGTTGTTTTCCTGCTTCAATTTCATCCCTGATCCTTTCTTTTCCTTTTCTTTTTGGTCTTATTTGTCTTCCTTTTCCAGTATTTTAAGGTAGAAGGTTATGTTCCTAATTTTCTATCTTTCATCTTTTAAATATAAACATTTAATGGTATAAATTTTCCTGTAAACACTGCTTCAGCCATATTTCACAAACTTTGGTGTGTTTTATTTTTAATTTTATTTTGTTCACAATATTTTAAATGTCCCTTGAGTCTTCTCTTTGACCCATGGATTTAGAAATGTGTTTTCCAATTTCCAAATATTTATAAATTTTTCAGATATTGTTCTGTTCACGGTGTTATTTAATATCTTTATAGTGAGATAAAACACTTGGTATGAGTTTGGATCTTCTTAAATACCTTGTGTCCAATTTTATTTCACAGATTAAGGTCTATAAATATTCCCTGTATATTTGAAAATATTGTGCATTCTATACTTGCAGATCAAATGTTTTATAATTATCAATTTGATCAAGTTTGTTGATAGCAGTATAAATTTACACACATATAGAAACTTGCTATATACATATAAATTTATACACAGATAGCAAGTTTCTGTATGTGTATAAATTTATACTGATTTTTTCTGTTGATATCTGACTATCCCTCAGGATTTGTATGTTGCTCATTCCCATTCTCTTAGTTTTTATTCCACATATTTTGAAGCCCTGATACTAGGTGCATAAATGGTTAGACTGTAATTTCCTCTTAACAAAGTAACCTCTCTATCATGATTAAAGGACATTTTTTAAATCCCTGTTAGAATTCTTTGCTCTATAGCATACTTTCTCTGATATAATATAGCCATTTTAAATTTCTAAACATTAGTGTTAGCATATTATGACTCTTTCTATCCTTTTACTTTTAACCTATATTTGTGTTAATATTTAAGTGAGTATTTTACAAGTAGCAAATCTGCCAATCTATCCAATCTGCTATCTCTGCCTTTTAAACAAGTTATTTAGACCATTTACATGCAACATGATGATTAATATGGTTAGGTTAACCATATTTGTTTTTAATTTGTTCCACATCTTCATTTCTTTCTTTAGATTTTTTTGAATGAAACAAATGAAATAAAAGAATAAGAAAATGAAATAAAATCGATGATTAATATGGTTATGTTGACCATATTTGTTTTTAATTTGTTCCACATCTTCATTTCTTTCTTCATTTAGATTTATTGAGCATTTTATAGTCCTACTTTATCTTTCTTACCATATTAGTTATAACTCCTTGTTCTGTTATTTTAATGGTTGCTTCAGCATTCACAGTATACATTTTAACCTACTATTGTCTACCTTCAACTTATATTATACCACTTCACATATAGTATCAGAATCATCCTGTAATACACTTTCATTTCTTCTCCCCCACTTTAAATGATATTATTGTCATATATTTTTCTTATGTTATAAACCCAAAATACTTCCACAATTTTTAATTTTTTTAAATAGTCAATTATCTCTTAAATTTTAGGTATTAAAGAGAAATATGTTTATCTTTGTAGTTACAATTTTTAGTACTGTCCTTTGTGAATGCATATTTCCTTTTGACATCATTTTATCTCTGCTTCACGTACTTTATTTTATCTTTTCTTATAGTACAGTTTTGCTGATGTTGAATTCTTCCACTATTTCCATATTTTAATAGTCTTTATTTCCCCTTCACTTTTGAAAGATATTTTCATTAGTTATATAGTCGTGGGTTAATATTATTTTTCTACTGTCTTCTCACTTATACTGTTTCTGATGAGAAATTTGTTGTCCTCTTGATCTTTGTTACTATGCACATTACATGACTTTTTTTTTGGTTGACTTCAATTTTTACTTTATAAATCACTGGGTTTCAACAATTTGATTATGTGTCCTTTGAGTCCATGGAGCATCTTTGATTTGACTTCTCATTGCATATGGACAAAAATTATTTATTATTAATTCATTAAACATTTTTTCTGTTACATTTTTCCTCTGGGCAGCTCCAGTTATATACATATTAGGCTGCTTCTGGTTGTCCCAAGGATTTCTGATTCTTTGCTCATTTGGGGAGGAGAAAGTACATTGTTTTTTTTCCCTATTAGTTTTTAGATAGTTTCTATCTCTACCTTCAAGTTACAATGTTTTTTACACCATGGCAAATCAACGCTCTGTAAATCCATAAAATTTCAGTTTGTCTTGTGAAAACAGATGGCAGACATTTCTTGTCTGTGTGAGCATGGGGTACTGTTTTAATACCTTTGGGTGGTCCCTTCCCCAGGCTTGGTTAGTTTTCTTATACACATGCCTTATGAGTATTATACTGAATACCTGAGGAGATGTTCTGCCAATTTCTCAGGTAGTCCTATCTCTGAACTGTTCTCTGTCCTCTCTTGTACTCTTTAAAATAGCTTGAAAACTTCTAATTTTGAGGTATGCAATATACATAATAGAACAGGTAAAACTAGTAATTACTTCATCTGTATTGAAATTACCCAATGCCATGCCAGGTACGAAGGTAAAGACATAATCCCTATGATTGACCCTATATAGGAAGATTTATTTATAAAAATATTTATTAATAAAGTGTGTATATATTTAATTTTTATAAATTTGAATTACTCAGTAGACAGAGGGAGAACAAGAGTAATCAATCTTAAAAATATAACTAACAATACTATAGTAGTATTTTGTTATTGTATCCCAAGCAGACTGATACACTCTTTAACTTTTGAACCTGATGGTAGACACTCCAGAGTTGAACGACCCCAGGGGAATGGAGGCCTCAGGCCAATTCTGGCAGTGGAAGAATTTCAGTTGGAAAATAAATTTGATACGAGAAAATGAAAAAAGTGTGATTTTTTTGCACATGTGAGATTTAGAAGAAGATTCATTCCTATCATCTAACTGTAACAATCTGGCTCAGTACTGCAACAAGTACTCAGAAAGGTGTCTCACTCTGGGATTATTAGGTTTGTGTAGTTTAGAGCATTATTAGCTACATTTCTAGCACTCATTTCTCTTGTTCTTCCTCTAAAGGGAATTCTAAATTTACCTAGGCCATACATTAAAGGACTAATTTCTTGTATCAGTACCTATTGAACCACTGGAGTTTAATTTGCTTTAGTCAATCAGCTTATTGTTCAAGTTCTTTTGAGCTGGATTTTCTTTTTCTTGCCACATACAGCATTGTAACTAATAACATAAATGATAGTAGCATGCAAGTGATTATTTAACAAAGGGGCTAAGTTACTATTAGGAGATGTAATCAACTCAAGAACAAACAGAAATAGTGTACATGCATAGAAAGGTATTATTAAAGGCATATCTTAGATTATAAAACAAATGTATAAAAAGAGTGATTTTATTTACAAAGTACCAATTCATTAAACTATGTAAATATATATACATATGAGAATTATATACATAGCCTCATTTTCTAATAAGTTTGGTGAAAATGTCAATTACCCTGAAGTGTAAGAACCATCATCTAAATGTATTTTAAGAAAGATAAGAAGAAAAAAGGAAAAGATAAAATATTCCTATATCATTAAAGCAATAAATAAAGAGAGGTCAAGTTAAAAAATGTTATATTTGTTTATTGATTGTTATTTTACTTCTTACTGTTAGCCAATTCTCAAAAAGCCATCAAATTCCAAATTATATAACATGGTATACTACTTCTAGATTTGTGAATAAATTTGGTTCAAAATTTAAAGTTTTTATTAAAGGCCATGATAAGTTATTTTTCCCCCTCTCAATAATGTAATTTGCTCAAGCAACCATTTTCCTAGTGAGGACATACTCTTAAATCAGGGTATGGGAGCTCTATAATAGTGTCTTCCTACACTGATGTGGTTAGAGAGGTCTTTCTACAATGCACAAAAGGGCATTTGATGGAGGTGTAAAATTATTTTACCTCGTCTGTGAATAGAAAATTCATCTTAGAAAAAGAAAGTGGCTAGAGATTTCAAATTAAGTGAGCCTGACCTATGTGACATTTTGATTTCTTTTTATTAAAAAATCCCGATGCTTTCCTTATAACAAATTACAATAGGAGTTTACAAATAAAGAATTATTTTTAATGAATCATTCTGAAGAGCAATTTGGCAATATTTCATAAAATTAAAAATGAGCATGCCTAGTGCTCTATTAATTTCTCTTTTTAGTTTTTATTCTAGAAAAAATATTTCACATGCATACACGTACTAGCATTTTTTTTACAATAGTTTTAATAGAAAAAATTGCAGACAACTTCACTATTTAATAAGATGAAACATATTGGATCAACTGAATATTACACTGAAATTAAATTGATATTCCTGGCTATACTTACATAAATATGGATGAACTTAAAAATTAATGTTTAGTGAAAAAAGTTTCAAAACAGATAGCCCATTTATGTAAACTTAAGAAAACCCTACAATATATTGTTTTAAGATGCTACATATTTAGGAGAACTACAAAAATGTAAACGAGGATATTTTCTCTCTTCAGGATGGCAAATGCCTCAGAGAAGAAAAGAAAAAAATAGAAGGGTGTGATATCAGCAGGATGACCAATGAGAGGCACTTAGTGCTTCCCCCAGGCCCCCCCCAAACCCCAAACAACTCATTTTGACAAAAATAACTACAAGGCAACTACAGAGAGCAGCAGAGCAGCCGCAGAAGCCCTATATAGCACATTGACTCAGAACAGCCACACAGAGAAAGAAGGAAACTGCTGCTGACACTTGTCCCCGCAGCTGGGGTCAGCTAGCAGCCAGGCAGGACTTCTTTCTGAAGGGAAAGAAAGGGCAATGGAGAGGACCCAAGCAGCGCTATCACTACAAACACCTGCGGTCCTCACAGGCACTGAACCCAACCAGGGGAGTTCCCTGGAGTCCAGGTGGTACCAGGACCTTAGCCCTGGAAGTGTTGATAATGCAGAGGATGGAGGAACCAGCTTGTTATCTGGTTGGACACCTGCAGGGGAGATGCTGGCACCTTGCTGTCTCCTCCCCAGTGCCCTCCTGACTGGTCAATTTCATGTCAGTTTCCAAGGCCTAAAAGCTCACTGGCTAGCTGGCTCTAACTGTCATGGACCCACACCCCAAAAGCCAACATTGAGTTCCTGCAAAACAACCTCCCTGCCACTGGATAAGCCCCTGAGCAAAGACAGACCTTGACTGGGGTGACCAGATTTTAACATTTGTAAAGCGAGACAACATGGCCGGGATGGGGTGGGGGCGGGGTGAGGGATGGGGAAGGGCAGGGCCTGACAACAATGCAAACTTTGATAAGCAGTTCTCGGTAATCACTTCTCAACAATTATTTATTATTACAGTTTAACATTATAAAATTAACAAAAATATAAAACTCATATTCTGGCAAAATAGCCACTTGGCAGGTAAAAACTGTATATTCCCTTCTTGTTCTCCCACCCATTCCTGCATTCTTTCAAAAAATCGGGACTTTTTTAAAACGTCGCGGGACAAATTGTTCAAAAGCGGGATGTCTGGTCACCCTAACCTAGACAGACCTGGAAGAGGGAGCAGGAGAGCATGTTCCCCTCCTGGGTTCTCTCTGCCAGGAGGTTCGGATTTTTGCAGTTGTTGTAATTTTTGTTCCTTAAATAAATTCTGACTTACTACTGATCTTCTGGTCCATCCATTCAGTCTTCTAATGGCTGAGACCAAGAACCTGAAATCCCTTAATATCAGAGGCACTGAGCTCTGCCCAGAGAAGGAGTGACCTAAGCTTCTACCATGCTGCCCCATCTGGGGAGCAGATCCTCTATTAGAATGCCTCCTGCTGCAGGGGCAGGCAGCCACTGAGGTTTGGGGGCCCAGTCCTGTGTCCTTGTAGGTAGACCCAAGCTGCTGCCACCATGGCACTCTACTCCCCCACAGCCAAGCCTCCCCAGAGATGCTGCAGCTCCCACCACCAGGGAGTCACTGGCACACTCTCTCCTCAGGGCTGAGCTGAGTGGCAGCATGCTTCATGGGGACCTCAAACCTTCTATGTACAGAAGCAGTTTTGCCCTGGCACCGCAGCTGAAGCAGCACCCCATCCCTTGAGGACCCCAGACTTCTATCAAACCAGAGCATTTGTGCCCCCTGCTGCCACCTCTCAGGAAATATCTCCCCCCTCCCCTCAGGTCTTTGAGTTTCTTGGACACCAGAGAGGTTGTACTCACCTGCAGCATACCTCAAGGATTGGGAGGTTTTACCAACGTGTGTAGCCACACTTTCTGGGATGGAGCAGAAGTGGCACCTCACATCCCAGAAAATCAATCCTTGGCTGAGCTGTTTTAGCTCCCCCCTTTTAAGATCAATAATGGCAGTACCCTGACTGCAGGAAATACAGCTGGCCCCCTGCAGTATAGGCTGCCCAGGTGCTCCACCTGTCTAAAGAGTGGAACTTTGATCTGCTGATTTCCTCACTCCACTCACAGGGGCATCTTGTCACTCCTTGGTCCTTGATGCTGCTGCCCTAAACCTCACAGAACTTGGGCTACTGTCATTTCCACCATCCCAGGATCCAAGGTCATTACATTGTGGCACCTCATCCTCCAGAGCCCATGCTACCATTGGATCCTATTAGTTTTAGGTCACAAACTGCTGCTGTCCCCTGGGGGTTGAGCTTCGAGAAGACCTCTTCATCCCCAGAGCTTTGCTCCTTAGGGTCGAAACCACAGCAATGACTTAATTAAAAAAAAAAAAAAAGCAATATTCCAATACTCTTTTTCTGGTGGGCCTCTGACCAACAGTTCCTAGCGTAGTGGGAGAACTACATCCACTCATGCCTCATGAAGTAAATCTGCACCTGGGATTGGGAGGTAATCATAAAATAACCTAAGCCCAGGATCAATGCTCCAACTTCTCCAGGACACACATGCTTGTGTCCAGGACCACTATAGCTGCCTGTGGACTATTTTAGCCCTGACAGTAAGAGAGATCCCATCTTACTAGTGGAGAAACTGCAGCCTTAGGCCACAAAGTATAGCCTTTTGATTGAACCCAAATTTTACACAACAAATCCTTCTGTCTTTATTAATATATTTTTGTACATTTTTTAATTTTTAAAATGAACATATTTAAAATGCCAAAGAATAAAATACATTTCAATGAAATAATCCTCACAGACTGGCACATTTTCAACATTAGTAAGCCATAAGGGATAAATTGACAGCTGCTATGCTTATGATTTAATTATAACTCTCCCTGCCTGACTAGCACCATGATAGCATGAGGCTGGTTGGTTTGAGTTCATGGGGGTCAAATGTGCCAGTCTGCTATCAGCGTTTGACAATGATGTTCTGTGTTTCTGTGTAAAGTGGAACTTGTGAATAGTTTTACAACTTCGGAGTATTTTTTTTTTAATACTGTCTACATAACAGCACATTATGTTGAATAACGGCAAGAGAATGCTGAAGGAAGAAAAGAGATTATTTAATGAGCATTGGGAATTGCAATATTATCTTGTTTCTGTAAAGATAAGATGAAGTGCTTGCTTTGTGACACTGCAATATGAACATGAAGGAAATTCATTGCTCATCAGCATTCTAACACCCATAAGGACCACAAGGATTTTAAATAGGAGGGGGAGGGGCCAAAGGTTATACTGTAGAAATTAATAGATGAAAAGCAAAAATAATTTTTTAAGCAGCAATAAGACATCAAAATAAAGCCACTGAAGCAACTTATAAAGGAGCTCATATTCTAGGAAAAAGGGAAGCTATTCATTGATACAGAAATTCTGAAAGAATGCACTGAGTTTTAGGAAGCTTTGATCCTCATAATTCAAACAACTGCCTCATTCCAGGAAAACTATAACTTACTGGTAGCATGAATTAGCCTTCAACTTAGAGCAACTTCATGCAATATTTCAAAAGAAATATTTCAATTACTTCAGATGATTCAACAGATACTACTGACTCCATGTAGGTTTTATACTTCATTCTGGTTATAGCAGAAGATATTCTTTGCTCTGAGGAGTTACTTGTTTGGGGGAGTCTTCTGATTTCAATATTAGGAATAGATATCTTCAATAACTTTCAAGAAAAATGTCATGAAGTCAGACTGAATTTGATAAACTTAGTAAGTTTGTGTAAAAATGTGCACCTTCTGTGACAGGAAAACATGAAGGGTTCATTGCACAGATTAAAAAAAATTAACAGATCCAGATGCTCTCATTTCTTTTCATTGTATCTTATATCAGTAAAATCTTTAAAACTACTATTTTGTAACTTGTTACTTTCTGTGAGAATGGACAGTCAAATTTTATGAAGAACAGGATCAGCAATGTGAAATATGGAAATAATATTTCTATAGGAATGCAACTTTTCTATGTGCTATCATTTCAAAGCAAAATGATTTTGATAAATCTTTGCAAGGTAAAACTAAATCTATATTTGACATATGCTTAAAGAATCCAAGCATTTCAATGAAAGATATCTCTTTTCAAATCATTTATCTTCAAAAGAAAAGTTTTGATGAATGTTTTTTCCTAGTTAGTAAAGGTTATTTATGAGCAGAATGATATGTATGAATCATTGGATGCATATGCACCTGTTATAAACTTATTATTGAAGAATATAAATAAAGATGCACTGACTTTGACAATCATGACAGCACATTCAAATTAGCATTTCACCTTCCCCTCGTTGATATCACCAGGGCAGCTAAAGAACTATGGGTAGAATTGATTGAACTCAGTAAATTGTCATTTTAAAGTCATTGTTTGATGCTAAGAAAGCTTCAATTGAAATATGGAAAAATGAAGTATGACTTAGGCAACATGCCCTCCAAATGCGTTCTTGCTTTCAACTAATTACACTGTGAATCTGTGTTCTCTTACCTAACCCAAATAAAGATACCCTTAAAGTCACAAATGACTGATACCTCTCTAGAGGATCAACTTAAAATGCAGACCACTATACTGCAATCATATATTCAAATGCTTTCTAATACAAAGTAGAAACAACAAAGCCATTAAAAGTTTAGTTTACTTTAAAATTAGTAGTTTTCACTTTTTGAAATTATTAAGTACATAGTATTTATAGTTAGAATTTTATAAAATAATGTACTTTATAAGTATATATAACTGAAGTTTCTTAAATGTGGTCTTATTTGAATACAGCTAAATTAATGTGGCCTTCTAACACAAAAAAGTTCCCCAACCTTGGCTATGATTATCTACTTAGGGGAAAACAAGAATAGGAGGATCCAAAGCCCTTATAAACTACACAGCCACCATCACTGTCACAAACTCTTACAGTAAAGACTGCTGAGGTACATGCAGTCATCATTGACATTGGATCACAACTAACAAAGTTGTGTGGAGGCTATGTCACTCCACTTCTTTCCTGTGGAAAGAGCTACCACAGCTTGCAACTAACACCCTAAGGCCTATCCATAGGTAAAAGTTTTCCCCTAAGAAAACTCTGCAAAATTTGGTAGAAGTGGCAGCACCACCAGATATACAAGCATCAATATAGGAACACAGAATACATTTTAAAAAAGCATGCAGATATGGCATAAACCAAAGGAGAAAATAATTATCCAGTAACTGACACCAAAGAAACAAAAATCTATGAATTGTATAAGAAGGAATTCAAATTACAATCTTAAGAAAATTCAGTTAGATAAAAGGAATACAAATAGACAACTAAGTGAAATCAGGGAAACAATCCATAATTGGAATGAGAAATTCAACAAGGAGAAAGAAATCATATAAAAGAACCAAACAGAAATCTTAGAGTTGATAAAGTAAATCAATGAAATAAAAAAAAAAAAAGAATACAGTAGAAAGCTTCAGCAGTAAACTTGATTAAGCAGAAGAATCTGGGAACTTTAAGATAAGTATTTTTAAATGACTTAGAAAAAAAAAGAAAACATTTAAATAGTTAAAGAAAGCTTAGAGAGATTTTTGGGGTATGATTAAGCAAATAAATACTGACATTATAAGAGGTTCATGGAGAAAAGATAGCTAATGAGAAAAAAAGATTTATTTAATGAAATAGTTGTTGGAAACATTGCAAGTCATAGAAAAGATATAGATTTATGAAGTTCAAAAATCCCTAAACAGATATAAGCCAACGATGTCCTGTTTAAGGTAAATTATAGTCAAACAGTCAAAAACCATAGAAAACGAGAACATTCTAAAAGAAGAGAAAAGCAACAAGTCAGATATATTGGAATCCGCACAGATTATCAGTAGATGTTTCAGCAGAAATCTTGCAGGCTAGGAGAAATTGAGATGGTATATTCAAAGTTCTCAAAGCAAAACAAAAAAACGAAAAAACAAACAAACAAAAAAAAAACGCCTATGAGCCAAGAATATGTATTACATCCAGGAAGTCTGTTTAACAAAAAGAAAGGAAAAATAATCTTCCCTAGACAAGCAAAAGCTGAAGGAATTCATGACCACTAAACCTGTCCTACAAGAAATGCTTAACAGAGTTCTTCAAGTGAAAATAAAAATATGACAATTATACATGTTCCTTAACCTGTGATAGTTTGACTTACAGTTTTTTAACTTTATGATGGTGTAAAATGGTCACTATCACTATGCACTTACAATGAATCAGCTTACTAGTTTTCTACTTTATTGGTGGTAAAAAACTATTGAAAGTTTGATATACTTTAAGTTTTTATCTTCTCTGTTTACAACACACCCGACAGGAAACTGGGGTCATTGTGACAAAGGACAGAACAAAACTTGTGGCCTCCTGTAAACAAATGCTCTACATGTGGGGAAAGAAAAAAAAAGAGAATTGCTTAAGCCCAAGAATTGGAGGTTGCCGTGAGTTGTGAAACCATGGCACTCTACCCATGGCGAGAGCTTGAGACTCTGTCTCAAAATAAATAAATAAATAAAATTTAAAAAAAATTTATCTTCTCCTGGGCTAGGTATATGAGTACCTGATATATTTAATACCTTATTCTACAACAGGCTCCTAATTAGATGATTTTACCCAACTACATGTTAATGTAAGAGTTCTTAGTATTTTTAAGTTAGATTAGGCTAAGCTATGATGTTGGATGTGTGAAGTGTGACACATGCATTTTTGACTTACAGGATTTTCAACTGAAAATGGATTTTACAAGACATAACTCTGTCATTAAAGTAAAGGAGCATTTGTACTACTATGTATACATTATAAAGCATAAAACTTACTGGTAGAGGTAAATAGTCCAATTCAGAATACAACAATAGTGTAGTGACGGTGTAAAAATTATACATATCTCTAGTATGAAGGTTAAAATTCAGAATGGCCAAAAATAACTAAAGTTTGATATATATAATATAAAAATATGTAAATAGTGACATCAAAAAGATAAATTGTAGGGAAGAAGCTAAAAGTCTAAAGTTTGAAACAGAAATTAAGTTATCAGTGGAGAATCAGATAAAAGATGTAATACCTTTCTCGGTAGCAACAACAGTAAGAAAAAATAGCTAGGAATATATTTAGTTAAGGAAGTGAAAGACCTCGATAGGGAAAACTATGAAATGCTAAGTAAGGAAATCGCAGGGGATGTCAACAGATGGAAAAACATATTATGCCCTGGCATGGCATGGCCATATTAAAATGACTATACTTCTCTACGTGATTAAAAGATTCAATGAGATCCCCATTAAAATACTAATGCCAATTTTTGAAGATATAGAAAAAATAATTCTATCCTTCATATGGAATCAGAAAAGACCCCAAATGCAACCTTGTAGAATAAGAACAAAGAGGGAGGCATTACCTTGCCAGGCTTTCAGGTATACTGCAAGGCTGTAGAAACCAGAACAGCATGGTACTCGTGCAAAAACAGAGACATAGACCTACAGATGAGGAGAGAGAATCCAGAAATGAAACCATCCTCATATTCCAATCTGATTTTTGACAAAGCAGATAAAAACGTACAATGGGGGGTGGCGCCTGTGGTTCAGTGAGTAGGGTGCTGGCCCGATAGACAGAGGGTGGCAGGTTCAGACCCAGCCCCGGCCAAATTGCAACAACAACAAAAACGAACAATGGGGAGAAGACTCCCTATTCCACAAGTTAGACTGGGAAAATTGGACAGCCATGTGCAAAAGACTGAAACAGGATCTACACCTCTCACCAATCACAAAAATTAATTCACAATGGATAAAAGACTTAAACCTAAGGCATGAAACTATAAGAATTATACAAGATAATATTGAAAAACTCTTACAAGTATTAGCCTTGGGAAAGATTTTATGAAGAAGACCTTAAAAGCAATCACAGCAACAATAAAAATAGACAAGTGGGACCCAATCAAATTGAAAAGTTTCTACTCAGCTAAGAAGAAAATCAATAGAATAAATAGCCCACAGAATGGGAGAAAAATATTGGCATGCTATATATCTGATAAAGGGCCAGTAACCACAATCAACAAATAACTCAAGCAAATCAGCAAAAGAAAATCAAACAACCCCATTATAAAGGGAGGAAAAAATATGATCAGAAGCTTTTCAAATGAAGATAGTCTAACAGCCAACAAACACATGAAAACATTGGTCCACATCTCTAATTATTAAGGAAATACAAACCCAAACCACAGTTAAATATCACGTAATCCAGTGAGAATTACTCTTACCAGAAAGTCCCAAAATAACAAATGCTGGCATGGATGTGGAAAGAAAGGCACAGACATTTGGTGGGACTGCAAACTAGTATAAACTCAATGGAAAGTAGTATAGAGATACCTCAAAAAAATTAAAGTAGAGCTACCATATACCCAAAGGGGAAAAAAAAGTCATTTTGTAAATAGAACACCCGCCCTTGAATATTTATAGCAGCACAATTTAAAATATCAAAGACATGGAAATAACCCCAAACCCCACAAATACATGAATGGATTAACAAAACAAGGCATATGTATACCATGAAGTACTATTCAGCTATTAAGAAAAAGGTGATCTAATAATATCTTTGATAACAACCTGGATGGAACTGGAAACCGTTCTTCTAAATGAAACATTACAAGAATGGAGAAACAAACATATGTACTCAATACCAAATTGAAGCTAATTGACTGACACCTAAGTGCTCATATGGAAGTAATTCTCAAAGGAAATCAAGCTACAGCGAGGGTGGTGGGAGTGGGTAGATTCACACCTATTGGGTACAGTGCACAGTATCAGGGTGAAGGGCACCCTTACCACCTTGACTCAGTCTGCACAAAAACAAAGTATGCAAACAAAATATATGTACCCCCTTAATATTCTGAAAGAAAAATACTGATAAATTACCTTGAAATTGCCTTCATTTTATTTAAAACACACATAGCAACCATTTTTTTCTTTTAGAAATTAATACATTAAGACTTTTAAAAATAAATTGACAGAAAAAATTACTTTATAAAGGTCATATTTTCAATCTTCACCTTTTGTCAGCCTCAAGGTAATCAACATTTCTGTTGAGAAAAGAAAATGGTGACAAGTATGAGTGTGTATATACATATCCTTATATGCACACACACCTACACGTATAATCATCACTATTCCAAAGTTTCATCATCTTCCCATGACCCCTGACAACTCAGCCAATTATTCTGTAGCATCTTGAAAACAGAATACGCAGCATCTCTGGTACAAGCTGACAAAATTAAAATTCAACTCTAAGAGCAGCCCACGTGAGAATCCGCAGACAAGGACACACGTCAGAGACAGGAACAATTATTCCACCTTAATTACCCCCGGGAGACTAAAGGCAGGAGCAGAACTACCTGCCTGATTTTAATGTAATGCAGACATTACATTAAATGGGGAGAACCTAGTTTCTTCTGAAACTGAAAAGAAATTTCCAAAATGTTTCTGGAAAGCCCCAGCCTTGCTCTGTCTAAAGGTAAAGCACTAAAGCACTATCGCTTTATTGGTGAAACTCAAAGTGTGATTCAAATATTATCTCATTTGAAATAAAATCACCCTAAATCTCCTGAATGAGGAAGTCTGAGGTTGTTTTTCAAGAATTTACGTTTCCAACCAGATACCTAGTGGGTTCCTTTTTAAATAAAAGTTCATGGAGATACAATTACATATAGTAATTACATACAGTAAATTATGTGTGATGACCACACAGACTAAGACAGAAAACATTTTTCTCATTCCAGAGAGTTCCTTCCTGCCTCTTCCTAGTCATAATTCTAACATTACTCAGCATACATACATTATTTCTGTTCTTGAATTTCTAAATAATGGGACTTATGATAAGTAATCTTTTGTTTCCGATTTCCTTCCCTTTGCATAATATTTTTGAAGCCAGGTAATTTTTAGACACACTAGTCTTTGAGAACCAAAGCCCTCCAAAGCAGAAATTGTCATAAGAAAGTCTGATACTAGACCTCCTCAGAGCCGATGGAGTTGTTTCAAATTATCCCATCCAGGGTTGTTTTGTGTCTGAGGCAGGTCCATTACATGGTTTCCAAACAGGCTGTTAAGTCCAGCTCTCCTGCACGAAGGATTTCACTCTTGGAGTCCAAACCAGCTGAGGAAATCAATCACTGCACTTTCATTGCCACGTTTGCCTCATTTCTAAGGTTATGCTTGTTCTCACTTTGAAATTATTTGAGGAGAAATTTTCTAACCACAGTGACAACCAGTTAAAACTTCAGTACTACTTCACATTAAGTAAAATAATCACAAGTGGCTGAATAACCCAGTATTCACCATTTCTACTCGGAGTTCTTTCAGCTTGCTTTCCACAGGCTTTCACTCAAGAATTCTAAGCAGTTTCTCAGAAATGGAGACAATAACACAGCAAGAAATCAAAATTATAATAGAAGAATGGAAATTATGATGGAAAACACATATTAGACGCCCTAGGCTTCAGCCTTGGGGGAGAAATGTTGGTCACTGTGGCAGGTTGTCAGAGCATTTTGCTGACTCTATTCACTCCTCTTTGATTTGAGACTTCCACAATCAAATAACTGTTATAAGATCAAAGTTTTATGGGAGACATAACTTACTTTTTCTTTCCCTTTTGTTTTTCTCTATAGACCCTAGTAATGTTGATACAGGATAGGTGGCGGCCAAGCCAGCTAGGTTGAGCTGAGGGGTAGGACCTGCTGACTCAGCCCTGGTGGTGCTGGCCAGGCAGCAGCTGGCAGAGGAACCAGGGGCTGGAGGGTAGGCAGGGGCTCTCCCCCTGCAGGAGGCTCCAGTAGTCAGAGCAGCCAGACAACTGCTGGGGAGACACCAGCACCTTAGGTCTCCCTCCCCTTTCACTTGCAGCTGAACAGGGACCTCCCCCCCCACCCCCATTTCCTAGTCCTGGTCAATTTCATGTAAGTTTCCTAGGCATGGGTACAAAAGGGATTGTAGCTATTCATTTGCTACTGAGCTCCAGCTAAATGTGACTACAGAGGACTCATGCCTGCTAAAAGTAATAACTGAGTTCAGGCTAAATGTAACTACAGAGAACCCCATACCACTATATATACCCCTGAACAAAGAGCCGGGGAGAGAGGAAGGGAGAGAGCTCTTTCCCCAATCTGGGTTCTCTCTGCCAGGAGCTTTAGGGTTTTTGTATTCTTTTCTGTAAATAAATCCTGTCTTACCACTGATCTGTGGTCTGTGGATTCATTCTTCAAATCACTGAGAACAAGAACCTACTGAAGATGAAATTCCGGTATCAATGTCAGCCAGCTTTTCATAAAATAGTGCTCTCTCTTGGTCTCTGATGTCAGGGGCACTGACAGTAAAAGTTAGAGTGAATTGTCCAACATTACCCCTACGGTTATACCCTCTGGTGGTGGTGAGTGGAGGAGGCATATGAGGTTAAATGAGGAGAATAATCTAGAAAATTGTGGATATTTATATGGCTGTGGCCAGCAGAAGGACACTCAGTGTAGGAAAAAGAAAAAGTGGACTTCTAATGACAATTTCAGCTACAGCTAACGTTATAAGGGGAACATGCTGGGGAAACTGGGCACCTTCAATATTCCTTTTACCAACCTGTATATTAACACATAGGACTCTGGCTATATATATATATTTTTTTAAGTTTACAATCAATTTTAGTTTTATCCTGTTTGGTTTGTTTAATTCTTTTCTTGAATCAACTGCTATTGCTTAGGAAAAATAAAAAAAAAATACCAACTATATTTCAATTTGTAGGTTTGTAAATTGTTCCCAAAGCAAATATTTAACTACATGGGATCTTTAACTCTCATCAATGTAGAAAAATTTCAATTTTCACCAACAGGCAAATCAACTTGTAATTGTGGTACTTTTTAAATGGTCAACAAGTGGGTGGTTCATAGATTACAGTCACGGTTTGCTGGGGAGCTATAGTTTCAACTCAGTCATCATAGATATAAAGGAAAAACCACTATAACGCTACATCTCACATACAGCATAGGAGCTCCCTTACCTTCTGCTTCAAAGAAGAATATATCATTGAAAATGCTACTGATTCTGAACTGAGGTCTTTTCCATCCCTTTGATGCTTCTCCATTGATTCAGCACAAATTCTGTTTCATAGTGATAGAGATAAAAATGCACATTTCTACTCTATGTTCCATTCTGTACATGTCTACTGGGGAAGTAGTAACTTTGAAGTTTCTGCAAAACCATTTGGTACAAAAAAGGAAGAAATATTTGATTGGTAGGAATCTCAAAAGGAAGCAAATTCTACAAAGTCATCTAGGAAAAGAAGAACATTTAGGATGGCAATAGAGATGGGTGAGGGTTGTGTCTCTGCTATTTAATAACTACAAATCACATAATTAGAACCTTATTTTCTTTATCTGTGAGTTGGGGATAATATTAAATAGTCTACCTGGAGGGTATTCATGAAGACAAGTGAAGAGCAAATAAGATAATTCCCATGAATGCACATCACAAGGAAGGTCCAACAATAAAGTTCACAAACTCATCCTAGAAAACATGCTTATAACTTACTGCTGAATATCACTAGGGTCATCTTCAAAGTACTCCCCTTGGGAAGCTATGCACCAATGCCAGCACCTAGTCCACCCTTCAAAGTAATTTTGGAACATTTTAGAATGGTCATCAGAGCTGTTATTATATTACCCTTGATGTCGTGAATGTCATCAAGATGTCTTCCTTTATCCTTGGGTTAAGAAAAGAGTCACTGGGCCCAGATCCGGTAAGTAGGTAGGGTATTCCAATACAGTTATTTTTTGAATGTCTAAATATACCCCCACGGACAGTGCTCATTAGTGAGCTCCTCTGGGACCATTTTTGCACATACCGTTCTCATGTCAAGATTTCTAGTTAAGAATTTCCTGTATTTCCATTGATGTTTACTTGGCCTTACTATGTGTATGATTTCACTGCTACTCTTGCCAAGTTTAACAAGAAATTTAATGTTTGTTCATTGCTCTAATTCAAGCTCTGACGTTCTTACAATGGCACACAGAAATACACAGTAACTTAGCAAGATTCTGCCACATATTGAGACAAACACAACTGTGAGATGCTAATATATCAAGGTTATGAAATCTTACCAAGTTGTTTGTACAATGTTGCCAGTGTAATTGCACAGTGGTAAGTTCACAGACTTAATTGTCAGACCTTGTATGCTAAAATATACCCTGGGCTAGGCTCCTGTAATCCTAGCATTCTGGGAGGCCAAGGTGGGTGGATCATCTGAGCTCAGGAGTTGGAGACCAGCCTGAGAAGCAAAAGTGAGACCCTGTCTCTACTAAAAATAGAAAACCTAATGGATTGTTGTGGTGGGAGCCTGTAGTTCCAGCTACTCAGAAGGCTGAGGCAAGAGGATGTCTTGAGCTCAAGAGTTTGAGGTTGCTGTGAGCTATGGCACTACGACAATCTACCAAGAGCAACAGAGTAAGACTCTGAAAACACACACACACACACACAAAGTGTTATGAAAGTGTTAGCTGTTGCTGTTACTGCTGCTTGTCAAGACAAACATCATGGCAAAGATCTTGGTCATCAGAACAGCGTACAAACCTAAGTTGCTGTTCTGCAAAGTGTGTGTTACTGTTTAATCTGTGTCACTTTTTTTTTTTTTTTGAGACCAAGTCTCTCTTTGTCATCCTCAGTAGAGTGCTGCGGCATCACAGCTCACAGCAACCTCAGACTCCTAGGCTCAAGCCATTCTCTTGTCTCAGCCTCCCAAGTAGCTGGGACTACAGGCGCCTGCCAGAACGCCCAGACTATTTTTAGAGACGAGGTCTCATTCTATCTCAGGCTGGTCTCAAACGCATGAGCTCAGGCAATCCGCCCGCTTCAGCCTCCCAGAGTGCTGGGATTACAGACATGTGTCACATTTTTATACCATAGTTTCTCTATCTGTAAATTGAAGTTAAGTATTATGGTTTATAAGGAACACACAAAGTTATATTTAAGTAAAATATAAATTTTATATTTGTTAGTAAATGCCAAATACATAATAGATGACCATAAATGTTAATTTTTTCTAAATGCTCCCCCATCCCATGCACACATATTGACGCATACACTCCAAAGCATAAATTTGGAACTTGTTGGCAACTTACAGGCTGTGGGATAAATTTAACAAAATAACTTTAAATAAATTTAAAGTTTTACTTGAACACAGCTACACTGATTTGCTTACATATTAACCATAGTTGCTTTTGTACTGTAGTGGCAGAGTTAACTAGCTGCAACAGAGACAGTATGACCCACCAAGTACATACTGCACTTTGCAAAAAGTTTGCTAATCCCTGGTTCATGACTCAAGGGTCCTCAAACTTTTTAAACAGGGGGCCAGGTCACTGTCTCTTAGACTGTTGGAGGGCTGGACTACAGTTTAAAAGGACAGGCAGCCGCTAAGCAGGACAGGCAGTGGTGGCAAAAACACCTGGAGGGCCAGATAAATGTCCTCAGCAGGCCACATGTGGCCTGCAGGCTGTAGTTTGAGGATACCTGGAAGGACCTAGTATTACAAGACTAAAAAATGAATGTTCTTGTCACCAGTGTTTATTTACTTGAACCACTTAACCTTGGAGGTATAGATAGAGTCTCAAACATTTTGGTGTCAGTATCTTTACAGCTAATAACATTTTAAATTATATTGGTTATAGCTATGTATATCAATCATATTTAAAATTAAAAGCAGAAATTAAAAAATATTTTATTAACTCATAAACATAATAAATTTATTACATACTAAAATAAATGACATTTTCCTGAAAAATATATTTTCCAAAGCAAATATTAGTGAAAATATTAACATTGCTTTATATTTTTGCAATGTTTGGCTTAATTAAAAACAAGGGGAATATCTTCTGACTGTTGGCATTCAATCTGTTCTGGTATTACATGTATATAACCTTTGTAATATTCTACTGTACACTTGCAAAACAATGAGAGTGCAGAAGGCAAAGAATGTTCCAGAATTATTATGAAAATAGTTTATATCTTTTGGACAAAGGTATAAACTTAAAACTGTAGTGTGTACATATACAAAATCCAAACCAGAATGATAACCTCAAAAAACTAAAATTTAACTTACATTTTTGGGACCCTGATTAATTTTACTCTCTGCTTTATTTTGAATACAGACCCATTTTTTTTTAAGCAGAAGATTATGGACTGAATTTTAAACTAAAATCTCAGGTATAAAATCATATATTTTCTATTGGTTTATATTTAAAAAATAGAAAATAGATTCACATGTGCCAGGCACAAACTACTTTTGCAGCTGCAATCCTGTGTCCTCCTTACTGAGGAGGCATACCACACTATTCCAGAATCAGGGATAATCTATTTTATTTTATTTTATTTTTTTATTTTTTGCAATCCTGTGTCCTCCTTACTGAGGAGGCATACCACACTATTCCAGAATCAGGGATAATTTATTTCATTTTATTTTATTTTTTTATTTTTTGAGATAGAATCTATGTCGCCCTCAGTATAGTACCTTGATGTCACAGCTCATGGCAACCTCAAACTCCTGAGCTTAAGCAATTTTCTTGTCTCAGCCTCCTGAGTAACTGGGACTATAGGCACCCACCACAATTCCCAGCTACTTTTTGGTTGCAATTGTCGTTGTTTAGCAGGCCCAGGCGGGGCTGGAACTGCCAGCCTTGGTGTACGTGGCTGGCACCCTACTCACTGTGCTATGGGCGCTGAGCTGTGACAATCTATTTTAAATGTTTCTTTTTGAAGTCCTTGTTCTGTAACCTTATGGCTGTTCTAAATTTCAGAAATACTTTGTTGGGCCCAGTGTAGAGTAGTATTATTATCCCTGGAGGTCCTAATTTATAGTCAGACCATCCTTTCATCCCATTAGGAGAAAGAGGTTCTGAGGTATTGCAACTTACACCTATCTGTGTTGTTAACCATTGGCTGGGGCTTCGCTTAGAGCAGGTTTCCTATCAGCCACTTGTTCCTCGGGAGAATGATCCTACTGCTTCTGGGCTCTGCAGGGAGTCTTTGGTGAAGTGTGTGCATCTCTTGATGTCTCCAACTTCTGCAACCTGTTCACTAGTGTAGAATTAAGTCAGGCACAAGTACTGACAAGAACAAAACAGGTTTGATTTAAGTGAAGTGATCATTAAAAATTGTACCATAATACATGTTCACTGTAGATAACTTAGGAATACAGATGAACCAAACCCAAACCAAAAATATACCCTAAATTTCACTGTTCGCAATAAATGCCTTTGGAGTATCCCTGGTATTTTTATTGTTTTAATTAGATAACTGTGATGTCATTTTTTTTTAAAACTTAAAAACTTTAGGGGCATCAAATTATTTTAGTTTTTAAAGATACTTAATTATTTGAAAAACCTGCTCTAGTATTTTCACAAAACCTCAAATATTTATTTGAAAATATTCAAAATATATTATCTTTCAAAATAATTTTCTTAATATTGTTTTACTTAGGGTCCAAGAAAATTACTTATAACAATTTTAATTATTATTTTGTATATAAAGAAATTATTATTTCTTTTTCATTAGAAGATAGAAAAAATATATACTCCTTTATATTTAAATAAGTTCAAATAAACTGGTGTAAAAATGCATAATTGCTATAATTTGAACTTGGCTTTATTTCATGTGAGAAAGATGGGGTAATGAAATGAACACTGTTGAAGTTCTGATCAGCTGAACAGTGAAAATTTAATAATTCAAAACGAGTGTGACTAACATAAAAATAGAAAATAAAGAATTTGACTTATAACTAATAAGCTCTTTAAGCTAAGTTTAAAAATAGCAACCAGCCCAGGAAAATTTATAAGTTGCTACAATACATGATATATATTTACAAATGCAGTATTTGAAAATCTCCTACAGCTTCATAGAAACTGTTTAACTTCATTATACATATTGTCAGCACACCACAGGGTAATTATACATGGATCATGACAAATAAAATTTCATGAATGCATGTGTTTATAGAATGAGTGTATTTCATGAAGACAGTCTTATTTCATAAAAAACAGTCTGATTTATTTTATGGCAGAAAATATTTTATTTTCTGCCAGCCATGTATATCTTTATAAAATACATACAGTCACAGTAATGGATTAATATTTGACAGTAATGGATTAATAGGCTCAGTTAATATTAATTATTAAATTAACATATCAGTGAAATTCACTGGATTATATTTTGGATTAAAAGACCATCTATTCTGTAAATGTACCAGGTGTAGTGCTTATCCAAGGTAGATACTGGGGCTTATGAACATAGCAAAGAGAGATCTGGATTTCAAAAAGGAACTTGACTATTTAAAGGAAGGTAGCACAAATTCAGTATGGGCGGAATAGGTAGCATAAGTAAGTAGTGAGGATGTAGCAGAGAATCTTTTCACATATGGATGGATTAATAGAAGCAAGTTTTGTCAAAGATGACTTCGTTATAGCTGTTTCATAAGGCATAATCATTATCATCTGTCCTTTATTGCCCTACAAATTAACTTTTTCTCCAAAGTTTTCCCCTATAAGAAGAAATATTGAATTGTTGTAACTAAATTTATACTCATTGTCTATGGCCAACTTTGTAGAGAGAAAAATCTCAACTTTGGCTAAACCTCCACCAACTTTCCTTTCTTTCTCAGAGCAAAAAGCACATAGGAAAGAAGGTGAGTGTTGTTATTCTGGGAAAATCAGTGAATCCTCTTTAGCTTAAGTAAAAACAAATTATTCATAATTGCGAGACTTTGTAATCAGTAATACATTTCTTTTTTTTTTTTATTGTTTGTGATTCATTGAGGGTACAAAGAATTAGGTTACACTGATTGCATTTGTTAGGTAAATTCCCTCTTATAATTGTGTCCTGCCCTCAAGAGCTGGGTCACTGACCCCCAACTCCCTCCCTTCTTACCTCTCCCCACTCCATCTTTCCCCTAACTCCCACCGTGTATTAGGTCATCTATTGTCCTCATATTAGAACTGAGTACATTGGATTCTTACTCCTCGACTTTTGTGATGCTTTACTAAGAAGAATGTGTTCCACCTCCATCCGGGTTAATACAAAAGATGTAAAGTCTCTATCTCTTTTATCGGCTGAATAGTATTCCATGGTGTACATATATCACAGCTTGTTAATCCATTCCTGCATTTGTGGGCATTTAGGTTGTTTCCACATTTTGGCAACTGTAAATTGGGCTTCTATAAACAGTCTAGTGAAAATGCCCTTATGATAAAAGGATTTTTTTTCTTCTGGGTAGATGCCCAGTAACGGGATTGCAGGATCAAATGGGAAGTCTAATCTGAGTTATTTGATAAATCTCCATACTTTCTTCCAAAAAGGGTGTATTAGTTTGCAGTCTTACCAGCAGTGTAAAAGTGTTCCCTTCTCTCCACATTCATGTCAGCATCTGCCGCTTTGAGATTTTGTGATGTGGGCCATTCTCATCGGGGTTAGGTAATATCTCAGGGTGGTTTTGATTTGCATTTCTCTGATAATTAGAGCTGATGAGCATTTTTTCATATATTTGTTAGCCATTCATCTGTCTTCTTTAGATGTTCTATTCATCTCTCTTGTCCAGTGATGTAAGGGATTGTTGGCTCTTTTTTGTTGTTGTTGATTAATTTGAGTTCTCTGTAGTTCCTAATTATCAAGCTTTTATCCAATTCATAATATGCAAATATCTTTTCCCATTTTGAAGGTTATCTATTCGCTTTGGTTGCTGTCTCCTAAGCTGTACAGAAACTTTTCATTTTAATTAAGTACCACTTGTTTATTTTTGTTGTTGTTGCAATTGCCACAGAAGTCTTCTTGATAAAAATCTTTCCCTAGGCTGATGTCTTCAAATGTTTTCCTTACACATTCTTCTAGGATGTTTATTGTTTCATGCCTTAGATTTAAATCTTTTATGCATCCTGAATCAATTTTTGTAAGTGGATAAATGCGCGGGTCCAGTTTCAGTCTTTTACATGTGGATATCCAGTTCTCCCAGCACCATTTGTTGAATAGGGATTCTTTCCCCCAGTGAATGTTCTTGTTTAGTTTATCAAAGATCAGGTGGCTGTAAGATGTTAGTTTTATCTCATGGTTTTCTTTTCAGTTCCAAATATCTATGTCTCTACTTTTATTCCATTACCATGCTGTTTTGATCACTATGGCCTGTAGTACAGCCTAAAGCCTGGTAGACTGATGCCTCCAGCTTTTTTTTTTTTTTTTTTAAATCAGTGTACCTCAGCTCTGAAGGTTGAGACTTTCTGCTAAAAATGATAGCATCTTACAATCATGGCCCATGTAATGTTTAAGTCAGTGATGTGCTTTCACTCAGGCTCCTAACCTTTATAATCATCTCTGATACGTCCTTCTTTCACACCTTGCACAACACATCATTTGCCAAGTTTTACCAGTTTGTATTCATCTGTGATTATTTGGCACTTACCCTTTCATTATTTTTCCATTGACACTTTTCAATTCAAATTTTTATTATCTGTCATTGGGGGAACATTGGGAGCTGAAAATATTTGTATGTATATTTTTCATTTTACTTGCACTATGTCATAAGATTCTGTGATCATATTAATTGCTCATTTAAAAGTCACCAGTGGTTTTTCACTGATTGTCTAAAAGAGGCCAAGTAGTCTGGACAAACATCAAAATATCTGACAGTGATTTCACTGTTAGTGTACGAGAGATTATTATTTAATCTGAACAGATCTTATTCTTTCCTAACTCCTGTCAGGCCCTTATATCCACTAAAATATAAATTTCACGTGGCCAATCTCTCTGTTTTGTTCTCTGCTACGTGTATATTCAAAGTACCTATAAATGTGTAGGCATTCAATGTTTATGGAACAAATATTAAATGAATGAGTTTATAAGTAAATGAATGATTATTTAGAATCATTTCTTTTATGTTTTTTACCTCTTGAAATGCTCCAGTTTTATTTTTGGAGTTGGATATAAAGAGTGGTTTATTCAAATCAGAAAAGCAGACTGATCGGAATGAGTGGCCATTCTTTGATAGTTTGTAGGGAAGCGTAAGGATGTTATGTTATCATTTATTCAAGAAATTCTTACTGAATAGCTCTTGTGCACAAAGATCTGCTTCCATTGTTTCTGTCTTCAAGGGCTTCAAACTATAGTACCTGAGATAGAAAATGCAAAATTACTTAGGATTTATGGTTTGTCTCATTGTTTTGGTATTTAATTGTAAAATAAAATGAATATCACAGAAGCTAGTGATTTCGTTCCTTGCATACATCAGGACAGCTCTGAAAACATGACTTAGAAGTCAGATTGGAGGATAAGTAGAAAATTACCAGAGAACTAATTAGAAAAAGGGAACAGTCAAAGGATATACCATGAGTAGATTGAAGCTACATTTTATAGAAAATATGATGAACTTAAAAGCATCAGGAATCTTAAAATGACCATGATTTATAATATATTGTAATAAATGTTGCAGTTCACTTTAAGAAAATAACACTAGGAAAAATTGTTTTAATAAAAATGATATTTTTAGAGTTATTTATGTTAACAGATTTGGATAAACCTAAATATTTAGGTGGAGTTAACAGTTGGTGATTATATAGTACATCGATACACAATGGCCTTCAGTTTAGTTTCTGTGAGGCACTTGAATCAATCAAAGTCTTTATGTATGGTTAATCAAAACACAAAGTGGGTAATATTATGGCAACTATCCAGAAAATATCAGAGAACAAATGGAAGGAAAAGAACAGAGCCTAAAGAGTGATTATCTTCGGACAGTGGGTTTTTAATTTCTTTTATTCTTCTTACTAAACTTGGAATTGATAAATTTATTACTGGGAGAATATAAGAATATATTATATTTATAATTAGAAAACATGAAATGAGTGCTAAATAAATATATCAAATTCTGTTTAGAATTCACTTCCCACAAGAAACCTTCCTTGATTAATCCCATTGGCATTGATCATTATTTTATACCACACACCCATACTTATGTATTCAGTTTGTGCCATATTAATTTGCATGCTTAAAAAAGCAATTTGTGAGCGTAATTACAGTATTTCCACATTTATGGGATGTAGTTTCCAAACTGGGTCATAAGTTTGAGTACAGAAGGAACTACAAGTGTTTCCTACTATATTTGCACAGTAACTCGTGGTACTTTTCAGAGAGTGGATGTTGTTAACCTCCTGAATACCTGATGAAACACTGGAAACATGAAACATCTAACACGAGGTATAGACAGGAAGCACAATTCACCATTCTCTACAATTTTTGTTGCCACTTAACTGTAGTTGTTTAATTAAAACACATACATATACAGAAAGTTAAGAATATGATACCTCTTTAGCTATAAATGATCAGTTCATATCAAATTTATAAATGGCTTATCCAACAATTCTCTCATTGTAAAAAATTTTCAGCTATAATCTTTATGCTGTTAGTACCCTACCTTTATATTCACATATGCCATACTTCTAAGTTTCTATCAGAATTTACCTAAAGTATGTTTTTGAAAAATTTAGATCATGAAGAGAAAATAGATAACTGCTTCTAATAGGTGGAAATCATTACCACTGCGTTGTCTATTAACATGTACACTATTTCTTTGTGTTCCAGATGTTCAGGCATATGGGAATGAAAAAAATCAATGAGTTGGAACTTCTTGATTTAGTTATTCTGGTTACAAACAATCTATATAGCTCATTGATGATTGTTTTACCCTTGACAAAGGGGCTTCGATTGTTACTTGCAGATGTAGTCATGCTTAATTTCTTTTCCCTGTCCCCTACTCCATTGCATTTGTGATTCTGGATCATGCGTTAAGAAACATGTCACTAACTACATGGGCTCCCTACACTCAACTGTAGCTAAAAAACACTATGAGTATATTCTATTGATGCTACATTAGATAATATAATGCACTAAATGCAGTTTTTAGTGAAGAACTTTATTCATTTCAGGGAACAAAGTTTTGATAAAAATTGTGAAGAAACCTTTGCTTGTCTATTCGTTTTGTTTTGAGACAGAGTGGCCCTTGATGCTCTGCCACTGTGGGTAGACTACAGTGACATCATCATAGCTCACTGCAACCTAAAATTCCTGGGCTCAAGTGATCCTCTTGCCTCGGCTTCTCAAGTGGCTAGGACTACAGGTACATGCATGCACCCATGCCCAGATAATTGTTCTGCTTTTGGTAGAGACGGGTCTGGCTCTTGCTCAGGCTGGTCTTGAACTCCTGAGCTCAAGTGATCCTCCTGCCTTAGCCTTCCAGAGTGCTAGGATTATAGGCGTGAGCCTCCACACCTAAAACTCTTAGAAAAGGTAAAGTACACAAGCCCAAATGATGTAATATTTCTCTGAAAGCAAAAGGAAAAAAATATAGATGTATATTTTCAAATATATTTTAAGATAAGGCAAAAATAAATATGGGATTGTAAATCATATAATAATTGTTCAAGTGAGCAATGACCGAGAAATCCAGGAAGAATAGAAGATAAGGTTAGGGAATATGGTTAAAATGGCAATTAAATACTGCCTTTAGCAGCTAGCTCAATTTAAGCTTTGAGTGTTTATAACACTACTTTTAATCTACAGATGACAATATGAAGACAAATGTTGGCATATAGTTAAAAGAAAGGAAATTAGTAAAAGCAGACAATAAGAGACAATTTAGCTTGTCTGTTTTTTTTTTTTTTGATAAAAATTTTCCCATGGATATTTTAATTATATGATCTGATCACTATACATTATATGTACAGAAACATTAACTATTTGCTCCATGAATATGAACAATTATTTGTCAATTAAGAAGAGAAGTTATAACAAATTGTTATGCTCAATACATACGGTTAAAGACAAAATATTGGAAATAGAAAGAAATCTTGGCCATTCTGAATGTCAGTCAGCTATTAATTCTATATTCCTAGGAGCAAATTTCAGTTAAAGTAGGTGATATAACACAAATATTAATTTTTTTTCCAAAAATATTCACAGCCTATTTTAGTCATAATCACTGTTATAACAAAATCCCTTAGATTGTATAATATATAAACCAGGGAAATTTACTGCTCACAGTTCTGGATGTTGGGCACCAGCAGACTGTGTATCTGTTGAGGGTTCATTCCTCCTAGATGGTATCTTCTTACTGTGTTCTCACATGACAGAAAGGCACAAAGAGGCCCTCTGCCTCTTTTATAAATGCACCATGCTTTTCATGAGGACTCCCCACTCTTTACCTAGTAACATAGCAAAGATCTCACCTCAACACCAGCACATTGAGGATTAGATTTCACTGTATCAATTTAGAACAGTGGTTCTCAACCTTCCTAATGCCACAACTCTTTAATACAATTCCTGTGACCCACAGGTTGAGAACCGCTGATTAAGAAGGACACCAACATTTGGCCAATAGCATAATTTCAACCAAAAGTTGAAAGATTGGGGTCCCTATCATAATACATATTTGAAAAGAGCAGACAGCCTGGAATGCTAAATGGATTCCATTAACAGAGGCCAATTCTAACAACAGAATGAAAGGAAATACAAACAGAGAGAACCTCTGAGAGAATCATTTACCTTAAATGTTGAGGAGGAACAGTGAATGTAGGTTCTATTCAGTCATACAACAGTTCATTAAATACCACATCAAAAATGGTTTTTTTTTTTTTTTAACTGAGATGAAATCTTTTTGGATTTTATCAAATTTTGGACGTCATGTTAGGAGAAGGATTAATATTTTGGGGGAATTGTTGACAAATAATGTATTGGGTTCTGTTTGCACCTTTCCTACATTATTTTCAATATGAATGTTTTGGAAAGATTGACATGTCTAATACAAGATGTGGCCCCTGACCTTGCCACAATTGCTACCAGTAGATAAATTAGTCAAAAAACCATCTTCTGCTATGCTAGGGGAGCCTGAGCATGTGGTGGTTATGCGGAATAAAGAAGTTCTGCTCAGCTTAATAAATATTTATTGATAATATGATAATCATGGGGAGGAGTGAGGATGAGAGTGGATAACAGAGATAGATTTAAGTTTGGAAAACTATAATTGCTAACTCACCAGGGGCTGACAATATACACAAGTCAGAAGCACACAGAAATCACTGAAATGTTAGGTAAGAGGCCACAAGTGCTGTGATATAGTCAAACCAAGTCTTATTTTCCTAGTATTTAAAATGGATAAATAAAAAGAGATTAATTTGGTCTGAGATGGAAGAAACCATTTAAGAAGATTTTTTTGAAAAGTTGCCTCAATTTTGATGTGTATGTAGAAAGAAACAGGTTATTCCAGAAAGAAAAGATAGTTAAAGCAAGGCATAGAATAAGTTTCATCTTGCACAATATCAGGGAAGCCAACATTTTTGTCAGAAGCTACTTGTTATTTCTTTGGATCCTTGAGCTCATCTAGGAAGTTGGTTGTGGTAAGGCAGACTAATGATGAAGACTTTGAAAATGAAAGGAATTTCCCATAAGTAATGGATAAAGACTGTCAATTATCTACATGTCTTTCCCATTTGAAATGCCCTAATCAAAGAGAAGGTAAACTTCTGACCTCTTTCAGAACTAGGCAGACACCTACATGCTCAACTATCTTTAACATTAAGCCATTTGTGATGTAAGGCTGGCAGCATTTGAAAAGAGTGACCCCATATCTGAAGGCAGATCTAGAATTAGGATTGGTGCTTTAAGTCAAGCATCCAGTTATATAATGAATCATGGATTTCTTGTGAATCTAGTCCAGTGGATTTCACTGTAATTATGATTATACTTTTGCCTTTATTACATGTTAATACACACCCACCCATTGCCACTAGATTTGCATTTCTGCCCCAGATGTTTTGGTTGAGATATTTGTTAATTATTTACTTCTTTTTGGTCTCAAGTTTTAGCAGCTGAAGTCTGCTCCAAAGGAAAATCCCATAACCCCAAGGTTTTCATTCATAGGATACCTTGTCTAATACTATCTTTATCCATTAATAAATAGTTTAGTACTATCTTAGTCAACCTGGGCTGCTATAACAGAATACCAAAGATTCTATGGCTTACATAACAACCATTTATTTTCCACAGATATGGAGGCTGGAAATCTGAGATCAGGTGTCAACATGGTTAGGTCTTGGGTGAGGGTCTCTACCTGGCTGACAGACAACTGTCTTGTATCCTCACATAACAGAATGAAAAATCATCTTGCTTGTATCTTCTTATGAGGGCACTGATGCCAATCACGAGGGCTCCACCCTCATGAACTAATTACCCTTCAAAGTCTCCGCTGCCTAATGCCATCCCCTTCGGAGTTAGCATTTCAACATATGAATTTGGGGGCACACAGATACTCAGTTCATAACAAGTATCATTGTCAGCGCAGCTCAAGCTTCCTTTTTTGGGAGGAGGAGGGTAACATATATCTTAACTAAGTTAAATTTGTCCTTTTTGAGTCTAGCCCATGGTCATTTTCTCTCTCTTTTACCACCTACAGTTATCAAGTTGCTAGTTTTCCTTGAGGCGAAGTCTGTTTTGTTTTCTTACAATTGAGAACCCTATAACCTATATCTCAGTTGCCCCTTTCATAATACTACTCATTATGGAAAAATTACACTGTGAATGTTATTCCCATTCTAGGAACCTTGGCTGTGTCTTTGCAACAAAAATGAAGTGGAAACTTGCCAAATGCTGCTGTAAAGAGAGAAGGTAAAATCATTGCTCAGAATTATTCATGGAATCACAGAATTTAGGGACAAACACTGAACAAGGATGCATTACTCAGTGACTTGAAACAGACACATTATCTTTAGTTTCTCATGTAATTGGAAACATACTGCAATTTATACCCTCACTGTTACAAGCACACGTGTGGCTCTTTTTTAGGGAAAAGCACCCAACAGAATTGTTAGACAAATGAGACAAGCATTTCTTCTCATCTCGAAAAGCAATTTTCATACCAACGTGTCTACAAATGTATGTTTTCATAGACCTAATCTCTCTATGATGTCATCCCCCCAATACTAGAATATATATTTAGTCCTATAGAATTATTTAGCTCTCAAGTGCTGAGTTCCTATTTCCCAGGAGCTGCATTGCCCTAAGTAACGTGGACATTTTTCTCATTTTAACTTTCACCTCAGAGAGTCCCTTGGTCTGTAACATTTTGCAGCTGTTTTGATTTGTTTTCCTCTCCATGGAAATTCTGTGCAAAGTCAGGAGGAAAAGAGTTGATGTTTTCCTTATTTAAAAATTACGGTAGGTGAAAAATCAAATCTGATTGACGCCATTATAGACTTTCTCTGCTGTTCAGTAAGATAAACACTGAAAAGGTAAAAAAAATTCCAGCTATTGAAAATGTAGAATGAAGGACAATAGCATGCCAAAATTTGAGGAAAAGTGTCAGTAGTGTAACGAGAGATGATGGTAGATAGGCAAAACAGTAACGATCAGAAGCAAAAATATCTCGGATTCTTTCCAGGATAAAGAAAAGATATCCTAAAAGTACACAGACCCTTTCAGATTTCCCTTATAACCGTTTCTTAACAAATACAAGGGTTGATGCCAATAGGAAAAAGGTGCAGACGTGTCTTTCCATTTTCCTAGTGCCGATGTTGTCAGAGGAGGGGAATTTTTCCTCTTCACTATCCTCCTGGCCAGCCTTACTACTCTATCAATTAACTAAAAATATTTAAAGACTAGTTGCTGATAAGAAAGTAAAAGCGGATTGCGGCCTCCCTAACAAGGATGCTGATCTAGAGAAGTCACGGGGTGAAGGGATTATGTTTGCACCTGAAAAATAAAAATAAAAATTGTGAGGCACCTGCGGAGAGTGTGAAAGTCCCTGAGCCCTGAACAGTGGAGAGGAAATGGCAGTCTGAGGCCAGTCACCTCTCATCTCCTTCACCATTTCCCACATATAGATATTGTAAAAATCCTGCTTCTCTCTGCTTCAAGCTTTGCCCTTTTACCTCCCTATTCCACAGAGCTGGTAAAATATAATTCCTAGCACTCATCTTAAAACCATTTCACTGGCTTCCCATCTCATTCTGAATACAGTTCAACATTCTTGCTAAGCCTACCAGCCTCTGCAGGAACCTGTCTACATCTCTGATGAAACCTGCGACCTCTACTCTGTCACACTAGTGTCCTTGCTGTTGTTTTGAAACTGCAAGCATTCCACACTTTATCCTTCCTACTTTCTCCCTCTGCTTTGCTCTAAGCCTTGGGTGTCCACATGATTCCCCCTCATTCCTGCAGCTCTTTGCCCATGTGACATTTGAGTGCATTAATCATCACTATCTACATTTATTCTCATATATGATGTCTTCTATTGCTCTAGATATTCTTACAGTACTTATTACTATGATTTATTAGTTTATTTGTTGTAACCCACTACAGTGTAAGCTAAAGCCACACCAAATAGTTTTGCAATTAAAAATAACCCCACTTAATATGAATTCTACCCTCTTAAAAATTTTAAGTGTACAGAACAGTGTGTCAATTATCTACACATTATTGTACACCAGAAATTGAGAACTTTTTCATCTTGCTAAATTGAAACTCTATACCCATTAAACATCAACTTCCCATTTTCTCTTCCCTCTGGGCCCTGGCAACTACATTTTGCTTTCTGCTTCTATGAGTTTGACTACTTTTGGTACCTCATATAACTGGGATCGTGACAGATTTGTCCTTGTGACTGGTTTACTTCACTGGGCCTAATCCTTAAGATTCATACATGTTGGAGCATATGACACAATTTCCTTTTTCAAGGCAGAATAACATTCCATTGTGTGTATATAACAGATTTTTCTTATCTATTCATCTAATGATGAATTTTTATGTTGTTTTCACCTTTCTGCTAATGTGATTAATGCCTCAATGGAATATAGAGTACAAATATCACCTCAAGATTCTGTTTACAATTATTTTGGATAAATACCCCCAAATTGGAGTGACTGTTAGTTCAATTTATGCCCTTATTCTCAGCAGTCCCCCAATCTGGCACCCTGTCATGTCAGTGCTAAGCTACAGGGAAGATAGAAGCCAGTCTCTTGGGCAGCTTATGCCCCCAAAATGTCAGAATGCTGGACATACCATTCAGACTTATCTTTCTCCCTCCAGAGATAAGCTATGAGCTTGGAGATTTATCCCAATTGCATCAACCCATGCTGAGGAGAGAGGAATAAATGCCACAGATTCACAGATGGGTTCAGATGCACTTGATTTCAACCTCACCAGTACATCACGAGTCTTTTTTCACAAAGGGCACTGGTCTGTATATTTTTTCTGAGTTGGTGTCTCTATGACACCAGCCTTCTATAAGAAGGTGTGTACAGGGCTTTTGAGTCCATTATCTTGTTGATGACCTGATGAGAATATTAAACCTGGCTATTCTTCCTCTTCTTGTTGGAAAATAGAATGTGGAGTATAGTAGGCAGCCATGAAATATTGGGTAAACCATCATTTATTATTTAATTACAATTGTTTTAAATTTTTATTACACAATATATTTATATTTATCATCTATCTATCTATCTATCTATCTATCTATCTATCCATCCATCCATTTTTTGAGATAGAGTCTCACTCAGTTGCCCAGGCTAGAGTGTCATGGAATCATCCAAGCTCAGGCTTCCACCACAATGCCAAGATAATTTCTCTTCTTTTTTTTTTTTAGTACACTCAAGGGTCTTGTTCTTACCCAGGTTGGTCTTACACTCCTGAAATCAAGGGACCCTCCCACCTTGGCTTCCCAGAGAGGTGGTATTATGAGCATTGTGACAGGTGCCTGTAGTCTCAGCTACTCTGGAGGCTGAGGCAGGAAGATTTCTTGGATCTAGGAGTTTGAGGTTGCTGTGAGCTAGGCTGATTCCATGGCATTATAGCCTGGGCAACAAAAAGAGGCTCTGTCTCGAAGAAAAAAAAAAGGCCAAAAATAGATTTTTAATAACTGTTAAAGTTTGCTGAAGCACGAGTTCATCCCTTTAAAAGGCTGGTGGAGAATTGAAGTCAAGCTTTTATCTATTCATTTTATTTTTCTTTTTCAAACCATATTTTTAGGTTACCAACACACATTTTGGATAAAATATTATTTTAGAAATTATTTAATTTAATTAATGAAGAAAAAGATGAGAATTTACTACCCTTTTATAATGACTAGTAAAATAATGTGTGAGTCAAGTTTTACACTGAAAACTTAAACCTTTAGGAGAAAGGTGGATGGAGAGCTTTATTGCAGTGGAATGTAGGTGACAATTTCTTATCTGAATTAGATTTCTGAAATGTTATTATTTACTTATTTATTTTTTTAGACAGAGGCTCAAGCTGTCGTGCTGGGTAGAGTGCTGTAGCATCACAGCTCACAGCAACCTTCAACTCCTGGGCTCAAGCGATTCTCCTACCTCTGCCTCCCAAGTAGCTGGGACTACAGGCACCTGCCACAACGCCTATGTTTTGGTTGCAGCCATCATTGTTTTTTGATGGGCCCAGGCTAGATTCAAACCCACCAGCTCAGGTGTATATGGCTGGTGCCTTAGCTGCTTGAGCCACAGGCACCGAGCCTTGATTTCTGAAACTTTAAGACTTTTAAATTTAAAAGGGGATTTTGGTATAATTATCATCTCTTATACTTCCTTTATTAACTTAAAAATCAACTATTAACTGGTTGGTTTTGTGCTTTTTTGGAGAGAGGCTCTGTAAATTCTGCTTTTGGTATGATGTGCGTCTCTGTGTTGTCACAGGAAATTCTATTGCAGATAAGCTCTGGTTCCATCTTTCAATTTGAATTTGAATTTCTATCTTTGCCATTTGTTTTTATAAGAAACTTGTTTATTTTTAATTTAAAATAGATTCAAGATCAACAGTCAACAAGTTAACTCAGGGACCTGGTTTATCCAGAAATATAAAAATGTTCTCGGTAAATATAAGTTACTTTTTATTTTGGATTTTTAAAGCATAATTTTTGATAACAAAATATGGGCAATTTGGTTGATTCCTGAACACATGCAATGAGTTATTTTACCAAAATAAGCAGACATTCCTGGAGAAATACACTATAATGAATTATTAAGGAAACCTTTTAATATAATGTTAGAAATTCTATTTTTTAAAAAAGAATCCACCAAATTTATTATATTCTTTCTATGTAGTACTATAGTTCATACTGAAGTCAGTTAACACTATTCATTTTAATACTTTAAAAATCCATATTTTTTGCTGATAGAAATTATAGGACACTATGGTATTATATAAAAATATTCAATTCAAAGAATTCAATATTTTTTATATTTATACAGTAATAACAGCCATTTTTTATTCTTTTAATTTTTATCTAACTACCCATTGGAGAAATTAAAACATCTCTATTTACATTTCTATTATTTATAAAACAAATTTTGTTTCTTTGTCCAGAAAAGAATGGATAAAAATCTCTTTCTCTCACTATTAATGCCTGGCACTGTGGATTAATTCCTTAAAGGTCTTACTCTCTCTCTCACTTCCTACCTATTCTGTGAGGAGTGTTAATTTTTGAGCCTCATTGAAGTAATCATTTTAAACATTCAGTCTCTAGATGACTTTGAGGACTATAGGACCTCCATTAATCTTCCCATCATGAGAGTTTCTATCTTCTCTGAGGGTACAGTGTTTATGAGAACAACATACTCACATCTTCCTTAAACTAAAAAAGAGTTTCAGGACCATTTCTAACATAAAGACTAAAAGTGTAAGTTAACCATAAGATAGTAATTCCAGGCTCGGCAACTGTGGCTCAAGTGGCTAAGGCACCAGCCACATACACCTAAGGTGGTGGGTTCAAATCCAGCCCGGGCCCGCCAAACAACAATGATGGCTCCAACCAAAAAATGGCCAGGCGTTGTGGCAGGCGCCTGTGGTCCCAGCTACTTGGGAGGCTAAGGCAGGAGACTCGCTTGAATCCAGGAGTTGGAGGTTGCTGTGAGCTGTGATGTCACAGCACTCTACCCAGGGGGATAGCTTGAGGCTCTGTCTCAAAAAAAAAAAAAAAGATAGTAATTCCAGTTAGAGGAGAACCATTTTAAAATGAATGGTTCCAGATACGACTACTGTATTGAAGATGACTCTGATTATGGGCCATGTTAACTATGTCTATTTGGGGTTAAAGGGACATAGTGTCAGCTCTCCCCTCTCTGAATGGGAAGAAAACCTGAAACATCATGATTAGATGCTGTACCCAAGAGATATTTTTGTGAAAGACATTAGTGAAGTAGTAAAATCTTATACTTTAATTTTCAGAAAACGTGCAATAAAGACGATTTCTAAACTTATACATAGGTACTTTTTATGTAAATTATACCCCAAAATGTATGATTGACTTAAATATGCAAATATTAAGCTTGGAACTAAAGTACAAATGAAAAGCTTGTAGTTTGTCTCTCGGACGTTTATCCTTTTTGATCCATCATTAATTCTATGGACAGAATCACTTATAGCATAACTTTAATTCCACTTTTTGATCAAATTCTACAAACATTCTTAATTTTTCTCTCCTTATATTTATTTAACCTCTTTTTTTTTATTGCTTTAACCTTTCTCTTTTCTCTGGTCCCATAGTACCACCAAGCTTGGTAGTTTCTTTGTTTCATTTGGTTTTGTTTAAATTTTCTAAAGCTCAGCTCTCAATATTCACACTGAATGTTCTTTTCTCTCCCTCCTATATAATCTTATGTCTAACTCTATGACTTTCTTTTCATGTTATCTTGACCAAGAATGCTCTTTCTTCTCCACCTTGCCATTCAGATATTATGCATTCTTCATGGCCCAACAGTTTTTATTTTTTTCCTTCATGTGTTCCCATCTTGATCACTGTCCTTTGTGAATTCCTTCAGTACTTACAACCTGTCCTTCAAAAGGCAGCAGTGTGTTCTATTTCTTAACCTGCTATTTGAAAACGTTTTTTGCTTTAGTGTTAGAACAATGGTCAGTAGACAGGGGACAAGCAGGCCAGCAGTAGCCTTTAGTACCCTTTATCTTGGTAGAAATTATTCGGAGTCAAACTTATCATGTATCATGGCTATAATTACGGCATCTCAAAAATGATTAAAATTCTTCATCACTGAACCACAGTTTCCCTTAACATATTTCATATACCTTTTATATTAGCTAACATAATACTTTTTCTACCAAGAGAAATGTTGTTTGGCAAAAGTGTCTGTATCTCACTAGTATATATAGGTAAGGTTGGACCCATGGCTTCCCACCTTGCATAGAAAGCAGGGAAGGCAGGGCACCCAGATAGGCAATCCTTATTTTCTACGTTTACATCCTCATTGCACACAGAATGGAATCTCATTCTTGCCCTAGTAGGCACCAATTAACAAGACATGAGGGAAGGAAAAAGTCGCTAATGAAAACTATAATGCTGCAGTTTTCACCTGGTGTTCTTCCTTTAAATTGAAATAAAATTTTATAAATGCTGATATTACAAATGATATAACATTTTATGTTTGGTTATAGAAACTCAGTCTCAAAGTGGATTGAATATAAATTGAAAGTTCCTCCTCTCCACAATTCTACGTCTCTTACCCTTCTCTCTGTTCCTTAGAAACTCACCAATAAAAATTTGAATTATAATCCCAAACTCCAACTCATAGTAGACATAGACATGTACATTTAAAACATGAGATTATAGTAATTATTATGTGCAGTGACCTAATGTTTCATTCAAAAATGCATTAAACATTTCACCATTATTTAAAAAAAAATGACTACACATTTAATCATTGTTTTAAAATGACTGTAAAGTCGCAGTTTTTACCTGCATTTAAACAAATTAGAACTGGTGAAAATTTAAGCTGTTACCATTTTATTTCATTTTTCACAAACAAATTATAAACAGCCTTACAAATATTAGGTAACGTGCACAATCAACTGTTTAAGAAGGATCTAATTGAGGCAGTTGAGAGTTTTCAACTCTTTCGCAGGATCACTCCTTTAGAATGCTCTTGTGAAAACGGGCCATGCGGGGCTGTAGGAATTAGCACTTTACCAAGTAGAGGTTAGCGATAATGAGCAGTCTGCAGTAGGGCAGATAGTCCCGTACAAGGAACAATTGTTTAGTCTGAAGGCCCAATAGTATCCCATGGATAAACATGGTAGCATGAAGTATTTCACTGTCTATGTTAATACATTTTGTACTACTTGTGAATTTTACAACAACCATCTATTACTTCTATTATCTCAAAAAATATATACTCTCATTTAAAGAATTTAATCTTCTCCCACACCAACAGCAATGGAATTTTTCAATAAACCCGGGAAAGGGTTCTTTGGAAAGACAAATAAATCAAATGACAAGCAAAAGAAAGAATATATTAATATATCACAAGAAAAATGGGAAACTGGATAATTTAAAATTTTCAAAGAATGCAGTGCATCCATTTTGGTCAACATATTTGAAAATACCTATGGAGGTGTTAATTTCTAAGGAAAATTTAGTTATAAAAATAAAGTGAGAGAAATGAGAACATTTGACAATATCAAAAATAGAGGTAATAAAAAAGTTGTAAAGTCATTTCACCTTGAATGCTTGAGGCCCAGATGATGCCCCAAGTAGGTTTCATCAAAGTTAATGGAAAAGTTAACTTTTTTGTTAAACGGTTTGTGTTGTGCAAACTGTTCTGTCTGTTAATAAGAACAGAGGAAATGCATCTTTGCCTTTCATTTCTTTCTTAAAACAACTAAAATCAAAAGGGAAATAAGTGGAAAAACAAACAAAAAAAATCCCACCAATTTTATTAAATATAAACACCATGGACCACTAGAACTCTAAAGGACTATATCCTTGAAAGAACCCATCCTTTATGAACACATCCTTTAATCTATTACTTTAGGATAATCACTTTCTTCCAGGTAGCGTTTTCCAGTCACCTTCCATGAGTTACTCATACTAGAACTATGACAATTTATCCTCTCTTCGAAAAATGGCAAGAGTAGAAGCAGCCAATTGCACAAAAACAGCATATTGAACACATGTAGATATTTTGCTTTCTGAAACTGCAATGTGATGGCAAATGGATTATTAAAAAAATATAAAGAGAAAACAGCAACATTTTTAAAGATAGGATGTTTATAAATGAGTGAGTACTGACTTAGTTGATAAACGAGAACAAAATTGTTAGCTCTCAGTGGGGATTTATGATTCCATAAAACGTCCATGAATTGGTTGCACAGGATACTACTGAAGCTAGAGGTAAAAGTAGGGTCGAAGGCCAGGAAGATTCATTAGAAGTCTTTTCACAATGCATACTTCATTAAGCCTCGTGAATGCCTCTAGATCTTACTAGCAGAAAAGTAGAGATTTATCCTCTTGAGAGGTAAAATAGGGGATCTCAGTATCAGATATATTATCTCATTGGTTTTACATAAAATAGGCAACCAAAACAGAGGGTAACTACTGAATGCTAAGATTTCCCCATTCTTCATCCTTCTTTTACCCCAAAGTATAACAGTCTGTTAATTCTATATGGTCATGGAAGGTGACTGGAAAACTCTACCTAGAAGAAAATGATTTTCCTAAAGTAGTGGATTAAAGGATGTGTCATGAAGGGTTCTTTCAAGGATATAGTCCGTCCAGATTACCCTTTTGGAAAGGCACAGATGAGAATTACTACCTTTACTTGGAACTTATTATAGGCATTTATTGCTCTGCCCTTCAACATAAACAGATAACCAACAACCATGAGAATCTGAGCATAGCCAGTAAGAAACACAAACAAAAATAAAACAATTGGAAGTTAGTAGTATTTATACATGTCTATAAAAGTTGTTGTATTTTGTCAGAGACTTAAGATAATACAAGAACAAGGTATGACATAAAATGTATATTCAAAACAAAGAAAGCATTCTTGAAAATTTATTGTAACAAGGTAGATTTGGAAGATAAAGTTGATTACATATTTTAGAAAAGTAAATAAAAACAACAGTTGGAAATTAGGAGAGGAAAAGTTTAGTGAAGTAAAGGATCAGTCCAATAGGGCCAGCAATAATATATAGGCTTTAAAAAAAGGGAAAAAATACAATGGAGAATAGTATATATGTAAATTTTCAAAATAGGTAAAAGTTAAAATACATGACTTTAAGATCAAATGCATTCATCAGAATTCAATTCCAGGAGTGAAAATAGACCTATACCAACATAAAACTAAAAAAAATAAAGTCATGAAAAAAATCAGTACACTGAGAAAAAAAGATATTTCAAATTTCCAGAGAGGAAAAATAAAATTGTCCCTAAAACAGAAGAAAGAGACATTTATTTCCAATGTAGAATAATATATACACTCAACTTATCAATCAGATATGAGAAAATAATGAAAATGTTTTCAATATATTCAATACGTGAAGTTTTAAAACTATACTGCCAGTACATTGTATCTCAGGAAGTTGCTGGAGAATATTCCACTAAAATGAAGGAGTAGAGGGGGAAAGAGAAAGGCATACAGTACAGAGACTCTCCAGGTGGTTAGGAACTGGCTAGAAAAAAGTTTCTTCAAAAAGATAAAGCTGATAAAATACCTAATGATCTCAGTTTATTGTAGGACTCATTATGACAACTGGGATAGAGTTTAGAGGGTTTTCTTTTCAATACAGATACAGAAAACCAAATAAGAGAACAATAAGTCAATTCAAGAGAAGAAAATGTTATGTAACAAAGAAATACAACTATTTACACTCCCTGGGCCAGTTCTGAGTGCCATTGACCTAGTCATAACAATATGAATACTAGGAACCCAAACCAAGTTAAGGTGGACCTAAATGGGGAGGATGGGAACGAGAGCCAAATCTGTAGCTGTCATGGTGGTAAAGAAATATAAAATGTCCATTGATGAGCAATAATGAGGTTTCAGAATTAAACTAGTACTTAGATATGGAGAATTGAAATCCAAGGAATTGCTACATTAATTGAAAGAAATGTTTCCCAAGAAGAAGCAAATGGGATGACGGGTCTAAGGTACTGCTCTTTTATATAACAAATATGGAAGAACTCTTTGACTCCTTAACCTGGGTGCACATATAACATTTTAAAATTAAAAACAAAATAACAAGAAGAAATCGGTGCATGATCTTCAGATGAGAGGAAGTAAATTCCATACACTATAGGACCTGTGAATTACAGACTTTTCAGGCAGTTACCAATGGGCATTTTGTATTGTTTTTCAGTGTGACTCTTGAATATAAAAAGAACTATTTATAATAAGTTTCATATTTTAAATTAATATACAGCATGCTAAAATAAAAATTCTTTATGTTTTTAAAATTTTTTTAATTTAAATTAGAAATATTATTCTATTTATAAACTGAAGATATTTAAAATTATTTTAAGAGAGACTTTGATGAATGTTTGGTTCCATTTACAACTTAGTTAATTAAACTCCCTCAACTGCATTTATAAATTTACTATGTTTAATTATCTTTGGGAACACTTCAATTATTTGACTAACAGAGTACTTAAAACTTCTAAAGCTAATAAAACTTACAGAATCATGAATCTTAAGTTATGTGAAATGTTAAACCACTGACCAGTTATACTTTTGCACTAGCCTAAACTACAGAGTTGACCATTTAAAATGCTCATCTATAAACATTTAAATACTAATACCGATAATAAATAAACATCACTAAAAAGTGAATATTCTAGTTTTTATATACTTCATCATCTCTATTCTTTATTTAAAAGATTCCACAGAGGGTAAGGGGGAAGATAGTGAGCAACTAATTATGTTAAGCAAACAAGGTTATCAATGCAAGTAAATTGTGGCTACTTTCTCAGGTTGATTACCTATCAGAAATTTTGATCAGAAAATGAGATCTGAAACTGCAAATACTCAGAGTAATTGGATTTTTTCCTCCATTAATATGAAGACAAATTGGGACAAATTAGAGTTGTTCACAAACTCTACATGATGTAAAAATGAGTTCCTTATTCTCTAGATCATGCTTTCTATATCGTTAAACTGATTTTAATACCTATCTTTTCTACCCAAACTATTTAAGCACCAGATTTTATTAAAAAAATAACTATTTATTGTATGATTTGTGTCAGAGTCCTTTTTCTAATTCTTTCTACCTGATGAAGTCATAAGTTTTCTAAGATAAAAAATGACATACAACTGGATTCTTCCTGCCATGTCTAAATCTAGCTCTGTGCTCACAGTTCCCAAGGCCAAATCAGGACTGCTGGTTGTGAAGAGAGATATTCCCACAGATCGTTGCATTGCTGAGAAAATATTTAAGGAAAACAGACTGAATTGATGTTGCCTATTGATATAATTTACTGATTTCCCGCTTTACAATTTTAATCAATAGCTCAGACAGGCTCTATTCAAACATAATAATCACAAGATACCACAATTATGCCTTGTGTAACGTATTTCGTGTTAAATAGGAAAAATCAATAAGGACAATATGAGAATAATAGATGGACAAGAATACATGTCAAATTAATTATCATTGAGTCAAAAAGTGAATAAAAATTGAAATGAACGGTTTCATCAAATCAAAACATCATCTTCCCCATACCAATGGAATTCTTCTAATATAAGTTATCCACAGAAAGAGATATAGGGTCTAAACAAGGTATAAAATAAATGCAATATATGAAAAGTGAACTTAGGAAAGATAAAAGAGAAAATTTATATCTTCAATCTGCAAAAATCATATCACACTAAAAATAGCAAATTGAAGGATAGATATTTTCAATATTTAGTCAAGGAAATAGAATATAACCAGGAAAAAAAATCAAACAAAACAAGATGAAAATAATAAATAAATAGTAAAAGTTTAGCAGTATTTAGAGTTATTTGAAGATAGACAAAGCAGAACTAACTAGGTTGCCATATATGTTTTATATTTTTATTTTTTGTGGCTGGAGGGTTAACATGGCAAAAAGTACTTCACCATGTCGGTAAGTGTAATTCTTCAAACCATAGCCTACCTTGTTTACAATTTGCTATTTTTAGTGTGATATGTATTTTTTCAGATTAAAGATATTTATTTACAAGCTATTTACAAAAGAGTCTCTATGTACTGGCCACTTCTTTGTCAAAGTTTATAATGAATACTTTGTATAAAGGTGCGTTTAGCTATAATTTCCTGTTTTCCCTGAGTGGGATACCCTGTGTTATATATTACATACTGAATTGTTCAGTAAATTAAAAACCAAAATGTTAACAGAATAATTTCAAGGAGATTGGTAGGATTTAAAAAAAATTAATCATTGCTTGAAAATATAATGACAGGCTAAAGAAATAACCTCAGGATCTCATTATTTGGAAAAACTAAAACAATTCACAATAATTCAATGTATGTGTGTTTATCTGAGAATAAAGTTTCATTATTAATACTCATAATAATAAAATGAGAATATTCTCAAATATATTTATGAGTAAACTCTGGATTTAAAATAAGCCTGATTAAATTTGAACATGAGTTCTTTTCCTATGCCCACCCCCTCCACCATATGGAATAAAATACAGGCTTGTCTCACTTATGAATATTAATACAAATATTCTAAAAATATATTTTATAAGGAAAAGTTGGAATCAAATCTAAACCATACTTCATAATCACATGGTGTTCATATTGGTAAGCAAAAATGAATGATTATTGGGAAATACTTTAATTGATTATGTTAATAGATCGAAGCACATCAATGGTGGTTATCTTCAGAAATTTTACTCCACATTAGCCATTAAATGATCTTAATAAAATACCATAATAAAATTATGTAATTTGAACCAAATTTATAAACATATTTAAATATAAGAATTTCATTAAATTCAGAAAAATGGCAAAGATTTCAATTCTAAACATATTTTTTGCATAGTTATTGTATATTTTTGAACATATTGCAAGATAAATGTAGTGATATTGCTCAAAAAGCAAATACAAAAATTGCCAATTTGCCAAGGAGCAAGATTTACATTATTGGTAATTATTTTATTGTAAATTCTATGCTAATTAACAAAAAATACCTTACATGAATTTATAAAGATGGCTGGTGATGAAATGAATATACGAGCACCAATAATTTCCCCTTATACAAACAACAACTAAAATATATCCTAATGATAAATGTAATAATAAGTGAAAAATATTTAAAGGAAGAAAATACTATATCTTACTGACAGACTAAAGGTGATGTTTGAAAAGTGGAAAGTATACTTTATCAAGAAGATTTAATTACAAAAATGAAAATTGTCTCTCTAAATTCACTGAAATGTAATTCAATCCTGATACCCATGCTCACTGAATTTATCTTGAACCAGAGTAACCATATATATAGTAAAAAAAAAAAAACCTTACACGAATATGTATATTCCTTTATATATATGTGTGTGTATATATACATGTACATATACATATACATGTACACACACACAAACATATACATACATATATATATATATACACACATATATAAAGGAATAAGCAAGTCACTTTCAGTCATACCTTTACTTTAGTATTAATTAGAGTTATCCAATTAATACTCTGGAAATGCAAACTGATCACATTACTTACCCTTCTGTTAATCTCCTAAAACTTTCCGGTGTTTCATAATTAACTATAGGATGAAATATAAACACATTGACTATTACAGATTCCCAACTATTAGTGCACTCATCCTCTTGTCTTGTGCCTTATCCCTTTGTCCTCTTTGAATCTTATTTCACTGTGTCCTTACCCAGCATATCACTTCTGGGCTGAATCTGAGATTTCTTTTCTTGCAGTTTTAATAAATTATTTTCAATTCTCACATATATACTTATTTTACTTTTATAATATAAATCTCATATATATGAGTATATATATTTTATATATTATATCTACTATAATTACATAGTACATTATATAGTATAGTATATAATTTATACTATAAATAAATAAATATATGTATAAATTTAAATTACTTATAAATTTATATATAAATATATAATCATTTCTGGAATGATTATATTATGGATTACTCATATTTTATCATTAACACTTATACATAAAACATATGAATTAAGAATTTTTCTACTTTTTTTTTTCCAATAGTGGCGAACTTAACTACAAACAGGAATCCTCGATCCATTACTTTGAGTCTATTTTCTTAAAGTTATCCATAACTTTTAAAACATTTGATAATGTTTGAAAGTTTATAAAGCATTTTAAGTATATTGGGAAACAAGTGATGTGTCGAATTAAAAATTCTGAACACGACATTATATGTAAGGTATAATTTCAACTATTTTTGAAAAAGTACACAGCAAAAGATTAAAGTAAATGTAACAAACTATTAATAGTGGGATTTTATTTTGTAATAATTCAAAATAAAGAAGTAAGTCCTTTGCTGTACTACTTATGTTCATATATATATTCTTTATATGAGCAAGCTCCCTATTTTTATCCTAAACCTCTGACTTTCAACTAAGCATTGTGGTTTATTAGTATTTCCATTCAGCGTGATATAGGTAGGGTGACGGTATGTCACAGTTTATGATAGTGCCCTGACATAGCTATGCCCTTTCTATTTTCACAAGTTTTTGAGTTTGGAGGCTAAATTTTACAGATATCTAAGATATAGGAAACCTAATTTTCTTCCCTATTTTCCATTGACATTCTACCCAATTCTGGATAAGTTACCTCTTCAAAGAAAAATATGATCCTTACTACAAAGTAGATAAAATATCTCTGCTGGTTGACTTCACAGGAATGTTTCGAGGATTAATGAGGAGATGCCTGAAAAATAGTTTGAGCTCCTCAGAGAAAAGTGCAATGATATTGTCACTAATATGTCTCTTACTCGCCTACAGAATGGGCAGTCCAGGGAAATCAAGATTGTGTGAGTATCAGCAATGAAACCAAATCAATCAAACATGTTCTGGCAGCACATTTTACATAAGTGCCCCAGAGTACAGAATCTAGTGAACCCAGAATTCCTCCAACCATATAGATCATTAGAGACATGTAGGCTACATTTTGTCTCCACATAGGCTACTCAATCAAGAGTTAAGAGTAAATGTATTGAATTTCTCTTTCTTGGTGAATGCATAGTGTTCCATCAAGTACTAACCATATGGAATGTTCGAAAGCTGAAGGAAGACTGGTCATGAAGCTTAAAAGTGACAGATCTGAGCCAACCAGCACTTTGTAACTTGGTGACCAGGCCTTTAAGTGAAACCTGTTATGTTAGTACATCAATTAAGTTCTTTAGGAACTTAATGGCAAGGATGCATCTTCATACCATATTTTCAGTACCTTATAAAGTGGAAACCTTGGTCTGGCACTAAAATATCCTTGTACTTCTTAACAAATCAAAACCAAAATCAATAAATCAATCTAGTTTCAAGGTAACAAAGCAGCAGCTGAAAAGCAACAGTGAGGCATATTAAAGTTCTAGAAATGATTCCCAGATATACTGGAACCTTAGTTTGGGTAAGACTCCGAGGAAACACCTGGATGAAGTGCAGCCAAGTCTGTTTCTCGGTCCCTTTGTTCTCCCTAAAACGCATATCCCTCACATTAACTACAGTATCATACTCGGTACTTTGACGTTGAAACATAATGCCTTATTTTTTTCTGACATGGCAAGTATATTACAGCTCAGAAAATTTTTCCTCTTTTCACTTGTCAAGCTGTTACCCTGTCTAAAATTCATACCTTGACCTTTCCTGTGCGTCTTTAAGAACAAATCATCTTTCTTCCCAGTCTCTGTCAATTTGATCTCTTTCTCTTTGAAAGGAAGGTATATATATACATATATATATATATATATATATATAGTCACGATTTCTCAGAATTAAATATTTTTTCTCGGAGAATGTTGAATAGTTACTTATAAGAAGGTGGACGAATTCTTTAGTTTTTTACTAGATACAAAAGGGAAATACAATGCTGAAGACCGACATTTCTTAAAATATTCATTTTATTCCATCATAATTTAATTGGGGCCCAGATATAAGGTAATATATTTTAGTTCAATAGGGAATAAAAGGGCTTGGCTATAAATCCTAAAGACATTTATATATTAGAATTGTTTATTATATATCCTGTTCTTTTAAAAAACTATATAACCTGTTTTATGACATTTAAGCTAACAAAATTTTTTCTAGAATTTAGACATATTACCAAACAAGAGTTACATAAATATGTCTAGAAATTGAAAACTTGAAAAAAATGATCCACCAGCAAAAGGATAAACTGAACTTGAGAGAAGACCTTAATTGTGCAAACCAGTCTTTTCAGGGAAACATTTTAATGATTTCTGATTTGCATTTTAGATATTTTTGCCTTCCCTGTGTTCTTTTCTTTAGACTTTCTCTCCATACTGCTCACAAAATTCAGCAGAGGACAATTTTAGAGATTGTCTCGGGAAAGGGCGGTGTGCTCTGTCATTGATTGTTACTTACATTGGTGCAATTAGGGATATTAAATTTGAGTTCACTGGATTTATGTTTCTCCCCAAACAGGCTGACTATTGTAGCTGTTACTGCCTGGAATACATATTGGCTTAATTAATCAGTACTGTTTGGAATTTTGTGAAAATGCAAACTAATTATGAATTCTTCCTGATAAGAGACCATTTTGGCTCCTGATTATTTGCTTTTGCCTCCATTTATATAACACTAATCTCATGAAGTCAAGCATTGAAACAGCATGTGATTGATTTGCACATTAGGCATGGGATTACCTCGGAATTGCTTTCCTTTATGATATTCTCAGATGCAGAAGTCTTGACAGAGAGAATGTGGTCAGACTCAGCTTTGATTCTGTTTGATAATTGTTTCGCTTCTCACAGTTTCAGTTAGCATCAGTTTGGAAGACTATAGCCATGCACCCTCTTGTGATAGCTACTGTGAGACTTCTGGGTATGGGAGCTGTTGACTGCAATGAGTTTGTCTTTCCACGTGGGGAGCAGGGAAAGAAAGTTTACTACTGAGACCCAACCTCTGCCTTTCCTTGCAAAGCTTCTGCATAAGTCATGACTATCATGACTACCCGACTTCAGTGGGGCACCTAGCTCTTGCTTCAAAATATGGCAACTGAGGTAATGGACATGGGTTTAAGTTATAATCAAATCACTAACTCGTTTGTAACAAATATTTTGAGGGTAACTTTTAGTGCTAGATACTGTGATAAACTCTGGGGTTGAAATACATGTTGGCTATAGCCTCAACTATTAAGAATGAGTTGTGTTGTATGTACTGTGTGTGTTTTGAGAAAGAGGCTAGATAATAGAGGAGGAGGAAAGAGAGAAAGGTGTGGTGAAAAACAAACATTTACATCTACACGGTTCACGATAAATTCATTGAATAGTCTATGCTGCTGAAATGCCAGTATATCCAGTGGATTCTGTCATAATTAGTTTGTAACTGTACTGTCATCATGAGTGGCAGTAAAAGATATAGAATCTTTTTTTTTTTTCCACATTGATGCCAGCAGATCTGGGTACCATATCCCAGCAATATCATTTGTTTGGCCATGTCCCTAAACTCACAAAGCTGTTTCCTCACCTAAAAAATAGATACAATAATTGATTTTCTATATAGCTCTTGCAAAATTATGGTGATGATTAAAAAGCAAATGTATACGCGATGAATATTGCATGATCTATGATATAGGTACTAAGGAAGTGGCTATGGAAATGCCTATTCCTCTTATTCCATTATTATAATTTCTGCATAGCTTTCATTTAAGTGATTTTTATACTAATAGGCTTGCTTATGTTATAAAATACTAAATGCTTGTTATTTTAAGCCTGAGCAATACCCCAAAGTTCCAAAAAATAAATCACCCCAAATTACCAGAAGTAACAGTTGGTAAGATTCATTTGGGGTAATTTTTTTTTCTTCATTGCATTTTCTGGTGTTATTCAAATTTAAAAGTAAATAAATAACTACAATTATTGTAAAAGCTACAAAATAATTATATGTGTTTCAAATTTCATACTATAAAATGCTTGGATAGATATGCATACTGATGGAATATATGTGTGTGTTTATAAACACATATGTATACATTTGTCTATAGAAAAAGACAAATATATGAAAAATTTTATAGGAGAATATTATATCTGTTTCTTTAAGAATACTACATTTATTTATTTGACTTCATATTTCCCCAAAGACCATGCTTTTATTAAGAAAAGGAAAAATATGAAAAACATTAGGTGATTGGGTCATTAGAGTTTGTTTCTTAAATTTAATTATATGTATATTGATATATAATTCATGCATATAAATATGTATACACAGGCCCAAAATATAAAAAGACTTATACAGCTTAAGAAATGATCACAAAACAAATACCACAGCAAAACCACTGTGAACAATACATATACCTCTCAGAACAAGACATAATTTTTTTATAAAATACATTACTACTTTTTCATTTTCTTTCTAAGGTATTCAGTATTTGGAGTTACTTTTTTTAATGTTTTAAAATGTGTATACACAGTCTGTGATAGCCCTTTAATGGCTCCCAAAGAGAGAGGCTGTATAAATGTTACTTATTCGAGATAGAGTGTTTGTGGGTGTGTTTAAATTAAGAAATTTGAGATGAAGAGATCATCCTGGATTATGTGGGTGAGCCCTAAATGGCATCCCACGTGTCCTTATAAAAAGGAGGCAGAGAGAGATTTGGCATACACACCAGAAGCAGGAGGCAAAGTGATGATGAAAACAAGAAGATTTGAAGATGAATATGTTCCAGCTCATGTAGGTAAACATAAAAGATATGAAGTCTCCATCTTTTCTATGGCTTCATAGTATTCCATGGTGTACATATACTATCATTTGTCAATCCATTCATGGGTGGTCAATGGGCACTTGGGCTGTTTCCATGTCTTGGCAATTATGAATTGGGCTGCAGTAAACATTCTGGCGTAATTATGAACTGGGCTGCAATAAACGTTCTAGTTCTAAAATGATTTTTGATCATCTTAAGAATGGAAAAGTATCCAATGCAGTCAATACTACTATAAAATCAATATATAATCACCTACACATTCATACGAATGGTAAAACTTAACTATAGTCCAGAAAGTAGGAGGAAAGAGGAGGGAGAGGAGAGGGGAGGGGGGAGGGAGGCTTGGAGGAGGTAGGGTATTTGGGAGGAACTCACCTAATGTGCATAATGCAATGGTACATTTCAAAACTATTAAGAAAAGAGTATAATTGTCTTACCACAAAAAAGAAGCAAGGTGATGGATGTGTTATCACTTCAATGTAAGCATTTCACACTGTATATCAAATCAGTACACTGAACCCCAGAAATGCATCCATGTACACAGTTATGATTTAATAAAAAAATAAAAATAATAAAAATAAAAAACACTGGAAGATGCTATGCTGACAGCTTTGGAAATGGAGGAAGGCATCATGATTTGAGAAACGTAGCTTCAGAAGATGAAACAGATTATCTGTTAGAGCCTCCAGTGAGAAAGAAGTCCTGGTGCCACCTTGCCTTTAGGTCAGCAAAACAGGTGTCCAACTTTTGTTCCCTTGTATTGGGAGAGAATAAATTTCTGTTGTCTTAAGTCACTAAGTTTGTGGCAATTCATTACAACAGCCCCAGAAAACTAATACACACCCTTTCTTCTTCTTTCTTTGCACAGCATTGTGCATGCGAGACAGATCCACGTTGTTACATGTACTTCTAATTTGTTCATTTTCGTTGCTAAATATTTCTTCCTACGTATTTTGAGTTATCACCATTCTTGCATATATCTTGCAGTGTAAATATGTAAGTGGACAGCTTCATCCATTTACTTTCTCACCAGCAGTCTGTGAGAATTTCCATTGTTCCTTACCTTCATTTATAATTGTCGTGTTAGTCTTTTTAATGTTAGACAAATTGGTGTATGTAGAATGGCGTGTCGTTACGGTTTTAATTTAAATTTCTTTGACACATAATAAATAGTTTTCATCAGGGCCGAGATGAGTGTGAAGCAAGAGAGCGCCTAAGGGTACACAATTTAAGGGTGGGCTCATTCCCCTTCATTTTTCTCCTTATCTTTGATGCATTATTTCTACTTAATCAAATAAATAGTACAATAAGTATCTAATCGGTATGCCATTGATTTTTGCTTTTTGTGCATTCATCATCAATCTGGCCACCTTACTAAACAGACGTTTCATTCTAATTGTTTGTAGATAGTTGTGGATATGTGCACATGGCCATGGCATCTGCAAAACAGCATTTACCTCTCCTTTTCAATCTTTATACACTTAACTTCTCTCTATTGCCTTGTGGCACTAGCTGGGACCACTAGACTGTCTTTTGTAATTCTTCTGCTGCCTATGGAATCCGTAGTGATATCTTTTATCAATTTTTGATACTGTGATTTATGTTTTCTCTTCTTGTGTCTCTTTCTGTCCTTATATACACAGATATGACATCATTAAATATACAAATTGTTCTCAACTTAGTAATAGTTTAACTTGCATTTTTTTTTACATTATGATGGTACAATGTAATGTACACTATGCAAAATTACATGTGATATTTAACACTTTCTTGTAAAATGCGCTTTGTATTAGATGACTTTGCTTAACCGTAGGCTAAGCACTTTTAAAGTAGGCTAAACTCAGCTGTGATGTTCAGTAGGTAGGCATAGTAAATGCATTTTCAATTTATGATCTATTCAACTTATGATGGTTTTGTCAGAATACAAGCCCGTTATAAATCGAGGAATGTCTGTATTAGTTTTTAAGCAATTATAAACAAGTTTATCAGTTTTTTAAGGAGAAACCTTTTTTCTATTGATTTTCTTTCTTGTATGTCCTCTATTTTAATGATTTCTTCTCCATCATATCTCTTATGTGATTAATTATTTGTAGTTTTTAATTGAGCTCTACACATTATATATGAACATTTGAAAACAAGTTGAGGCTCTGAAAAAATATTAACCTTTCTCCTCTGAGGAATTATATCCTCTCTTTGCAGGAAGCTAAGGGAACTGGTATTTCAGGGTTGCTTTAATGCCGCTACAAATGTCCCCAAATGATCAGACACAGGTCCCATGTCCATGTATGGCATGGCTTTTTAAGAGTGTAGTCCTTGAACCCAACTCACTTGGCCCTACCCTCCGATCTCCCCACCACACCTCTCACACTCACAAACATGTATATTTGGCTGCCTATAGTACTTCTCAGTTTTTAACCCTATTTTATAGCTTCCTAATCAGTAGAAACCTTCAGCTAGAATGTGATGCTCAAGGCTAAACTCCCCTTTTGAATCTTGGCTTTATAACTCTGTTACTTTGTTGCTATTTAATATGTTGGAAAAGATTTTGTTGTTGTTGTCCTCAGTGGGAGAATTGACATCAGTTTCTTTCTTTCTTTTTATTTTTTGACAGAGTCTTACTATGTCACCCTTGGTAGAGTACTATGGCGTCACAGCTCACAGCAGCCTGACTCGCAGGCATCCTTGAACTACGGCCTGCCTAGGACATTTATCTGGCCCGCCAGGTGTTTTTGCCACCATTGCCTGTCCTGTTTAGCAGCTGACTAGTCCCAGGGCCGCAGTCTGGGCCTCCAACGGTCTGAGGGACAGTGAACTGGCCCCCTGTTTAAAAAGTTTGACGACTCCTGGAAATGATTCTCTTGCCTCTGCCTCCCAAGTAGCTGGGACTACAGGCGCCTGCCACAATGCCTGGCTATTTTTCTTGTTGCAGTTGTCATTATTGTTTAGCTAGCCTGAGCCTGGTTCCAACCCACCACCCTCAGTGTATGTGGCTGGTGCTGTAACCACTGTATTAATGAGTGCCGATCTCTGACATCAGTTTCAAGTCTGCTTTTACTGGTTATAGAAGTCTCCATGCTTTCTCTTTGAACTTTAAAATTTTCTTTTCTTTTCTTTTTCTTTTTGTTTTGTTTTGTTTTTTGAGACAGAGTCTCACCATGTTGCCCTCGGTAGAGTACTGTGGCATCACAGCTCATAGCAACCTCAAACTCTTGGGCTTAACAGAGTCTCTTGCCTCAGCCTCCCAATTGCCTGGGACTACAGGCGCCCACTACAATGCCTGGCCATCCTTTGTTGCACTTCTTATTGTCGATTAGCAGGCCTGGGCTGGGTTCCAACTCACCAGCCTCCCATGTATGTGGCCAGTGCTATAACCACTGTGCTATGCGCACTGAGCCTAAATTTTACTCTTCAATTGAATCAATCTATGTCTTTTAAAAAGAGAGTATGTAGTTAGCCTTCTTCCAGTTCTAATCTGCTTTCTGTAACCTATGGAGTTTTGTGACTTGTGTGATTTTTATGTTGTCAAAATGTACACTTTTTACTTTATACGTGGGCCACTGTGAAAGTTTTGAGATAGATTGTGTTCTGGTTCACTATTTGACTTCCAAGAAACACAGTCAACATTATGCTTTCTGATTCACCCATGCACGTTTTAACTTGCGTGGCTTATTGGTATTGCAGGGAGGGCTTCATCTGTTTTCATCTGCACAAATTTTAAGTTTCTTCATTTTTACATATCTCAAAACTTTCATAATGATCCAAACTCTACCACATTTTTTCTTAATCTATATTTATAGGATTTACTATTTCTCTTTCATCATTTTACAAAGCATCTCTAGTTCCCAGCCCCTCACTTTGGCTCCTTCTTTGACTGGCTTAGTTTTGGGTTATGGTCCCCAGGATCTTTTATGCAGGTTTGTTTCTTGAATGATCATTTTGGATTTCATTTTTCTTAAATCATTCTTTTATTTTCCTAAAATACTTTATGGTAACATGTTTGTCCTGCAACTCTACATCCAATCTTCCTTATTTTTAGGAAATCTCTCTATATTTCTAAACTATTTTATTCAATCATTCTTGTATTTTTCCTAAGAATTTTCTGGTAATATGCTTGCCCTACAAATCTATGTACCAAAATCCTTCCTCATTTTGGAAAATCTCTGTATATTTCTGAACTATTCATTTTCTTTTGTTTTAATGTGAGTTAATAATTTCAGTGCTAAATGCTTTTATTTAAGGTTTTATTGCCTGCTCTCCTTAGAAATGATCTTGTTTATCATTGCCTGAATGTTTTTGCTTATTAACATATGTAGCTACACTTCCATTGGAGGAAAAGGGAAGCTTACTTACTCAAAGGAAAATCTATTTGAAAACACACAACAGTGTTTACCCAATCATCTATAATTACTGAGTAAAGATTCTTCAGAATAAGAGTTTTTGATACAGACAGAATATGAGAAACTATCATGTGCATGAAAACAATGTGAGCTACATTGAACATTTTTTTAAATAAGACTTCTAATTCAAAACTAATGGTTAAACAGTACAAAGAACACACAGGTGGAACCAATGAGCCCAATATTACTAAACTGAAAATAGAAGAACAGGAATATATAATACATAGTTTCAAAATATAATATTTGAAAAGGCTGATCAAATAAATTTTTAGCTAGTCCAAATAAAAAGGAGAGAGAAGGAAGAAACAAAAAAAATTTTTTTTTGCAGTTTTTGGCCGGGCCTGGGTTTGAACCCGCCACCTCTGGCATATGAGACTGGTGCCCTACTCCTATAAGCCACAGGCGCCGCCCTAAGGAAGAAAATTTTTAAAAGAGATAAAGGAATTATACCTCCAGACACTGAAGAAATTTTAAAACTTCAAGCTACCATCATTAAATATGTTGTTCATCGTATACATTTTACATGCACGTATCACTTAACTCACCAAGCTTACTTATCATCTTTAGCAGATATTCAGTAGTTTAACATGATTTGTGACAGCGCCTTGCCCAGCCATATGCAAGTTTGAAAGAAAAAGGAAAATGAGCAATACTGGTTTTGTCTTTATTTAGGGCAATGATATGTTGCTCATCACAGATTTTTACTTTAATTTTTATTCAGTGAAATAGTGCCTTGTCATTGACCTTGATTACTGAGTTTATTTGGTACCCTATTAAATTTTTCACCCGTAACAATGGCCTCACTTTTTTCACCCTGGGTCAGGACCAATACAAGTTTCAGAGATTTTAAATTTATATTCGCTTAGGAGCATTTACTAGGCAGTTGGAGCCTTGGCCTTCTATATGTCTCTATAACTCACTATAAAGAAATGGTAGGTGAGTTTGGGAGAGGGCAGTAATGGTACTAGCTCTAGGAAGATCTCTGTGTGCTCTGAGTACATTACACAGTTTAGCATTTCTTGGTTTCACTGGAAGCTTTTTTAATTCTTCATTTATTCTTTCTGTTTTCCAGTTTATTCCCCTTCCAGAGAACCATTTAACGGGCATGATTTATTTGGACAAATTAAGAATTGAAATCTCATTTATGCAACATTGGATGAGTTACTTGTTTGAGTCTCAATTTTCTTATCTATAGAATAGGGATAATTTTGAATCCGTAAGATTCTTACACAAATAAATACCATGAACAGGAAGTCCATCCCATTCCTAGTCCACAGCATGAACTTACTCAATTTCCTGTCTCTTTTCTACTCTTCTGCTTCCTGTTCCTCAACTTGATGACAAAGAGCTAATTCATTATATAGTGCATAGTAAGAACTGAAAAAAATTTTTTTTGAAATGCTCCTATGCATGTCTTTTCTTGCCATAATCGCAAATGTGTTACATAAACCTTAATGGTAAATCATTCATTATGTTGGTTCAATTTAAAATGTTGAAAATTTTTATTTATTTATTTATTTTTGAGACAGAGTCTGGGTAGAGTACTATGGCATCATCACAGCTCACAGCAACCTCAAACTCTTGGGCTCAGAAGATCCTCTTGCCTCAGTTTTTCTATTTTTAGTAGAGACAGGCTCTTGCTCTTGTTCAAGCTGGTCTCAAACTCCTGATATCAAGCAAGCCACCCACCTCAGTCTCCCAGAGTGTTAGGATTATAGGCATGAGCCACTGCGCTGACCTTAAAATATTTCAAATATTTAAAATGAGCTTAATACTTCAAATATACCAAGAAGAAGTTCATTGGTTATTTATAATAAAAGGAAATAATCAATAAGGTTATTAGAAACCTTCTGGTTACTGATCTCAACCACAATATTCACTTAAGTTGTTATGATCATGTATAGTATACAATTTCAGAAATTCACATTGCTACTGCTTCTAAAATCGCAACATTTCTATTTAGTCAAAGAAAAGAAAGAAAACTTTATTTTCCTTTATAATATATAATGTTTATTTTTAAATGTTTGCCTTTAAATTAAAAAATAAATTATTAGATATTTTATAGTTTTCTACATATTGATCAGACTTATTTTCATTAGACTATAAATATTCTTATGTGGACAGGCAAAGTAGTACTGAATATACAATAGAACTTTGCTGCAGAATCTGTTTAAATTATATCAGTTTTGAGCAAACTCATTTAATTAAAGCCAATAAATTCAGTTGTGTTACTACAGTTGTTACCCTTTTTTTGCATTCAATGAAAAATAGCCAGACTTTTTCTTTGGGGCTTGTTGTAATCATGGAATTTAATGTGAACAAGCCATCATTTGGTGTTTTATCAAGAAAATAAAGTTTTGCTTTTAAAAACTTTTAAAGTTTCTTATTTGACTCAGAGAACAGTTCCTTTTTCAATTAGATATTAATTTCTAATAGAATCTGATAGATTTCTCATCAATTGAGAATTTTTGAGATCAAGGTGGATTAAAAATCCCCAATACACATTTGTCTGGGTAATGGTCTAAGTTATCCCCCTGGCGACTATGGTGAGCAAGACTGTGTGTGGTTTGGTTTCTAAAGAAAATACATTGTATTTAGGGGATTGCTTCTGATGAAGGAAAGCACCAATGGTTCTTAAAAGCTTTCCTGAAAATGGTGACAAGAATGAAAAATGTGAAAAATCTATTTTAACTAGAAGTAATGATTTTCAGGAAGGGGTAGGGAGAGTGTATGTGGGGAAAGAAGAAAGGAAGCTGAGAACAGTGGTCACTGATGCCAGTTTATAAAATGGATGGGGTTGACAAACAGGCCCTGAGGCAATAATATCAGATTTTGGTTTGGTTTATATTTTACATCATCTTCCTCTGTATTATTAGAGGAACAAAAAGGAGAATTTTAATTTTTGTGAAAAGATTTCCCCAATATAAATGAAGTGAAAATTTAAAGTATACCCATATATGCAAGGTTTTATTGAAAACAAAGTTTATACTTATAGAGGATTTTAACGTAAGCAATGAAAAGGTCTTTTGTATAATGACAACTCAAAGGCGTGGAAGTAAAAAATGGAAAACAAAATAAATTCGAGAAGTCTCACGGCTCCAAAAGCCTTTTCTCTTGGTAGCCATGGCAGCTCACGTTTCAATAAAAGGAATAAAGACTTCAGATTTTGGAAACAACAAAACAAAGAAACACTTAGACTGGATATCTTAAGTTCCTGTCAGAGATCATCAGATACACGTATGACAATTACTAAATCAAGACATTAATCTGAAGCTAACTAATAAAGATAACGCAACTTTGGATTTTCCTGTTAAAATTTTAATTTTGTTGCTTTTGTTAGAGTTTTTTAGGGAAACAATCTCCCTTTGTGCTCACTCTTTATGTCTTTGGCATATCTGAATGTGCTACCTTAAGACACTGCTTTAGCATTTATTGTAGTACTATTCTACGGGTAACAAATTCTTTTATCTATTATTTTAATCCCAAAGTGTTCATTTAGCTTTTATTTTTGAAGGTTATTTTCACTGACTACGTAATTCTGTGATTACTTATTATTTCTTTATAGTACTTTAAATATCTTTTTTTCAGTTGTCATCTGGCTTACTTTCGTTCTGACGAGAAGTCAGCAGTATTCTTTAACATCATCCCTTTTTACATCATGTGCCTTTCTTCCTGGCTACATATAAGAATTTTCAATTTTATTTTTCTGCTGATATTCTTCGACTGCTTCACTCTGGTTCATTTTTCCCTTTAAATTCTTAAACATATATTAGTACCTGTTCTGTGATTTTCTGCTGTTAACAATGTCTTGACTACGTTTCTATTTCTGGTTTCCTCTCCTGATTTTATTACAGTTTCTTGCCTTTTTTTTTCATGTTTAATAATTGCTTTTATTTTATTCTTGACATCTTCTATGTTATATTATTTAGATTCTAGATCTCCATCTTTTCTGGTATTGTGTTGAATTTTGTTCCAAGAAGGCAATTAGTTTACTGGAACATCAGCTTGATTCTGTTGGTGTTTAGTGTTAAGCTTTTAAAGACTGATTTTAGAGTATTTCTTTCTTTTTTGTGTGTGTGTGGTTTTTGGCTGGGGCTGGGTTTAAACCTGCCACCTCCACCATATGGGGCTGGCACCTTACTCCTTTGAGCCACAGGTGCCACTTCTTTTGATAGGAGAGATTAGCCTTACTTTTCTGGGTTCTCACTTATACGCCTAGAGATGTTCAGTGAATGTCTTAACTTTGGCTTTTCTCTCTGTGCTGCTCAACTGGTATGTCGTCTATGTAGTTCATTCTCCCTCAGGAACTCTTCTTGGTCTGGCCTTGTGAAATATCACTCTGTGCATGCATAGTTAGTAGTCAGTCTAAAAATCCAAGAAGAGCCCTTTGTAGGTTTTGGATCTCCTTCCTTTTGGATCTCTTTCCTAGTGCAACCTTTTCCTCTCTGGGGTCTTTCTCATAAATTTCAGCCACCTCAGCTTCATCCTACAATCTGTTTTTCTGTTCAGAAAAATTGTTGTTATTAGAGTTCTTCTTTCCTTTGTTGCAGTTTTGGAAGAAGCCCTATATAAGAGGCCAGCTTTAAATGTGGAGCTCAATTTAAAGATCACAACTCAATGCTGTTTGTTGTACAATGCTCTGAATCTGTTGCGTCATGTATCTTGTCTAGAGTTATAGATGTTTATTGCAAGGGAAAAAGTCTGAAGGCCATTATTTTGTTATGACCAGAACAAAAAATCAAAGAATCTGTTTTTTTTTAAAAAGCATGTACTGTGTACCTGTATCTTTCATGTGCCATATGAGATGCTTTTCAGTATACAATCAAGTCTTTTACTATTTATTGTTCAGCAGATGGGGCTTACATTTTATTTCTTTGCAGAAAGAGGGCTCAGGATAATTTTTATTCGTATCTATCTACTTACTCATGCTATTTCCTGTGTATGTTGTACATGCTGCCTAAATTCTGTTTGTCTTGTAAGATTTATGACCCCTCTTCTCTGAGCCTTTTTTCTAATGCATCTCCCAAATGAATCTGACTTTCCCAACTTTATTTGTACATAATCTACTTTTTAATTTACCTCCATTATGCCATGCATTTGCCATGTTGAATTATAGCCGTCTCTACATGTGTTATGAAAACCTAGCAAGATTTTAGGCTACAACTTCCTCTTTCTCATCTTTGAGTTTCAGCTTATAACACTGTCTTGCACATATTACGTCTTTTCTAAGGGGTTGGTGTGAATATGTGCTACCTAATTTGACCAATATAATAGCCTGTGAGGGATAGAGTACAATTATGATGATTCTTAATAAATGAACTGAGACTCAGGTAAGTTAATAGTTTATCCTAATGTACTAGGGTCAGTGATAGCACCAAATTCAATGCCCAAGTTTCCAATGACAAATATTGTCATCTACACTATGCAATATATACCATGCATTGTCTTCACTCTCATTATCCCAATCAATAGAAAAATACAAAACCATAATCTTTAAATATCAATATAATGTCATATTATTTTATATAATCCATGCAACTTCACACAATTTCAACCCAATTGAAAGGCCAACAGAACTTAGTTAGTCCAACATCCTGGTGAATGTCCAGATTTGCTCCGCAGTATTCTTAACAAGACTGTTAATGTTATGACCCTTCTGTTTGCATCCCCAACCCCTTAAATCAACTTACACTCAGTATGCATCATTCATTCCATATAGCAGTTCTAATAAGCCATCCTAAGACTTATATCTAAAATGCCTTTGAAATTTGTCTCCTTGGTCATTCACTGGCAACCCTTCAAACACTTGAAAACAGCTCCAAAGTCACCCTTAAATCTTCTTTCAAGATAAGCATCTTTAGTTGCTTTATTTGCTCCTCTTTTCTGGTTTCTTCTTTTACATCAAATATTCTTTAGTTGTGGCCTAGTTTTTTTAAGGAATCTAAAACTATAAAACACACTATCCCATATGATCACACCATCTGTGAGGCCCTTATCTTAGGTGTTGTTACAAAACTCTTCTTACTTTACCTTTCTAAGATAAACAACATAATAAGATAAAGAAAAACTTTCCTCTGGTAACTAGAAGAGTTCGACTAATTATGATTTACAGATGAAAACCCAGGGTCAGAGTCTTCCTGTAGGACATCCGAATTCTTTTTGAACAGGTGGCTCCTATTTCATAATGTTTATAAAATATTATAAATGTAAAAATATTTACAAAATAATTTTAATTACCCGGCTTCTTCCTTTAATCCTTTTGCTCTCTTTTGCTTCTGTAACTAGTGAATAAAAGGAAGTAAAAGACATAGCAATGGGATAATATGTAACTTGTGTCCCATTTTTCCCTGACCACTGGGTCAGATGGATAAGCAATGAAATTCAGAGGTTAATATAGATTTTATGAATCTCTGGAGTCAGAAAATGCATATTTTGAATAATTAATTATACAATCTTAAAAATAGCTTTCACTGAAGATCAACAGCTGATGGGTGGGAGTTGGACATAATGGAAAAAATATGGACTAAAAGAGATTATGAATAGATATTATAGAAGACACACATTTTTATTAGGTGAATGAAGAAAACTCACAAATGGAATAAAATGCTAGATTCTGGTTAGCTGTGGTTGTCTCGTAAGTCCCAGAAATACGTCAATTCTCAATTTAGAACAAAGACTCAAATTCACACCAAAAGCAGCACATCCCTTTCTTCTGTAGAGGAAGTCAGCATCACTGTCAGATCATTCATATGCCATTATTTTGATAATTTACTTAGGCTATAAAAGGAAATGAACTTTCTATAATTCTTTGCCATGTTCTTCGTTGTTTGTCAGAAAGCCATAATCATTCTCTGGAACGAAGAATCAGTCCATACTCTTAACAAATGTATGAAGGTAGGGTCTGTGTCCGTGTGTCCCTGAACAGTCGATCTCTGCTACTACTTTCTCAGGGCCCTGGAAAATACATACCTGATGCCAGCACACATATGCGCTCACATGTAGGAATGCACGTGCACACATACACATGTTGAAATGCACCAATATTCAGTTTTACCCTCCATATTGGCCCACGTAACCCTTAATCTTCAGGTTTCACCTCTTATGTGGGCAGGTCAAATTAGACAGACCTACTCCATCATCATTTCTGGTATCTGGAACTTGTATGGAATCAATTATCCAACAAGCCTTCAGATTTATTATAATAACTGAAAATTTACTTTCAAGGGCTGATTAGCCCAGATCTTTTTAGCTGAAGACTATGTGCATAAAATTTGGGAGCTGCTTTGTTATAAACCTATACAAGTTGCATTAGCAATAATTATGTGTTAAAGCGCCTGCCTGCTTGAATGAACAAAACTTAATAGCACAGTTTGTATAGGAGGACTTATTAAGAGTCAGTGATTTCTTATTGAGAAATAATTTTGTTTGCAGAAATTGTCTGAGGAAACCACTGATACAATATGCCTTTAGAATGCACATTTTTTTTTATAGGACAGCTGTAGTAAATATCTCCCTGTCCTAAGGTGGGCAAATTGCTGAAATTAGAATGCATCCTGAAAAGGTTAGCTACAGCTGAAAATTCAGAGGCAATTGTTTTATCTTGAAAGCTAATTTCATTCTTCCATTGCCATATTTAAAAGCCAAGACTTAGAGACAAGTGTCCTCAAGTTATTATGGAGCAACAAGTGCAGAAAAATGGAGAAATAAAAACCTGTAAGTCAGGGTATTCGTTCTAATTCCCCTTCTGAAAATGTTCAGTTTTAGGCAAAGCTGTGGTGGCTGGAATTGCTTTAGTGAAGCTGCATCAGCATCACCATCAACATCTTTGCAGTCCAGAATCTTTAAATACTTACCCAATTCTTTATACAGAGTGTCCCCAAAGTTATCAAACATAGGAAAAATTCATAACTACAGATATCTTGGAATGTATTCACCATGAGTGGAAGAGAGGGTTTCATGTATTTGTAGAAAGAGGTGGCCAATACGTACAGAATATTTTGTAAATAAAGGTACATTTAGCCACCATTTTCCATCCTCCCCGTGTATGGGGACTTTGGGACACCCTGTATTCTAGAGGGAGGAGGTATAATAATTTGTCAGGAGTTCTATCCTAAGTATGATAATGGAAAGTCAGCCCAATCAGCATCTACCTGCACTATGGTGACCACAGGAGCAATGTAAAGAAATTGCTGCCTCTGAACTATCATAATAAACTCAACAACTTGGAATCCTGGAATTTCTGTAATAAAATTGAATTAAAATTTGACTTGTATAAAACTTTGAATTTATGCTATGATAGTAACATTCAGCTTCAGGTTACTAGAGGTGTTGATGGATATGCAACCTTTCAGCGTCTGGGCTGAGTATTTGGTACCCTTCGACTACATACATAGATCTGCAAATTTAAAAGTCATTTTTGATTTTTCCTGCTATGGACCTTCATACCAGACACACACGTGCAGACGTACAAAGTCTGAGGGAAGCGAACACAAACCTACAGACAGGCATATGTTACAAGATAATGTGAAAAATAAGAAAACAAAGTAAAATCATCACATAAGATGGCAAATCTTCACTATTATTATAATTCAATGAAGAAATAATCAGAAAAAAGCTCATGTTAGAGAAGCTAATGTGTTGGTTATTCTGTCAGCTTCACAGTGGTCCCTTCTCGAGCCTTCCCTGCTCGGTCCTTGCTCCAGGATGTGAACTACTAAGACTCTTTCATTCAGCTTCCTCCGCCCGCTGGCTGCAAGTTAAACTGGGCTAATGTAATGACCTCTGGCAGGAGGTCAGGGGGCAAGGGGAATTCTGGCATTTCTCTGCCATTTCCTTTCTGATTGCGCATGAGCACAGTTTCCACCAGATGACTCTTCTCCACAGTACCAGCTCCTCCCAGGCTGCAGTAACATAATGCATTACCCCTCATCCTCGCGGGTCCAGGATGCCAACAGCTTCTTCCCCTTTCCTGTCTCTGGGTAGTACAGCATCCTTTGTCAGGTTTCTAAATCCTCTTTACTGAGGTAAAGAGGCCCTTCACTAATGTGTCTCTGCTAGACTCTCTTCAGTCTCTCCCAAGGATCCCAGCTGTTACAGTAGCTATTACAAAGTATGGTATATATGGTATCTCCTCTACAGAGAAGGACAGCTAACTGCCTTGTACTGCCCACCATGGGAAAAGAGCAGAGTGCTTGAGAGGCCTCTTTGGATGGTGGAAGCAGCATTGCCATGTCTCTGTGTGTTCTAGCCCGTTTGTGGGCTAAGTAAAAAAAAAAAAAAAATGTATGTTTTTAGAAGGGGAACAGAACACAGAGCTGCTGCAGCAGGTTCAGTGGGTGCTGTAAGCTCCCTGATACGTGGGGGTTATGACTCAGGAGATCAAAGTATCTGTGGCTGAGAGTGATGCTGTTCGAAGCTTCTACCCAATCCTTAGAAGATAGCCATAGTTCACCTACTTAATGGTGAACAAAGCCATGTCCCCTTCTGCCCAATATTTTTCTCTGAGAAGTTTGGGTTGTTACTGAACCCAGGAATAGATAAATGCCCAACCATTGATACTATGTAACACACGATTTGAAATGTTCATCACTGAGTTATTGAATCTTAAAACTGTGTGTAAAAAGAAGCAGATCGTTGTCAAATGGAAAGGATACAGACGAAACTGAAGATGAACAGGAATGGCAGTCATGGGATATTGAACCATCAGACATATTCACCAGAGGAATCCTCTAAAGAGAAAGTGCCTGATAATCAGATAGATTAAATGCATGAACTTTCCTCTAGATGTCTGTTAAGGTTTTTTGACCTTAGTGCTTACTTAGTGGGGTCACAAAGAAAATAATCATAGTTGCACAGACGGTAAATGTGCACGCGCTCATCAAAATGCACTATCCTTTAGCAAATCTGCTCTGGCTACTCCTACAGAGTCACCTGCCAAAACTAGAGGGCACAGGGGAGGCTCTAGACATGGCATCATTCCACAGGGACACCAGCCAGCCACCTGGTGGCAAGCTGATTACATTAGACCCTCACATTATGGAGTAAACAATCATTTGTCTACACAGAATCAGATACACTCTAGAGATGGGCTTCTTCCCCTGCTCAATGCTTTCATCAGCATCATCATATGTTCTTACAGGAATGCCTCATTCATTCCTGTAATATCCCAAACTACAGTTGCCTCTGACCAAGAAGTTAATTTTACAGCAAAAAAAAAAAAAAAAAAAAAAAAAATTGTCACAGTAGATTCATATCTATGAAATTCATGTTTCCCCACATGTCCCATTACCAATGAGCAGCTGGCCTGATAGAGTGACAGACTGCCCTCCTGAAGGCTCAGTTTCAGTGTCAGCTGGGACACAGCATTGTTTGCAATTATGGTGCTGCGCCTAGCAGATTAAACCATCAGCCAATACATAGTCCCATATTTCCAAATGCCAGAATACACATGTCCAAGGAATGGATCATTTTACCTAATCACATACTCACAGAATTTTGTTGCCCTTATCCAAAACTTTGTACTTGGTGGCATTGGAGATTCTGCTTTCCAAGAAAGGGACATGTCTGCCAAGAAATATAGCTGCGTTTCCATTAAATGGGACTTGAAACTACACCTTCACTATTTTTAGCTCCTAAGGGCATTGACCTAACTGGTAACAGAGAACTTTACTGTATTGGCTGAGGTGATTAACACTGATTAACAAGGGAAAATTGGACAAGTAGGACTAGCTGGGACCCAGGAGATTTGCTATGGAGCATTCACATGTCCCATAAATACAGCCAATAAAGAACTGTGGCCAGCAAATGCATAGTAAAGACAAGATCAGGAGGGACTATGATCCTGTGAAAAGAAGATTTGGGTCATCTCATGGGACAAAAGTTCCTGCCCTACAGTCTAGGAAAGTGTAGTTTGAACACGGAATGGATGATACAAAAAAGAAATCACGACAATCAAATGTGGCCTAATGACCCAAAGCGAAAATAGTAGCATCTAATTAACATATTTATCTTAACTGAGTATCTCTTTCCATCCACTCTCTTCTTGCTATCTTGTATGACGAGTACTGATGGTGAGTAACATTAACATTCAGGTTCAGGAATTTAACTGAGTCCTGACAGCTTACTACGATTTAAATTATACTAGTCTCCTGTGCTAGAGAGGCAGTTTTCTATTTTTTTTTAAAATTTCAAATGTATATAAGCCTATATACAATTAGGTTACATCATTTGCTTTTGTTAGGAAAAGTTTGAGTGGTATTTGACTGCTTCACCCAAGAGGTGTGCTATTTTCTTTTTTTAAAAACTTTTTGTTGTTTGGGATTCATTGAGGGTACAAAACATTAGGTTACACCGATTGCATTTGTTAGGTAAAGTCCCTCTTATAATTGTGTCCTGCCCCCAAGAAGTATGCCATACACCATGACCTCCATCCCTTCTTCCCCTTCCTCTGTCTCTTGTCTCTCACCTTGTATTAGCTCATCTACTGCCTTCATATTAGAATTGGATTCTAACATTGGATTTTTGCTTCTCCATTCTTATGATGCTTTACTAAGAAGAATGTGTTTCACCTCTACCTGGGTTAATACAAAAGATGTAACGACTCCATCTTTTTTAATGGCTGAATAGTATCCCATGGTATATATGTAACACAGCTTATTGATCCATTCTTGGGTTGGTGAGCATTTAGGCTGTTTCCACATTTTGACAATTGTAAGTTGAGCTGCATTAAACAGCCTAGGGCAAATTTCCTCATGATAAAATGATTTTTCTTCTTCTGGGTAGATGCTGGTGAGGCTGCAAATTAATATGACCTTTTTGGAAGGAAGCATGGAGAATCCTCAAAGAACTCAAATTAGACCTCCGATTTGATCCTGCAATCCTATTAATAGGCATGTTCTTAATGTAAGCAAAAGGCAAGAATGCATGCTGAGTTGGAGTAGTGTTCTAGTAATTTCTATTTGCTTCCTGCATTTATTTTCAGCTCTTGCCTAACTTGCTTCACACTTGTGGATGGGAATCATCTAATGTCCTTTATGGGCTGAATTCCAGTAGAATGCACTCAGTGGGAGGCTCCTGCAGGGCTCCAGGTAGGTGGAGAGAAGGAAAATGAGATATGTCTTCCCTGCTTCCTCCCCCTGGTTTGGGGCTGTGCTTCTACCAGTGGCTGCTTTGCTCTAAATCTAGGACTCCTACTTCACGACCTTTGCTTGCAGGCCCAGGCCTCATCTGGCTCAGGTAAGGCTGCCCTTCCTCTTGGGCCTTCCTGGCTTAGGGGGTAGTTCTCCTTGTTCTCTCTAATTTGTTTAACCCTATTTACATCTCTATAAGCAGACTATTAAGTTCTCTGCAGTTGAACATCTCAGAGAATCATGATCACTTCCAGAATTCTATCAAGTAAGAAAACCAACAACTCTAATAAACTCACAGTATTTGTATCAAGTTAAGTTTCTTTTGAGCTTGGTATAAAATATAAATAGGACATGGTCAGATTTTAATATCAGTAATCGATAAAGATGTCAATATATGTAAGCAACTGTTATAAATATTTATTAATTAAATACAGTATAAAAACTCATAAAATAAAACTTTAGTAAGTAGAAACATTTTTAAAAGAAATTTTATTGGGTAGCACCTGTGACTTAAAGGAGTAGGGTACTGGCCCCATTTACTGGAGGTGGTGGGTTCAAACCTGGCCCCAACCAAAAAAAAAAAAAAAACTGCAAGAAATTTTATTATGCTGTTTACTCAGCTGATGAAAGATCAAGCTGGAAAAATATAAGTGAGATTACTAAGGACATAAGTAACTGTGAAGGAGAATTAATGTTTGTTCAAATGTTCATGGAATAATAGCAAAAGTGGGCAAAGTATTGGCATTCTATGAAAACCTGAGTATTTTCCAAAAAGTAAAAACAATGCAGAACTTATTCCATGTTGATCACGTAATAAAACTGGAAATTATTTCCAGATAATGATGTGTGCAATTGTTAATTTCTATTTGTTTATGATTATTCTACATTTCGTAGAATAAACTGTGTAATTTTGTAGTCAATATATCAAAATACCCAAATATATGCAAAAAGTAAACAATGTATAATTTTAAAATACCATACAAATATCAGAAAAAAAGTAAATAATTGTACAAGATAACTTTTCTAGATTCAGCATGTATATTTATATATTTAGCTCTACATATGTGTGTGTGTGTGTGTGTATATATGCACCTTTTACCTGACTTTTAAGATTTAATCACAAAATCTTGAACTGATTGATTACCACGGATAAGTTCAGGATTTTGTGATTAAACCTTAAAAGTCAGGTAAAAGGAGCAGATATTATCTGAATGATGTGCAGATATTATAACATTAGACAATTGCTATACAAATTGCTTGTTTTAAACCTACATATACCGTAACTGGCTGCTTAGAAATTTTGACCTACTTAAAAATAATTGTTTATGATTACAAAAGCAGTATCAGTTCCTTAGAGGAAAGTCAGAAAGCGAAGAGGAGCAAAATGGTCTAAAATGTTCCCACCAAGCAGAAACCACCATGGTTAATAACTTTACCTCCATCCTTATATATTAGTATGCATCAAATGTACATTCCATGTGTTCTGGTTGTGTTAACACTATTTTCTAGCCAACAATCTTCACATTGATATTTTCATACATTTTTATTACATATAATACCTTGACTGTATTTAGACATTTTCAATTAAATAAAAATTGTTTATTTAGAACTGATTTCTTCAAATTAGTATCAGGGCAGCCCCTTAACTTTCCTTGACTCTGGAAAGATTATATGATAGCGACTTGTACGAATGGGGTCAATTGACCTACAAAATGTCCTTCGTCTGGGACTTGGCTTGATTGCTTTCTTGTTGGATGACTGAGCTTATAGCTGAGTATCTAAAAATATAGCTAATTCCTTAAAGGCTTCAAGGTAAACATGCTTGACTAGAATGCATATTAGATGATAGTTTTCACCTCCTGTTGCACTACATCAGAAAATATTAATGTATCTGTGTGACTCACAGTAATAATGGTAAGAGGGATCAATTGTATTTTTGTTTGTTTATTTGTTTTCTGAGATAGGGCCTCAAGCTGCCTCCCTGGGTAGAGTGCTGCGGCATCATAGCTCACAGCAACCTTCAACTCTTGGGCTCAAGAGATCCTCTTGCCTCAGTTTTTCCATTTTTAATAGAGATGGGGTCTTGCGTTTGCTCAGGCTAGTCTTGAACTTGTGAGCTAAAGCAATCCACCCGCCTCATCCTCCCAGAGTGCTAGGATTACAGACATGAGGCCCCGTTCCCAGTCTGTGATCACCTGTTTACGTGAGATATGATCCTTTGGTTGTTCAGTTAGATTGTTCCTCTTACAAACATGGGGTTCTGTGAATGCCTACTTCCCGCCAAACCATTTGCTTACTATATTTTAGCAGCAATCTTTCTCTTTCTTAAAAGTTCTACTGCACTATTATATACCTACATCAAACTGTAGAAATCAGAAGTGTGCAGCTCAAGAAATTTTTTTCAGAGTGAACACCCCCATGAAAGTACCAAGGTCAAGAAAGACTAACAGGGCCAGGAAGGCTTCCCACGTCCCGTACCTGTTACTTCCATGACCCTTCTTCCAAACTGTAACCATTATCTTGACTTCTAATGGAAAAGAATAATTGAACATGTTTTAAGTTTTTTATAAATAAACTTGCACCTGTGTGTATTTGCTCCTCTTTCTTAAAATTATGTTTGTATCTTTACATATATATTTTAATAGCTGCACAAAGATCTGACAATTAATTTCATGAACTCATCCTAGAAAAAGTGCTCCCTACCTCATCACTGAGCATCACAATGGTCACCTTTGAAGGACTCCCTCTGGGAGGCTATGCACTGACACCAGCAGCTAGTCCTTCCTTCAAAGCAATTTTGGAACTCGTTTTCTGGAATAGCTGTCAGAGCTGTCATTGCATTACCCTTGATGTCCTTAATATACTCAAAATATCTTCCTTTCAATATTTCCTTTATCTTCCGGTAAAGAAAAAAGTCACTGTAGGCAGGACCAGGTGAGTAGGAAGTCTTATTTGTTTACTGGCTAACAACTCTGTCACAAGCAGTGCTGTGTGAATTGCATTGTTATAATGTAAGAGCCCATTTTTGTACACACATTTTTCACGCCAAGATTTTCAGTTAAGATTATCTTAACTGTTTATTGATATTTACTTGATCTGCTCTGCTTCTCACAGTCAGCAGATGATTTGGGCTTGTAATTTGACTACTTTTTGCAATATTTTCATCAGCTCTGTGCATGGTAGTAAGTTTGCCAATTTAATTGTTAGAGCTTGCATAGTAGTAGTGGTCCACTCTATGTATACACCATTATTTATTTTTTCCTTTCTTGGTAGAAGTTGTTATCTGTTTATGGCTGATGTAAATAGTTCTTTCGTGGACATTCTTATAGGTCTGTGCTGATGTATATGTATATACATTTCTGATGAATACAAGCCTAGAAATGAAATTTTTGGGTCACACCAAGCATGTGTTAGGTATGTGTTTAAATATAGCAGACAACGCGAAACCTGTTTCCAAAGTGGTTGTTCCAAATATACCATCATAAGAAATTTCCAGTTGCTCCAAATCCACATCAAAACTTCAAATTATTTTTTTTTTAATTTAGGTGTTCTATTGGACATGCAGTGGTTTGTCATGATAGATTTAATTACTAGTTACTTGAGGACTAATGAGGTTCATTATCTTTTAAATGTTTATCGATTATTTGTATAACCTGTAAATTTTTGTTAATCGCTTTTCCAAATCTTGCTTATTTTCTTACAGGGCTGCATTTCTTTTTATTGGCGTTTTTATGAATTCTGCATGTAAGCCATTTGTGAATTATGTTAGTTACAAATAATCTTCTAGTTTGGCTTACTTTTGCTGTCTTACTGGTGACTTTTCAGGAACTTGAATAGTTAATTTAAATGTAGTCAAATTCTTAATTTTTTTATCTTGCTTAAGAAATTTTTGCCTAACAAAACTCTGAAGATATTCAGCTTTATTATCTTCCAAAGTTATTGTTTTACCTTTCCCATTTAGCTCTACATGAATAAAGTGATTTTTGTGAATAATGTAAGGGTCCGGATTTCTTTTTTCTTATTGATACCTGGTTGCTAAACACCAGTCAGTGAAAAGACGACCCCTTTTTTATTCAGTGCCTCTTTCTCATGTATCAGTTTCAAATATCCTGGAAAATACTATGTTTAAGAGAAAGTCTGCCTGTGTCCCTTTAAATTTTTCCCAACCTTTCACTTATCTTTTCCAGGCAATTACTGTGGCTTTCTCTAATTCATCCAGATATCAGGATTCTGAACTTGTTTGTCCCAGCTTTCTTGAACTGATAGTATCTGTGAGACTTATGCTTTAAAAGCAAAGCAAATCAACAAGACGCAAAGTTAACCAAAAGTCAGAAACTCGCTGAGCAATGAGCAATATCATGGCCAATGTCAGAATACCACACCATTAGTATACATTTGTTGTTTACTTGTAGACCTAATTAAAATTGTAACGTAGGACTCTCAGAAAATGCAAAAGTAGAGATGATTTCTTAAATGTGTCTTAGAGGTAAGATTGGTCAGGTACTAGGTGGTAGAAGGTATCCAATTGCTTCCTCCAGTAAGATCTTAACTTTTATCAGAAAAGAGATTTTATTTTCATTTATTTATTTATTTTTGAGACATAGTGCCATGGCAATAGCCTCCCTCACAGCAACCTCAAACTCCTAGGTTCAAGTGATCCTTCTGCCTCAGCTTCCCGAGTACCTGGGAACTACAGGTGATCACCTAATTTTTCTCTTTTTAGTAGAGATGGCGTCTCACTCTTGTTCAACCTGGACTAGAACTCCTGAGCTTAAGCAATCCTCCCACACCTTGGCCTCCCAGAGTGCTAGCTAGGATTACAGGTGTGAGCCACTGAGCCCATCCTAGGAAAGACATTTTTTAAATGGGAGTTTAAAAAGGTGAGAAATGAGCCGCCCTTTTCTACTCCAACAGTTGCTTCCGTCTTTCCTGTAAGTCACAGCTGTGCTAGATTCCAGAAAGGACTCAGGGCCGCATCCTTGCACAACAGAGCACTCCATGGTATGTGATAGAGTCTTTTTTCCTTTTTTTGATTTAACAATCTGAATTAAAATGCTGTTTCATGAATCAATACGATACTTAAATCAGCAAATTAAAAATTATTGCTATGTGTTAAAATCCCCTCTGATGACACTTTACTATGCAGAACACGGTAATTACTTCAAGAAATCAGTTATTCCAAAGTAAGTGGGCAGTTACAATATTTTATCAGATAAATTACCAGTCACCATCAACATTCATCAAAGACTCATTTGGATTTTTATTACGGATTGACATTTACTTATTTGCCCAATTTTTTAAATTAAAACTGTTACACGATTGCCCCAGGGTGCAACGGTAGAAAATTAGTGTACTAATCACATTAATTATCATAAATAAAAGGTTATCAAAGAGTAGCATGTGATAGCACAGCATTTTTTAAAAGCAAGGTAGTAATAATACCTGAGATTTATATACCATGTTGAAATGTTCAAGACTCCTCTCCATCTGCGTTTTTTAATTTTAATTTAATTTTAATAGCCCTGCCAGAGGATTGCTATTGTTGACACCACTTCAGAAATGAAGACGCTGAAGCCTAAAGTAGCTGTGTGACTGATCATGCAGCTAGATTGTTTTAAGGTCAAGCCAAGAACCAAACTTCCTGAACTCCCAACATTCCATTTTCTTTCAATGTTCTCTGATTTTCCAAACAACAGTAGACTCTTATTTATGTTTTCCGCTCCAGTCTATTAACCCTTTGAGTGGCCGTGAGATATCCATGAAATATTAACCAGATATCCTCCTCTGCTTGTTTCTTTCCCCTCTGCTGCTACCAAGCTTGACTAAGCAAGTATCACCGCTCAATTACTTGTGAAAACTCCCGTCTTGCCACTCTGACAGTCCATATCATACGGAGACACCCATATGACTTTTACAATGTAAACAAGATCATGCCATTGTCAGGCTTAAAGTGGCCTGTGGATCCTCAGTGTACTGGAATAAAGCCTAAAGGATACACAATATCCTATGCTATCCATGTCACCAGCCCCCCTCTTCAATTTCATCTCCTATCACTCTTGACCCTCTCATTACTTTGCTTCCTCCCCCCCATTGTTGAGCCTATTGCCAAGATTTACCTGCATCAAGAGTCTTTGTTGTTCTATTTTGCTCTGTTTGGAATGTTCCACCTGCTTATTTTTGCAGAGCTTATGTCAATGCCTCCTCTTAGAGAGATTTCCTTTGATGACTGAATCTAATCTGCCCTCTTCTCTTTCCTCTTTTCTCTCCTGCATTCTGTCCTCTAGTCATTCTTTATCACATTCTGTTTTATTTTTATAGCATTTTTCTTTGCTCTCAGAAATTATCCACGCCCACACATTGGAGACAACCCATGAGAACAGGCTCTTGTGCATTGCGCTCAATGCCTATAATACAGGCTGTGCAGTCTCCACTCCTACCGCTTAAGGCCACTCTGAAGTCACCTGCCACTTCAGCTGACAGTTCTCATACATTCCGAAGAGCTTTCTACCTCCAAACCTCCCTGCCTGAGGACATTCTCTGTGTAGTCTTCCCAGTAGGCAACCAAAGCCAGGAAGTTATTGCTGCAAGGTATAACCCTCAATCAGTAAATAAAATCAGAAAACCCACCGAGCAAAGTGTACAGCTTCCTCATTGTTCAGGTGGACAGTTCCACAGTGTGCTCTACATCTTCCAGAGTCTCCTGTGTGATGCGGCCTCGTTGTACATGGTGGAAACCGGTGTGTTCATGTTCACTGTGTCAATTTTCAGTTCTCCATCTTTTTTTTTGTTGTTGTTGTTAAATAAAATCAAAAGTGTATTTATAAAATTACATTTCTATCTCTCCAGGTTAGTTCTGCCAGGTCTTGAACTTTTTATGCATGGAATTGTAGCTAATGCTATCTTTTGTGTCTGGGTTCTTTCTTTAACTCGGTATGATGGTTTTGAAATTTACTGATGTGGATGTGTTTGTTCTTTTTATTTTCGAGCAGTATTTCACTGCATGAATACACTCCAATTGGTTTCTCTCCTGTTGATGGACATCTGGTAGGTCCTCTCTCGCTATCTGTTCCTAAGCTTGAATTGTGGGTTAATGTCTACATAGAACTCAGAATTTGACTTTTAAAGATGTCAATTATTTTGACCCACAGAAACCAAAAAGATTAATAATGTTAAACTACTTAAAACATTCTAATTGACATAATTAATAAATAGATTTATTATAAGAACCTAGAAAAATAATCTCTAATTTGGAGAAATAAGAAGTTCAAGGGATCCCAGACCAGAGGCATGATGCCACAATCACAGCTCCGTGATCAGGGCTTAAGGCCACTGAATAAAGTTTTACAGAGTGTCTCAACAGACAGGAGAACATGGAGAACAGCTTCACCAATGCTCTGGTGTCTGGTTCTGAACATGCAGTTGAATGGCTTCCCCTACTTTTCAGAAAATAAGAGACTCCATTTTCTAATTTTGTAAATAATACTTAGGTGGGGTAAGCTATGAGCTTGAGGAACCCATCTACCTGGAGACGATGTCTTTCTCTAAGTCTATTGGGAAAGCGATTTGGAATTGCTGCATGGCATTTTAAAGGGTCTGTCTACTTTTACAAAAGCAGATGCTCATAACAAATAGCAAATTTTTATACAGAATCTTTAATCTTATAAAGAACACATAGTTACATATGGTACCATAGTTTCTCTCTCTCTCTCTCTCTCTCTCTCTCTCTCCCTCTATCTTTTTTTTTTTTTTTTTTTTGAAACAGAGCCTCAAGCTATCCTCCTGGGTAGAGTACTGTGGCATCACAGCTCACAGCAACCTCCAACTCCTGGGCTCAAGCGAGTCTCCTGCCTCCACCTCCCAAGTAGCTGGGACCACAGGCGCCCGCCACAACGCCCGGCTATTTTTTGGTTGCAGCCATCATCGTTGTTTGGCGGGTCCGGGCTGGGGATTCGAACCTGCCACCCTAGGTGTATATGGCTGGTGCCCTAGCCAGTTGAGCTACAGGCGCCGAGCCTCTACCTCTATCTTTTATTCCTACAACTTTAATAAAAAGACAGTAAATTCAGTTTTGGGCAAGGTTTTCTATAAGAGCTTGTGACATGAATTTACCTTTAAAATTTTCCTTTTTTTCTGAATAAAAGCAAAATATCATTTAATTATTGATATATAAAACAAGTATCCACCAAATATTCTTGGGAAAAGCATGCACAAGCTTAAAAAGAGTCTTCTTAAGAAGACATACAGGTAGCTAACAGGTACTTGAAAAACTGCTCAGTGTCACTAATCATCAGGGAAATGCAAATCAAAACCACGATAAGGCATCACCCTATACCTGCTATAACAGCTATTATCAAAAAGACCAAAGATAATGAGTGTCAGCAAGGATGTGAAGAAAATGGAACCCTGTACACTGTTGGTAGAGATGTAAATTGGTATAACCATTCTGGGAAACAATAAAGAGCTTCCTCAAAAAATTAAAAATGGAACTACTCTATGATCCAGTAATTCGGTATCTAGACATGTACCTGAAGGAATCAGAATCAGCAAATGCAAGGCCTGTCTGCACCTTTATGTCTGTTGCAACATTGTTTACAATAGCCAAAATAGGGAATAAATCTAAGTGATCACTGAGGAATGAATGAAGACCAGGTGAGATATGTAGATAATAGAATATAACACACTCTTTAAAAGAAGGCAGTTCTGTCCTTTGCAACAATGTGTATGAACCTGAAGGACACACTGCCTGGAATAAGACAGGGAGGGAAAGATGAGTTCTGCGTGATCTCACTCAAGTAGCTGAATTCATAGACACAAAGTATAATGGTGGTTTCCAGAGAGGGATGGGGAGGATGAGCTGGGGAGATTTTGGGTAAAGGACAGAAATTTTGATGATGCAGAATTAGTAAATTCTAGTGAGATCTAAAGTATATCACAGTGACTGAAGTTAATAATATTGCACTGCACACTTGAAATTTGCTAAGGTAGAAGATCTTCTCTCGCACACATACAAAGTGATGGGGACGTTTAATTAGCCTGGTTGTGTAATCCTTTCACCATGTATACATATGTGAAAACATCACGTCATACCCATTAAATACATACAATTTTTGTTGTGTGTTTTACCTCACTAAAGCTAGGAAAAATAAATCAAACATTTATTAAATATTAAATAATATTATTAAATGTCTGGCTGCAGTGGCTCATGCCTGGGAGCTGAGCTTTAAAGGTGGATTGCTTGAGCTCAGGAGACCAGCCTTAGAGTGAGACCCCGCCTCTACTGAGAAAAGAAAAGAAAAGAAAAACTAGCCGGGCATGGTGGCACAAACATGTAGTCCCAACTACTGGAGAGGCTGAAGCAAGAGAATCATTTGAGCCCAAGAGTTTGAGGTTGCTGTGAGCTATGGTGCCATGCCACTCTACCCAGGGTGACAGAGTGAGACTCTGTCTCAATAAATAAAATTATTAAACAGATTTTTCTTGGTCCTATTGAGAAAATGTCAAAACTTTTAATGTAAGTTATTAAAAAATAATGTTGGCAAGTTCTCCTGTGCTTTAGAAGAAATAGAAATTTTCCTAATAAATGTCAGTGATAAAGGTGATGAATCAAGCTTCCTCAAGACTAAGAAGCCAACTACTTTGGCTGGTGCAAATGGGACTCCATCTATGCCAACACTCTGCTTTGAGCTCAGCTACTTTTTTTTTTTTTTTCATGTAAGGACTTAGATTTTACCATCTCTGAAATCATTACTTAATCTTGGAAGAAATGTTTTTGCTAAATCCTTTTCAATTACTTGTTTTATTGGATTAGCACCCAGAGCAACAGAGATTGAAAAAAAATGTAGGCCTGAGAGTCACTCCAAGGCAGTAGAATAGTAAAAAGTACTGATGACATGGGCAACTGAAGCTCAATTTGGACCAGTGTGATGGTCTCCTGGATGTGACTGAGTACCCAGGCTTAGAAAAGATGTTCCCATCATGCAGTTGTACGTTGCTGGATTCCTCCATGAATGCTCATCAATCAAGTTCACCCCAAGGGATGAGAATGGATGTTTTCTGAGAGCTGTGGAAATACTCATTATAAATCATCCTTGGAAGAGGGGACAAGAAATGAAGGCTAGAAAGTCTCATCTTGAGCTCTGGCCATGAGGTGTTTTCTTTTCCTTTCTGAACTCCGTGGTTATTTCCTTGGAGCACATCATTGTTCTAAAGTAAGCCACCCTCTGCTTGGGGCAGTGGTCAGGGAACTAGGTGGGACACCTCATTGGAAACTCCTAAGAATGTATGTGTTTTTAAAGCTGTGTGCTCACAAGCTGGTGACATCTAGCTGCACGTCCCTATCTGTGCCATACTTACATTCTTTCTTTAAGGGGGAAGTAAGACTAATGAACAAATCAACAAAACTAAAAGGAAAATAAATGCACTCTCTGTGGAGCAGAGGAATGGAAACTTGAGTCATCACAATTTCAGGACTAACAAGAAATATGACCTTTTTTGTGGTTTTAAGCTGGAAGAGAACCTTCTCACATATAACTCTGTTCATTTAATTCTGTAATTTTGTAGAAGACAGCCGTTAGGGTTTGGTTTCTCTCTTCTTGGATGCCACATTCAGGGAAATAGGTGTGGAAATGTACCAGACCGCCTCTTACTCTTTTCACAGCACCTACGTAGGTGCGGCCTGAGGGACCGAGTGAAAACACAAAGTCCTAGAAATTTAGATTACATTATTTTCTCCTTTTATTCATTTAAAAATAAGTGAAATCTGGTTCACATAAGCATCAAAAGCACTGTCCTAGGGGGAAGACTTGTAAGGTGTCTCAAAAATGAGCAATTTGTAGGCAAGGGGTAATCATCATCATTGTTAATGTATAATGGCCTCCATGTATTTGGCACTTACTCTTTGCTTTGCATATACCACCTCTACTCCTTTTCACAACATTGCAAGTATAGTGTTATTTCCACTTACTTATGACCATATCTCTCAGCTAATAGCTCTGTAGCTCCGAGATATTAAGGAAGTTGCAAAAGAGAGCTCAGCTGCTAAGTGATTGTGTCAGTATTTAGACCTCAATTCCAATAGCCGTAACTGTTTCTGCAAACCAGAATGCTGCCAGACACAGTTTTGTCTAGAGTGTTTCTCTCCGAGTTCTTAAGTTCTTTTCTTCCTTTCTTTATTTCATAAACTAACCAAGATAGCTTCTTTCCTTAGTACTGTTCATGAATCAGTCATCCAAGTGGTGAGTCTGCCCTGTCTTTACTTATGGCTGTGTCTCTGGCAAAGTTAGCTCACAATTTCCAACGAGTACCCAGTTTCTTTCTTCTCAATGAGCAGAAGGCTAGAGGCTCCTTGACTGGCCTAACATCACTTGCTATGCCCGTTCCTAAGCTACTTGAATTGTTTGCCTTATGCATCTCCGCTTATAGCTAGTCAGAAATTAACTAGAGTTAGAATCAATGAAATTCAAATTAAATGAAATTATACCTGTATTTATATCATTAGTCAGGAAGATTTATGTCTTTCCTTGCCCCACTCTACTGGAAGCATTTTTACATGACATAATGTAAACCATAATACATAATCATTTTCACGACTCAGACAAGGATGTCAATTGAATTTTCAGAAGCTACCTAGTGTGCATTTGCAATGATTTATGGTGTTATTTTATCAGATTAATTCTGCAGTGGCATCAGAAAACTGCGCATCTAGATTTGCACATCTAGATAGTTTTACATTCATCATCTTCAAACCAGTTTCTTCCAGAAAGAAACATTTTTCACAAGGGTTACTTTGAGCTATTTCTAAGGTGAGCTATTTGAATTTGACAGAAATACCCATTGCTTAAGTATAGAAGAAAACTTCTGATATCTTCTGAAACCAGAAGGTTACGTTTCTGTTACACTGTCAGGGTATATTTTGTTTGTTCTATACAATCTTGCCATGAAATGACTGAAGGCCGGTAAAAGTCAATACAAATATCTGGATATTTAAAATTTGTATTATTTACTGGGTATCGTGCTAATAACCGTACCACTAAGATTTTCTTTAATTCCTGCACTAACATTCAGAATCAGGTTTTATTATCTCTATTATGTTTATGGGGAATAAAACCAGACAGAAAGAGGCAAAAGCTGATGTGTCAAAAGCCACACTAAATGTGATTAAAATCCTTGACTGGGGTGGTGTACTCTTTTCTGGGTCATATGGTGAATGTAACTCCTATTGTTTCTGGTCTGTTTTACTCAAAAGGTCAAACACTGGCTTTTAATTGCACCTCCCTTCCTAATTTGATCTACACCATTCCTAAAAGTTATTTTACTCTTTGGAAATTTAGCAATTCTAAGACTATTCTCCAAATTGACAAGAAAGAAAAGAAGGAAAAACTAGATCGGTTCAATTTGAATCGTGCAGTAAAAAAGCTCTGTCCCCTTTATTTCTGAGACAAGTTGGCATGCAGAAATATTCAGTTACGTATGCAACGTTCAGCAAAGACAACTCGGGCCAGAAAGGAAACCCAGTCCTTTCTTTGTATCATAGTACTTTGGAAAATATGTTTTCTCAGGCCTTATGGCAGTGAACATAAAATTGTATGATCTCAAAAATACACTATTTAACAATAAATCCCACTTCAAGTACTATAGAAAAAGATAAAGTTTAGAGGTTTCCATCTCTAAAAATAAAGCATAGGCTTTGATCTTCCAAGTTTAGGATCCAAAATACAATGCAGCTCATAGTATAAAAAACTAGAGCAAGTATTACAAGGAGAGAAAAGGAAGCCATTCATTCATAGTTAGAAGTTACACATAGAAGAATTTATATAATGCATTAATGTAACAAATATGAAATGTAATGGATGGATGCAGAATGATTTTCCAAGGAAAAATTAACATCATGTGATAAATTCAAAGAATTCAATAACTCATTAAATCTATCGTTATAGAATAGTATCACCACAGAATTTTGGATTAGCCATAAAAATCCATGGTAATTAAAGCACTGAATGAAAAAATGCAAGTTGCAATTCAAAGATCTCTGACAATTGGGTAATACATAAAAATATATGTGCAATTAGGATAAACCAGAAGACAACAACAAGAAAGTAGCCTCGTGGAATAGAAAATAAAATTAGGCTTGGCGCCCTTAGTACTGTAGTTCCAGTGCCAACCACATACACTTAGGCCTGTAGGTTCAAACCGGGCTGGGGCCAGCTAAATAACTGCAACGACAACAACAACAACAAAATAGCCGGGCTTTGTAGGGGGCGCCTATAGTCCTGGCAACTTGGGAGGGTGAGGCAAGAAACGGGGTTAAGGGTCTGAGGTTGCTGTGAGCTGTGACACCAGGGTGCCCTAGAGAGGGTGACATAGTAAAACTCTGACTCAAAAATAAATTAATTAATTAAATAAATTCCAAATAAAAAAGAATAAAAAGAAATTTAAATAATGTAATTAAGTACACACATTTCTAGAAATCTCAGATCACTATTACTGATATAGCACTCATTAAAGGCTATAAAGAATGTTCTAACATCTTGAGAAGTGAGGAGCAAAATTTAATTCGATACATTTTTATGTATTTGAGAATGTGAATTAATATATTTGTATTTTCTATGATCTTGGTGTCTTCTGACACCATCACTAAGTTACATAGAGGATAGGGCATTGCTCAAATATGACACATTATGTACATTCCCGCTCATTTTCTCCTTGGCAGAATGAGTCTATCAGGCACAGCTAACTTGTTCCTGGTCACTTTCTCATCCCTCAATTTGTATTCAGCTTTAATGTGCAAAACATATTATCCCCATCTGACAATGGCTATCGCCATTTTCAGTTAAGACATCCTAACTGACTAAAAACTTGTTGTATTAACACTTCAAATACCTAAAAAGATGACAAAAATATGCCAGGTGTGGTGGCTCACATCTGTTAATCCTAGCACTCTGGGAGGCCAAAATGGGAAAATTGCCTGAGCTCAGGAGTTTGAGACTAGCCTGCCCAAGAGTCATACCCCATCTCTACTAAAAATAGCAAAACTAGCCAGTCATCATGGTGAGTGCCTATAGTTTCAGCTATGCTGGATGCTGAGAAGAATTGCTTGCTTGAGGTCAGGGGTTCGAGGGTGCTATGAGTTGGGCTGATGCTGCCTGCACTCCAGCCTGGGCAACAGAGTGAGACTCTGTCTCAAAAGGAAAAAGGAAACATAAAAAAAAAAACAAATTTCTTAGACTAGGCTACTTCTGTACAAAAATACAAAGAGTCAAAATATCCTATTTTTGTTAGGAATTGTAGTATAATTCTGCAAGGGTGAACAACTAATTAGAAGGTTTATATGCTTATATATATAAAGGTTTATACATATAAGGTTTATATGCTTTATATGCTTATATGCTTTATAAGTATCTGAATTTGTTTCATTTATTCCTTAAAATCTAATACTTCACATAGTTATAAAAATATATTTATACAAAATTTATATTTATGTAACAGATGTTTGCATTCACATGTTCTCAACTGTCTTTTCAATAAACTCAATCCAAACATAACCTATAGAATTTTTAAAAATGTAGAAATCCAAGGCTATTGAATTAAATACAGTTTTCACAAAGATAAGTATTACCTCAGTATGTGTCTGAAAGACGTCTTTTTAATCATTTTACTTCAATGCCCTATTATAGTTCCAGCTGATCTAATGAATCTCGTGGTGCTGAACTCCCTAAGAAACTTTATCACATTTTATAAAAAGAGGCTGAAGGCTGAAGTGTGTCTATAGATAAACATCTTTCAAAATAGTGATTGGTCTTGGGTAACAAAGCTTTGCTTTTGTGATAAAAAGCTCGCTAATTGAAACTTTTAATCTGCATGCTCTCTGAATCCTGTTAAATGTTACCTTTCCAGATTTCCTAAATCTTCAGTTTCATGTGAATATTGTTACCCTGTCTGCCTCATTATGCTAAAGAAAGATGAAGTAAGCTATTAACATTCTGAACAGCCTCTGAGTTGTTATGATACAGAATGTCACTCATTTTTAGGAGTTGGCTGTCAGTTCAGGGTGCAGTAAAGTTACAGTTCCTCCCTAGAAGTGTGTGATGTCTAGGGTTGCTATGAAATCCTTATGAAAATTCAATAATTGTAAATTAAAGGAAAAGTAAATAGGACTTTTACAAAATGGTTGCTTCTGAATGTGGCATAGAACAGGACTTTGTAATACAGACATATTGCTTTGTAGTTCTGAATCATTACCAGACCACTGTCGTTATTATTATTTTTTACTAAAATAAAGTTTGGACTTGGAGCTCAGTCCTGCAGAGCCCGGCTTGTGGATGCAGAAGGAAAGGTGTGATGACAAAGCATTATTATCGCTCCAGCAGGTCTTTCCTTAAATTGTTGCATGATGTCATTTGCCAGAAAACCTGAGAGTTGCAACTTGCAAAGAAAAGTTCTATATTTAACTATTTGGAAGGGAAGAAGCAGGAAATGCTTTACATGTTATCTCATGACCTTATTAAATGAATATGTTAATGTGGCATTCAGCTGCAAATTTCCTCCCACAAAATAGAAAACGCTACAAGGAAGATTCTCCTAGGAGAGATAATGTTGTATTCTTTAAGTACTGTGTTACCAAAAAAAAAAAAAAAAAGAAAGCAAACTGTCATTCAAAACAAATACATTTATACTCAGAGTTCTCTTGTGTATTCACGGTTTAGCTGGCTAAAAGGAATGTAGTTGCAAAGACAGGAAATATTTTAAATTAAGTTGATGATAAATTTCATCATAATGATGTAATTGGGAAAGATCATTTCAAGGAAGACTAGTGATTTTGTGCTACATATTTCATTGTATTTATCCTCATCTCTATCATCTTAGATTATAGCAGTTTAAGGAGAGAAATATGGTGCTTTTTAAGCTCTAACTTTGTTGAGTTGCCAGTAAGATACAATAATCAGGGTCAACTTGACAGGTATGTCAAGGCCCATGATTTGCATAGCAGTCTGCCTAAAAATAGTTTCACTCTCTGAGCCTTCAGGGACCCTTAAATCCTATCTGTATTATGAGTGTTTCTCTGTAAGTCCTTAGTTAGCATATGCCAAATACTGTAGTAGTATATTGTTGTTTAACCCTCCATTTGGAGGTGTGGGTTGGTGATATTTTCCCAGGAGATTCCAGAATATTCATGCCTTCTGGCACCACAGTTGTCATTGCCATGGCACCTACCAATTAAACCTACTTGCACCTGGTTATAGTATGCTTAGTTGAGAAAGTACAAAAATGCCAGTGAATCAGTAAAATATGCCTATTCTAGGAAACTTCATTAGCTACAGTTCAGTTGCTTCTGTAAGTGTAACCCACAGCTCCTGTGCACCAAAGTCATGGGTGAGGGAGCTCAGCTCGCCCCCTGGGTGAAGGGCTCAACGGCAACTTGAACTTTACCTTACAAACAAAAACAATGTAACTTAAATATTTGTATCTTCCTATTAATCTGAAACAAAAATAATAGACTTTTTTTGGAGAAGTTTTGGGTTCCCAACAAAATTGAGTGAAAGGTACAAGGATACTTCCTACACCCCTCACCCCACATTTGCAGAGGGGCCTCTGTGATCAGCATCCACCACCAGAGTAGTAGACTTGGTGCAACCACTGACTCTCCATTGACACATGGTTATCACCCAAAGTCCATAGTTTACATTAGGGTTCACTCTTCCACAAGTGGGGAACCTGCAGCCTTGGGGATACATGTGGCCTTCTGGATCATTGGGTGTGACCTTGTGACTGAATCCAAATTTTACAGAACAAATCCTTTTAATAAATTTAATGCCATTTTATCATACAGAGCAGTTTTGCAACCATCAAAATCTTCCTGAGTTCTGCCTGTCATTCTCCTTCTCCCCTCTGACCCCTGGCAAACATTGTTTTTTTTTAGTGTCTCCATAGTTTCACCTTTATAGACAGGCTTCTTTCACCTAGGGAAGTTTAAGTTTCCTTTGTGTATTTTCATGGCTTGATACTGTATTTCATTTTAACAAAGAATAATATTCTACTGCCGGAATGCACCACAGTTTATTTTACCCATTAGTCTACTGAAGAACATCTTGGTTGCTTCCAAGTTTTGCTATAAACATCTGAGTACAGGTTTTTGTATGGACGTAAATTTTTAGCGCCTTTGGGTAAATATCAAGGAAGGTGACTGCTGGAATCACATGGCAAGTATATGTTTATAAGAAAATGCCAAACTGTCTTCCAAAGAGGCTGTCCTTTTGCATTCCCACTAGCAATGGGTGACAGTATCTGCTGTTGTACATCTTTGCATTTGGTGGTGTCGGTATTCCGGATTTTAGCTATTCTGATAGGAACGTAGTAATAAATCATTGTCTTAATTTGCATTTCCCTAATGACATTTGATGTGAAACACCTTTTCATATGCTTATTTGCCATTTATACATGTTCTTTGATCAATGTCTATCAAGATATTTTACCCGTTTGTTATTCAGATTGTTAGTTTTCTAGATTTGAGTTGTCAGAGTTCTCTGTATAGTTCTGACATAAAAACAGACACACAAACTAATGGAACAGGGTAGAGACTCCAGAAATAAATACATATATTATGCCAATCTTTTTTTTTTCAATGAAGACACCAAAAACACACAATGGGAGAAAAGAAGTCTCTTCAATCAATAGTAATAAAAAACTAGATACACACACACAGGAGAATGAAATGAGACCGTCATCTCATACTATCTGCAAAAATTCACTTGAGATGAATTAGAGATTCAAATGAAAGACCAGAAACTAGAAAATACTAGAAGAAAATGTAAGGGAAAAGCTTGATGACATGGGTCTGGATAATATTTTGGGGATACAAAAACAAAAATAGACAAAGGAGACTGTTCAAACTAAAAAGCTTATGTACAGAAAATGAAAGAAGTCAACAGAGTGAAGAGAACCTACAGAATGAGAGACAGTCTGTGGATCACACAGCTAATAAAAAGTTAATGTCAAAATGTGAGGAATTCAGGCAACTCAATCGCAAAAGAACAATGAACCCAACCACAAAATGAGCAAGAAATCTGAATAGACATTTCAAAAGATGCACAAAGGACGTACAAATAACCAACAAGTCTATGAAAAATGCTCTCTATCACTAAAGAAATATAAAACCAGAATGAGATGTCACCTTATACCTGTTAAAATGGCTATTACCAAAAAGACAAGAATGTGGAGAGAAGGGAACACTTAAAACTATTGGGAA
>NW_003852406.1:69680-80517 GCF_000181295.1 Otolemur garnettii | reverse complement strand
CAAAAAAAAAAAAAAAAAAAGAAAAGAAAAGAAAAAAGAAAATACTATGGAAGATCCATAAAAAGTTAAAAATAGAACTAACATATATTTTAGCAATCCACTTCTGGGGTGTATATACGTGAAGAATTGAAACCAGTTTGCTAAAGAGATATCTTCGTTCCCACGTTCATTGCAGCTTTATTCACAATAGCCAAGTTATGGAGTCAGCCTAAATGCCAACAAAAAATGAATGGCTAAAGAAAATGTGGTGTACATAATAGACAACTATCTTTAAAGAGGAAGAAAATCCTATCATTTATGGCAACATGGAAGAACTTAGCTGACATATGTTAAATGAAATAAGCCAAAGTGAAATACAACTTGATCTCACTTATACATGTACATGGAGTGAAAAAGTATGAAATTCATGATGATAGTACAGTGGTGATTACCAGAGTTGTGGGCTGAGCAGGGTGGGGAGACATTGGTCATACAAAATTTTAGTTAAAAGAAGTAAGTTTAGGGTAGTGCCTGTGACTCAAAGGAGTAGGGTGCCGACCCCCATATACCGGAGGTGATGGGTTCAAACCTAGCCCCAGCCAAAAACTGCCCAAAAAAAGGTAAGCTTAAGAAATCTATTATACATCATGATGACCTCAGTTAATAGCAATTATATTGTATATTAGAAAAGTTTAAGTGTTCTCACCACAAAAGTGATAAGGTATTCATTTGTTAAATCCACTTGGTTTAGCCATTCCACAACATATATGCATATCAAAACATCATGCTATATACCAAAAATATACAAAATCTTTACTTCATGATTAAAATAAATTAGAAAAGAATTCTTTGTATATTTTGGTTAACACTTCTTTACTGGATATGTCTTTTTCAAATATTTTCTCCCATTCTGTAATTTGTCCATTAATCCTCTTGAGAATATATACAAATTTTACTTGATTACCAGAATGTTACAAGCTCCAAGGTGATTCCAATGGACATTGAAGGTTTTACCAGTGCTATAAAGGTTTGTAAAATCCTCTTTTAGTCTTTATAGACTGTTTAAGTGATTTTAGTTTTTCTACTATTAGGTCTCTAGGCTAATGAAATTGTCTCAGTGATGAGAGTAGATTGGGGCTGGATGTGGATCTTGTGGCTGATACTGGGTTTAGAGTGGAGGCAGTTTGCCCTGGAGCTCCTAGTATCAGCCTGGTCCATTACTGAGGTTAATGTCAACAAGCTGGCAAGCCTGACTGCCAAGGCACTATGGTGCGTGATTCCTCCTCAATAGAATTCTTTGGTTGATGACACTGGGAGGAGGATCAAGGAAAAATGGTCTGTAGCCATTTGTCTGTTTTTAAGCCGTCTTCAGAATAGTACTGTTTTGGCTTAGTGCCTGTAGCACAATGGTTACGGCACCGGCCACATACACCAAGGCTGGTGGGATGGAACCCAGCCCGGGCCAGCTAAACAACAATGACAACTGCAACAAGAAATAGCTGGGCATTGTGGTAGACACCTGTAGCCCCAGCTATTTGGGAGTCTGAGGCAAGAGAATTGCTTGAGCCCAAGAGTTTGAGGTTGCTGTGAGCTGTGACGCAAAAAAATCAGCTATTGTACATGATGTTAAAAAATGGTAACCTGCTTTTGTACTTAGGAATGATTATTATTTATTCATTTTCTTCTTGTTCTGTCTTTTTGTTTGTTTGTTTAAGAGACAGGACCTGGCTGTGTTGCCCAGGCTGGAGTGCAGGAACACCTGGGCTCAAGTGATACTCCTGCCTCTGCCTCCCAAAGTGCTGAAATTGCAGGCATGAGCCACCGGGCCTGGCCTCTTCTTTTACTTACTTTTAGATTTTTTTTTTTTCTGTTATGAATAATTTCTACCCATAAACTTTTGAGATTTTTCTTAAAATAATAAATACAGATTTGAATCCTTTTATGCCATTCATTAGCTTTGCTCTTTGGCTGGTATCTTACTTTTCCACTGCACTTTCCACATCCTTAAAATAGAATTAAAAATACCCATCAGCTGTTGTTTTGAGGATCACATACTATAAGGAATATTTTAAAAGAGCAGTCATGCATCACTTAGTGACAGAAATACATTTTGAAAAATGTGCCCTTAGGCAATGTTGTTGCTGTACAAACATCCTCGAGTGTACGTACACAAATCTAGGCGGCATGGTCTATTACACAGCTAGGCTATATTGTACGGCCTATCACTCCTAGGCTAGAAACCTGTACAGTATGTTACTGTACTGAATCCTGCAGGCTATTGTCCCACAGTGGTAAGTATCTGGGGTCTCTAAACACAGAAAACGTGCTGTAAAAATATGGTTTTATAATCTGATAGGGCCACTGTTGTATATGAAGTCTGTTGTTGACCAAAACGTGATGGGGTGCATGACCATAATACTATTCTTCGTTGCTTCCTGTGAAATTTTTCTTGCATGGCATTTCTAAGCTGTAGCATTTCAAAGCTATATATTTTTTGCCAAGTTTATATTTTCACAAATCCTGACAATCTCAACAGTCACAGTAGCAGCAGTGTCAAAAGTTGTCCCTCCTAATCTCTCATTTTCCTGATTTTCCCTTGTGAACACATGACCCCTCCAGTGGAGATCCAGTTTAGGGCTGTGGGCTCAATTCCTGTGTTCTGAAGGCCGAGAGCTTGGGTGTGCGGCCACCTGGGAGGAAGTGTGGAGATGTGAGATCAGCACTGGAGATTTCTATTCTTGTTAGAAATATTTTGCATCTTGGTACAGCTGTCCCTTAATATCCTTAAGGAATTGATTCCAGGATCCATTGTGGATACCAAAATCAGTGGATGAATTTGTCTCTTGTATACAAGGTGCAATATTTGCATACAACCTACACACATCCTCCAATAGACACTAAATCACCTCTAGGTCACCTAATCCTATGTGAATGCTATGGATATTGTTGCTATACTGCGCTGCATTGGTATTTAAATTATTACATTATTGTGTTATTATTTTTATTTTTTTCCCAAATACTTTCAATCTGTGGTGGTTGAATTTGTGGATATGGCTCCCAAGAATTGGGGGGCTGACTTTACTGCCCACAGCACCGAGACTCTGTTTCTACAGAAGCTTTGGGCATTGCTCCTAGTTCTGACAGCAGGATGTGAGGAATAAGAGGAAGCAGGAATGCATCTTACCACTTTCTTGTCCCGATCACACATTTGCAGTCTTCAACAATCTGTTCCTGATTAATAATAAACATTTACTGAGTGCTCACTGTGTCCCAACCAAGATCATTACATTTTACAATCTTCTCCAATCTTCACCATAGTCCATTTTACTAATGAGAAGGCACGCTCAGAAAAGTCAAATAATTTCCTCATAGTAACACAGTGAATACATTGTTTGAACGAAACTCCCTGGCCCTGGTTCTAAAGCCCTCTGGAGCAACCTCCTTTACCTCTTTTCCCCTGAGATTTTATCTTTCCCTCTTTAACTTTTTGGAATATAGAGCAACGTTTGTATCTTCACTGGCCTGAGCTTTGAGTAGTGCCGTAAAATGCCGCTCAAGACTCCTGCGTCAGATTTACAAGAAAATGCTACATTGCCTGTCCTGGGCTCACATCCCTCTGCCTAATTGTAAATTACTGACCATCGTTTAAGGTTGGCTTTTCTAATGAATTATGACCTGTCAGTGTCTAACCATCAATGACAAGTTCCTTACCCCTTCCTCTCTGAGACCTGATAGCACAGCCCAGTAAAATTGTGTGGACTTGTTTTCTGGAGTAAGTCAGGTGAGCATTGCCTCTCACCCCACCTACACTTATTCCTTTAGAAGGTCAAGATGAGCTCTCCTGAAGTGACCACTAGTTCTCTGAATAGTTGCTCCTTACTTTGGACTTACACTTTTTGGCCTCTAGTCTACTGGAGTGTTGTTTGTTTTTCAGTTGTTTGTTAAGACTAAGGATATTAGGAATTGAAGAGGTTTTTCTTCAACTAAACACTCTTTCCTAAGAATAGTCATTAAGATATTATTTTACAGATCAGTTTATTTTTAAAAAATTTACAAGTTTGCATATGAATTTTGATTGAGGAAATGATTTCAGGTTACCAGCAAATTAGTGATATTTGGAAATACCTTTGGTCCATCACGAAGGTATAGTGTTAGTGGTGGTCCTCTAGAGAAACACAACTGGTAGGATTTAGGGGTGTGTGTGTGTGTGTGTGTGTTTATGTGCATAGACACATACACAAAGTGAGAAACTGGCTCACTGGATTATGGAGAAGGAGAAGTTTCATGATCCGCTATGTGCAAGCTGGAGAGCCAGCAAAGCTGGTGATGTAATTCAGTCTAAGTCTGAAGGCCTGAGAACCTTCTCATCTCAATCTGAGAACAGGAAATGACAAATGTCCAGCTCACATAATTAGGCAGAAGGGGTAAATTCTTGCTTCCTTGGCCTTTTTTTCTATCCAGACTCTCAACAGATTTGATGATGCCCACCCACATCTAAGAGGGTAATCTCCTTTAGGGAGTTGACAGATTCAGAAGTTTCTCACCCAGAAACAACCCCACAGGCCCAATCAGAAATTACATTTAGGTAAATACCTGGGCACCTTAGTGATCCAGCGGAGCTGAAACATACAATTAACTATCCCACTTCCCATATGAATTAGAAAAAGAATAATCCAATCCTGGGCTTTGCAGGTGAGCCTCTTTCACTAGCTCTGCAATACTGGGCCAGTTTGTTCATTGCCTTCATCTTTAACTTACATTTAAAATCAAGATAAGAAAATGGTGAAAAGAGATCAACTGTTTAAGGTCCCCAATAGGAAATATTCGATAAATGCTAATTCCCTCTTCCCCAACCTCTACATACTTTCTAATCATTAACATTTATCTTCCTTAAATACATGAATTCAAACAAAATAGCATTTTGTTAGATAGACAAACCAATGATTGTTTTTTTAAACACATATCTCTGCAAGATGAGTTAATGGGCACCAATTCTTTCTCTTTTCTTAACAGCTAAGATTATTACAACAAAGTAGGTTTCTTTACTTATCCTTCAGAATTCAGTATGTCAAAACTGCCCACTGAATGAGGTTTGTGACTACTTGCTTTACACACTTATCACACACCCATCACACTAAAAAGAATCCTGCAAATCATTACCCTAAAAGAAAAGCTTATCCAGGCTTGGTGTTCTTAGCTCAGTGGTTAGGGCGCTGGCAACATACACCAGGGCTGGGGGGTTCGAACCCAGCCTGGGCCTCCTAAACAACAATGACAGCTATAACAAAAATATAGCCAGACATTGTGGCAGGTGCCTGTAGTCCCAGCTACTTGGGAGGCTGAGGCAAGAGAATCGCTTAAACTCAAGAGTTTGAGGTTGCTGTGAGCCGTGACACCATTGCACTCTACCAGGGGCAATATAGTGAGACTCTGTCTCAAAAAAAGAAAAAAAAGTTTATCTATTTCCAACTATTATTTCTCATCTTCCCATCATGAACACAGAGGAGAAATACACATAGCATGGCCCCCATACACACAAACACATGTCTGAATATATATGTCATAAACAAATGGAATCACTTCTAACAGGGGAAATGGTCCCAATGCAGTCCTGCAAAACTATACTTAATGTACATACAAATAGAGCATTTTTCCGCTGAGACATTGTCTTACGTTCATTTTTATCTTATTATTTTATGAAAGCAAAGCAAGTAATGCATAAGACTCATTAACAGTCTATATTTTCCTTTGCAGCTTTGCATCTTTCATACTCTGTCTTGCTCAGAGGAGTCGTAGGGATGAGTGGACAAAGAACTTCCCTTTCCCCTTTTAGAACATCTTATTATGGTGATAGACTTTCCTGTTTTCTAAATGGATTTGAGCAGTTTGCAAAGTAGTGAAACGTGTATTCTTCATGTAACTATGAGACCCGAGGACAAAGGATTGTATATATGTCCCCACCAAGCTCATCAAAGATATGTGAATTGTCGAGCAGGATTAAGAAATGAGAGAAAAATTTTAGAATTTCAACGTAGAGTTATTTTCAAGGTCTGTCGTGCATTCACTCTCTGCACCAGCATTGACTAGCTACTGAAGGCACACTTTCGCGACAATGGCACATGAAAGTTGACAACAACATGAGATCTCTCTCTTGATATATTTTCAATTTAATAGAAAGGTGGAAAATGGTTAATGCGCATGTAAATATAAAATGTAAGAAATGCAATCTCTGAACCGATAATATAATTTTTAAATGAGAATTAGTATAGTCACCTTGGCAAGCATTTATTACAATGTTTCCACTGCAAAATATATTTTGGAAATTTCACCAGCTATGTGAGGACATCTGTTTTGTTACATTTGATTTACAACTTACTTTGATCCAATTATGTGGCTTGACCACCTACATCCTTAGCAGAATTAGTTTTAAATAATTTTAGCTGCCTCCCAAGCTTAAATATACTATCTAAAATGTTTAGCAATATTGACATGCCAAAAAATGTCTGCAAAATACAAGATACAGTATTGTTAAGCTCTCAGTTTTCATCTATTTACTCTTAGATTCAATGCAATCCTAATTAAAATGCTCATTCACTGTTTAAAATAGATATTGGCAAGGTGATTCTAAAATTAATAGGGAAAATTGTGACTGCTCTAATTTTGCTAAAATAATTTTGAAAAAGAACAACAAATTAGAGGATACACACTATCCAATACCAAGACTTACTATAAATCTACTAATTAACAAGTATTTTGTTAATACAAAATACATAGTTACATGAAGAATACATGGTTCACTACTTTGCAAGTATTTTGTTAATACTGAGAGTACTTTGGCAAAAGGATAGCAATTAGCATGAGATAGCAATTGAACAGATAGGAACTCAAATGGATATACACTGCTAATTAACATATTTGTGATAAAAGGAAAAAAGGCAAATATACTTGGATATAAAAGTAGGATATGATGAATGATATATGATATTCACCAAGAATGATGAATGAGAGTGAATTAAAAATATGAGAAAAAGGTAAAAGCGATGAAGATTTGATTAGGATATCCCAAATCTTCAGACAAGTATGTCCAGTTCAAGGTGTCAAAAATACATAAGAGAACAATCCACAAGACAATATAAAAAATTTCCTTTGAGTGAAAAGAATATTCATAATGAAAGGGCCCATCAAGGGATGGATATCATAAGTTAAAAAAGACCCACACATAGAAGGAAAACAAAATATTCATAAACAAATAATTGAGGATTCTATTTAGATATTAGTGATATACTTTTGTTGCTATGGATGAGAATGTAACTCTCTTACAGTGCCCTTCCACCCCAAACTCCCCACATTGTTGAAACAGAGCACAGATAAAATGCCTACATTAATATCATCATCCAAATGTCCCAGCGCCGTAATCCTTCTGTACTTGGGGGGCCTTTTTTTTCACTTTCACTTCCTTTTGCCTTTTTCACTTTGAGTATCTTAAGTGTGTGTGTGTGTGTTTTTCTTTTGGAAATATTTCAATTGCTCTATCCTATCAGTTATGTTTCTGTTTCCTTCTGTAGTAGGACATGGCCAGTGAGAACTCTCTGCTATCACGTTCCAATTGTGCTGGTTATTTCCAGCCTTGTTACACTGAATCAATCCATCAGGAAGGGATCTATCTGTTACCTGAACCCCAAGTTTTTCACATTCTCTGTTACCGGCTTATTCTGTTATTACAACCTCTCTGGTAAATTTCTTAGAAAGTATCAGGGACAGGTAAAATGTTTGTGCTGTTATATTTTGGGAAGTGCCTTCGCTATACTTTATTATTTCACTCTATTTTCAAGGGTTTCAAGGACTGACTATAGAATTCTAGGTTGAAGTTATTTTGTCCTCAAAATTCTAAAAGCAATTGCTATGAACTGAAAGTTTGTGTACCTTTTCAAATCTCCTCTGTTGAAAGTTTAATCTGCGTTGTGATGGTATTTGGAATGGGGACTTGGGGAGGTAATTTTGTCATGAGTATGTGTCCCCTTCCCCTTCCTCTGACTTCTTCCCCTCCCTTCTCTCCCATCCTCTCCTCCTCCCTCCCCGTCCTTTCATAGAATCCAATCACACTCGCACCGTGATCTTGGAACTCCTAGGCTCCAGAACTAAGGGAAATAAATTATTATTTAAGCCACCCAGTTGATGGTATTCTTCTATAGCCTCCCAAGCAGACTAAGATAGTAATGTTCATTTTCTTTAAAGTAGCCATTACTGCTATTGAATAATCTCATGTTCTTCTTATTATTTCTGTTTATATCTCCTTTCTTTTTTTTTTCCCCTTGGCTTTTGTCAATAAACTCAACTCTAATTTTTAGAATTTTTTTGGAAGTATGATACATGTCTTTTTTTCACTCAGTTTGCTGGGCACTTGATAGATACATTCAATCATTAGATGTGCCTATATCTTAAATATTCTTTGATTATTAGATTCTCACCTTCTGGAGTTATTATTGGTCTGATAGTGAATCTCTTATTTCAATCATCTGCATTTTGTTATATTTTATAAATTCTGTCTTGTTCCCTGCTTCTCAAGATTTTGAAAATTATTTAAATTGCACTTCAGTAAGAATAATTAGTTTTATTGAAAAATATTGAGTACAAATATTTTTGTTATGTGGATACACTGTACAATGCAAAGTCAGAGCTTTCACTGAGCCTGCTATGGGGACAGTGTCCACGCACTAGACAGGTAACTTTTTTATCCCTCATCCTCTCGCACCATGGCCTCTTCTGAGTTTCCAAAGTCCTTTACATATTTCTGTGCCTGTGGGCACCTCTCACTTATTAGTGAAAAATGGAGGGCTTTTTTTCTCCATTCTTGAGATACTCCACATAGAATAATGATGTTCAGCTTTAACCAAGTTTAGTAAAAATGACATTACTTCACTCCTTTTTATACCTGAGTAGTACTCCATTTATCCACATATACCACATTTTCTTTATCTACTCATGAACTGATGAGCATGAACGAGATTTTTGAAATTGTGAATTGGGCTGTGATAAACATCCAAGTATAGCTAAAATGATTTCTCTGAGATAAAATGATTTCTTTTCTGTGGGGTAGATGCCCAGTAGTGGGATTGCTGGGTCAAATGGGAGGTCAACTTTTAGCTCTTTGAGAAATTTCTGTACTGTTTTCCACAGGGAACGTGCTGGTTTTCAGTCACTTACTGTGTACATGCAGACCATCTTCTCCGCATCTGTGCCAGACATCTGTTGTTTTTTGACTTTTTAATCATGGCCATTCTGACAGGAGGTAAGGTGGTATCTCATTGTGGTTTCAATTCAAATATCCCTGACAATTTGTGATATTCAACATTTTTCATATGTTTTGAGGGCATTTTGTATCTATCATCTATCTATTTATTTATTTAAATTTGAGACAGACTCTCACTCTGTCACCATGGGTAGAACACTGTGGCATCAAAGATCACAGCAATCTCAAACTCTTGGGCTCCAGTGAGCCCTTATCTCAGCCTCCTACGTAGCTTGGACTACAAGGTGCTTGCTACGTCTTTTAGATTGCTCTTGCTTAGGCTGATCTCAAATCCCTGAGTTCAAGTGATCCTCCAGCTCTTGGTCTTCCAGAATTCTAGGATTATAGGCATAAGCCACCATGCCTGGCATGTCTATCTTCTTTTGAAAAACTTCTTGATGTTTTTTGCTCACTTTTTGATGGGGTTATGTGTTTTTTCTTGCTTATTTGTTTGGGTTTATTTGTAGATTCTGGATATTAGTCCTTTGTCAGATGTATAGTTTGCAAGTATTTTCTCCCTTTCTGTAGGTTGTCTGTTTACTCTGTTGATCATTTACCTTGCTATGCAGAAACTTTTTGGTTTCATTAAGTCCCATTTATGTATTTTTATTGTTGTTGCATTTTTCATTTGGGTCATAAGTCATAAATTCTTTGCCTAGGCAAAAAATAAATATCATGGGACAGGAGATCTCATCATTGAAGAACAGTTTAAATGTATGATAGTGGTACACATGAGGAATACTATGCAGTCATCAGAAAAATTAGAGGACTATTTATTTAAGTATTGACATCAATAATATCTTAAAAAGAGCTTGCACATATGTTATTCATTCTACAAATATTGTTAATATGTAATATGTTTTAGATACTCTTCTAGTCCCTGGGAACATAATATACAAAATCCCTGCCCTATTACTTAATCAGTGAAAATTTATGTAAAAATTAACTTGGTGGGAAAATGTAGGGTAGTAATAGAAGAATGAGCAAGAAAGGCCTCTCTGATGTGTTGACATTTAAACATTTATCTGATTGAAATGAAGTTTTAAGTAACGTGTATGTGTGAGTATAGGTGGATTCATCCAAAATAGCATATATTTATGTATAAAAATGTATGTTTATTTGTATTTATGATCAAACAAAAATACAAGTCTTTAAGAACACACATAGGGATTGGGAAAGAGAGAATAAAATATTTCTACAAGCTTCTCAGCAGTAATCAGCATACATTACTCATGTAATTTAGCAAAGATAGAAAGCCTATGTAAATAAAGTGATAAATACTTTAAAGCAAATAAAATGGCTCTTAATCACAAAAATTCATTTGCTTTGTTGCCACCTTTAAAAAACACAGTAGGCTTATCAAATAGTAAATGATGATATGTGTCTGGGTTCAGCTCTAGATTCTCTTTTCTGTTTCATATATCTACATCTCTATTTTGTGCTATTTTGATCACTAGAGATTTGTAGTATAACGTGAAGTCTGGTAATGTGATGCCTCCTGATTTGTTTTTATTTCTAAGTAATGTATTGGCTGGTAGAGGTTTTTTTCTGATTCTGTATAAAATGAAG
>NW_003852406.1:63153-68229 GCF_000181295.1 Otolemur garnettii | reverse complement strand
AGGGTACATTTCAAAATACCTAAGAGTATATTCTAAATGTTTTACCAAAAAAAAATAAGTAAGTGAGATGATGGTTATGTTAATTTGATTTAAGCATTCCAAATTGTATATCAAATCATCATATGGACCCCATCCCCATAAATGTATGCAGTTATAATTTAATAAAAATTAAATTTAAAGAAAAAAACATACTAATTAAAAATATATATTTATAGTTCTTTACTTGATTGTTATTATGGGCTCTACATTGATATTAGTTTTTGCCACAAAACATCAAATGTCATCCACATTTTCATATGTAAATTATTTATGACTTTAATTTTTATGGTTTGGTCATTAGCTAAATATATGCTTATTTGATCCTGGCCTGAATAAGGAGCATTCTTTTAGCACAACTTTCTGGTTAATACGTAATGTATGTACTATGTACTAGGAGTTTCCTGAATTCTGTCTTCATAAATGAACACAAAGTAAATTACAAATACCTCCTAGATGGTATCAGTCTAACCCAAGGACTACCTTCCTTTTTCAATGAAGGGTCTATAATAATAAGTCACTTGTGTTTTTAAAGCTCTTTTCTTTGCTATGTTCATTCTAATTTTGAGTTTTTTTTAGGTTTGCATTATTTTATTCTTTCATATTCAACATTCTTGTAAAATTAATTTTTGATGTAGCAAAACCTGTACATAATTAATGTACAAAATATGTGAATTTGAAGATAGGTACATACCCATGAAACCATTGCCACAATCTAGGAAAACTATTCATTACCTGCAAAAATTGTTCCTGCCTTCTTATTTTTTATTATTTGTGATGACAAGACAGCAAAAGGTGTGTCCTTCTAGCACATACTTACGTATATAATGCAGTATTGCTAACTATAGTTACTGTGATATACAGCACAACACTGACTTATTTATTTTATATAAATGAAAGATACACTTTAATTCCTACCTCCTCTAGTTCTAGTTCCAGACAACCACCATTCCACTCTCAGAGTCTCTGGGTTTAACTGATCACATACATGGTGTCCTGTAGTATTTATCCTTCTGTGTCTGGCTCACTTCACTTAGCAGAATGTTCTCTTGTCTTATTCATGTTGTTGCAGATGACAAGATCTCTTTTATCTCCCCAGATTTATGAGCCATAATTAAGAAATAAACATTATATACACTTAAGGTATACAATGTACTGTTGTGAGGCCTCATGTTATTATTATTTCCCTCTTCAGATCTGCCAATGTTTGATTTATACATAATAATTAGATGCTTTGATGTTGGGCACATGTATAGGAAAGACTGACGGTCTTACGACTGTAAAGTCCTTTGTTGAATTGATGGTCTTACGACTGTAAAGTCCTTTGTTGAATTGATGGTCTTACGTCTGTAATGTCCTTTGTTGTCTCTTGTGACATATTTTTACTTAAAGTCAGCTTTGTCTGATAGAAGTATATTCACCCCTGATGTTTTTTGGTTATTACATGCATGGAATTTCTTTTCACATTCCTTCATTTTCAGATCATGGGTCCTTAGATCAAAGCAGATCTCTTGTAGACAACATACAGTCAGATCATTCCTTTTTAAGAAAATTCTATCCAGAGCTCTGTCTTTTTATTAGTGAAGTTTAATCTTTTATGTTTAAGGTAATTAATATGTAACAAGTTATTCTGTTAATTGTTTTCTATCTATTTTGCAATACTTTTGTTCCCTCTTCCACTCTTGAAGTCTTCTTTTGTAATTTGATAATTTTTTTAAAGTGATCTACTTTCATTTTTTTCTTTTTATCTTTTTTGTATTTGCAGTGGGTTTTTTTCTTTGTGGTTATTAACTTTATAAATGTTGTGAAGAGACTTCTTATTTTTATAATAGACTGTTTTGAGCTGATAAAAACTTAATTTCAATGCATGCAAAAATTCAATACTAACTCTCCCAATACATACTCTATATGTCATTAATGTCAGAATTTGCATTTTGCTCTATTTTGTATCAACTAATCAATTATTTTGCTTATCATATTTTTGTCATAATTTTGTCTTTATATTTTTATACTAGGGTTAAAAGTGATTTACATATCTTGCTTACAGTGTCATATTACTCTATTTTCATCAATATAATTAATTGTATCAGAGACATTTATACACCTACATGCTTTTATGTCACTGTTTAGGGGCCTTGGTTTCAGCTTGAAGGATTCCTTTTAGCACTTTCTGTAAAGCAGGTCTAGCGGTGACAAATGCCCTAGGTGGTGTTTGTTTTGTTTTGTTTTTGTAAAGATGAAATCTCTCTATATGGCCCAAACTGGTCTCAAGCTCCTGAGTTCAAGCATTTCTCTCCTGCCTCAGCCTCCCAAATAGCTAGGACTACAGGATACACTCCAATGCCTGGCTTTCTGCTTCATTTTTAAAGGTCATTTTTGCTGGGTATTATGTTTCCATTCAAGACTTCTGGACTGTAAGTTTTCTGCTTTAAAAATCCACTAATAAGACAAGTTGCTTTTCTCTTGCTGCTTTCAAAATTATCTGGGTTTGACTTTTCTTCAAACTTGTAGATTCTTGCCCATGGCTGATGGAGTCTACTGTTGAAGATCTCTATTGGATTTTCAGTTTATTTCATTGTGTTATTCACTTCTAAAATTTCTGTTTCTTAGGGCTCAGCTCAGTGGCTCACGTCTGTAATCCTAGCACTCTAGGAGGCCAAGTCAGGCGGAGTGCCTGAGGTCAGGAGTTCAAGACCAGTCTGAACCAGAGCAAGACCCCATCTCTAAAACTAGCTGGGTATTGTGGCGGGAGACAGACTCTGTCTCAAAATAAATAAATAAATAAATAAATAAATAATCTGTTTCTTTTTTGTGCTATTTCTTTGTTAAAGTGCTTTTACTTTTTCATTTATTGTTTCCCTGTTTGTTTATTTGTACACATGTATTCTCATATTAGCTTCTTTAAGGTGATTATTTTGAATGTCTTTTCAGGCAACTTCTAAATCTCTAGTTTTTACATTCAGTTACTGGTGCTTTACTTTGTTCCTTTGGTGGTATTATGGTTCTCTGATCCTTTGTGATGTAGCCTTGTCTTGGTGTCTGCCCATTTTAACAAGTCATTTCCTGGTCTTTACAGAGTAGCTTTGGAAGGAAAAGCTGTTCATCAGTCAGCCTGACCAGAGATTCTAGATCAGCTAGCTGGCTTTAGCCCCAGTTCTGCCTCCATAGACATGAACTTCAGGCCTGCATTCATGGATCCCGGAATGAGGCCTGCCCCAGTGGACCCTGATACTAGCCTAGCTGCTGTGGACCCAGACACCAGCCTGGTCCTCCATGGATCATAATGGTTTTCATTTAACTTTAAAAAATCCTTTATTGAGATATACTTCATATATGATTCAATTCACCCAGTTAATATGTACAATTAAGTGAATTTTTGTGTATTCACAATATGTGCAACTATTACTATAGTCAACATTTAAACACATTTTCTTATTTTTTCATGTCAAAAGGAAGCATTATGTACTTTGGGTATAAGTACCCTACCCCTCAGTACTAAGCAAGAATTGATCTACTTTATAACTCTATAAACTTGCTTATTCTAGCCACTGTATATAAGTGGAATGATATGATATGTGGTCTTCTGTGAATGACTATTTTGTCATATTTTTTAAAGTTCCTTCATGTTGTAGCATTTATTAGTATTATACTGAGTTATTACTGACTATATCATGTTTTCTTTATCCATTTTTTAGCTAGTAAACATCTGTGCTGTTGCCACAATTTGGGTGTGTACCTGTTTTTTTTTTTTTTTTGTACCTGTTTTTATGTAGATATATATTATCTTTTTTCTAATATATATGACGTGGAATTTTTTGGTCAGATTGTAACTGTATGTTTAATCCTTTGAGAAACTGTTAAACTATTTTCCAAAGCACCTGCACTAATTTACATCAACAACAACATTAACAATACAATGGGAGGCTTTCCTTTGGTCTGGCTCACTGATTTATTCTGAATACTGGTTGCAGGACAGCCTGTTATGTGTACATAGTGTTACCATGGCAAAGGTCCTTTGGTTAAAAATATGTTTTTAAGTCCCTAAACAGTTACTTTTTTTAAAAATTCAACATATTAATGGGGAAGAAATGTTTTTGAAACATGGCTTGAGTCAGGGCTATACATGTGCCTATCTAATGAACAGCGTTCATTGTACCTGTTAGGTGGGTTTTTACCCCTCTCCCTTCTACTTGATTTCCAATGACTTTTACTTCCCTCTGTGCACTTGTGTGCCTATTAATTTGTACTGATTTATTAGAAAGTACATGCGCTGTTTGTTTTTCTATTCTTGAGGTACTTCACTTAGGATAATGGTCTCCTGTTCCTTCCAAACTGCTGCAAAATGCATCAGTTAGTTCTTTTTTATGGCTGAGTAGTACTCCATGGTACACATATATCAAATTGTGTTAATTTATTCATGAATTGATGGGCAATTGGGTTGATTTCAGATCTTTGCAATTGTGAATTGTGCTGCAACAAATATTCAAATGCGTATGGCTTTCTGATAAAATGACTTTTTTCCTTTGGGTAAATACTGAGTAATGGAATGGCTAGATCAAATGATAGGTATAGTTTTAGGTTTTTGAAGCAGCTCTATACGGTTTTCCATACAGTTTATTCTAATTTGCAATCCTAACAAAAGTGTATACTCATTCCTTTCTCTCTAAATCCACAGCCATATTTATGGTTTCTGGACTTTTAAATAAAATCCATTCTAACTGGGGTAAGGTGATATCACACTGCGGTTTTTAGTTTGCAGTTCCCTGATGATTAATGACAATGAACATTTTTCCATATGTTTATAGTTCATTTGTCTATCTTCTTTTAAAAAACTTTGGTTCATGTCTTTTGTCCATTTTTAATACAGTGTTTTTTTTTTTTCCTTGCTGATTTACTTGAGTTCTTTGTATATTCTGGTTATTAGCCCTTCATTGGAAGTATAGCTTGTGAACATTTTTTCCCATTCTGTAGGTTGTGTAGTTACTGTTGGTTATTTCTATAGCTATGCAGAAGCTTTTAAATTTAACCAAGTCATGGCTC
>NW_003852406.1:59587-62728 GCF_000181295.1 Otolemur garnettii | reverse complement strand
AGAGTCTCACTATGTCACCCTCAGTTGAGTACTGTAGCGTCATAGCTCACAGCAACCTCTAACTCTCTTGGGATTAAGCAATTCTCTTGCTTGAGCCTCTCAAATAACTGGGACTACAGGCACCCACCACAACACCTGCTATTTTTTGGTTGGTAGTAGTTGTAATTGTTGTTCGGCAGGCTGGGCTGGGTTTGAACTCAAACCCACCAGCTCTGGTGTATGTGGCTGGCACCCTAGCTTCTGAGGCCTTTATATTCAACTCTTTTTATAAATCTTGAGTTAATTTCTGAGTGGTGAGAGATATGGATCCTATTTCATTCTTCTGCATGTGGTTATCCAATTTTCCCAGCACCATGTATTGAACAAGGCTTCTTTTCCCTAGTGTATACTGTTTTCTCCTGGCCTATGCCTCTATTTTTATGCCAATGCCATGCTGTTTTTGTTATTACAGTCTTGTAGCATAGTTTGAAGTCTAGTAGTATAATGCCTTCAGAGTTCTTGTGTTTGCTTAAGATTGTTTCGATTACTCTGGCTCTCTTCAGGTTGGAAATGAAGGGAAGTAATATCTTTTCTAGTTCTGTGAAATATGACATTGGTATTTTATGGGAATTTTAATGAATCTATAAATCAGTTTGGGTAGTGTGAACATTCTACCAATCTGTGAGCATAATATTTCCCCCTTTGTTAGTGTCATCTATTAATATGATTTCTTTCCTCAGTTTTTCACAGTTCTCTTTGTAGAGTTCTTTCCTCTCTTTAGTTAAGTATATTCCTAGGTATTTTATTTTCTTTGTGGATATTGTGAATGGCATTGAGTTTTTAATTTTCACTGTCACTGTTCTTAGTGTATTGAAATGCTACTTATTTGTGTACATTGATTTTATAACCCAGGACATTACTAAATTTACTCTTTAATTCCAGGAGGATCTTGATGGAGTTTTGGGGATTTTTCTAGACATAATATCTTATTGTTATAAAAAAGCAATAGTTTGCCCTTTCTTTTCATAATTTGGATACTTTTACTTTCTTTATCTTTCCTGATTGCTCTGGCTGGGACTTCTTTCACTATGTTGATAAACATCCTTTTCTGTTCTAGTTCTTATTGGGAATACTTTCAATTCTTTTCTATTCAGTAGGATGTTGGCAGTGGATTTTTCATGTATAGCTATTATAATCTAGAGATATGTTTATTCTATGCCCAATTTGTTGAGAGTTTTAATCATGAAAGGGTGCTGAATTTTTGTCAAATGCTTTTTCTGGGTCTATTGAGATGATTATATGGTCTTTGTTTTTGCTTCTGTTTATGTGTTGAATCATATTTAATGATTTCCATATGTTAAACCATCCTTGCATCCTGGGATGTAGCCCACTTCATTGTGGTGGGTTATCTTTTGGATGTATTGCTGAATTCAGTTTACTAGTATTACTTTAAGGATTTTTACTACTATATTCATAAGTGATATTATCTGTAGTTTTCCTTTTTGTGTGTGTGTCCTTTCCCAGATTTTGTATCAAGCTGATACTGGAATTTTAAAAGTCATTTTTGAGGGCACATCTACTCTGCACCTAAACCCCTAAAAACTTTAGCAGAAAAAGGACAATGTCTTGAAGGTTACATAACAAACTTAACCTTTGTTGAAGTGTAAGTTCTGTGCATTGAGATGTAAATTTTCTAACAGACTTCACGTCTTTAGAAATGCAAATTTAGAGTTGCCTAGCAACAATTATTTAAGGCATTAAATTAAGTAATCAAGAAATTATCTTAAAGTAGAGGAGGTAAACTACTTGAAAACTGGCAAAGGAAGAATCTTATAAATATATGAGATCTGCCTCTGACTGTGTGTTTTTATGTCTTAGTTTTAAAATTCCTTACAAGAATTTGAAATCTTAAAGTAAATTAAGTAGTAGATAATCATAAAATGTCTGAGTCATTTCTGGAAACATAAGTTTTAAGTTCAACAGTTTGTAATCAGCTATGGTCCAAGATTTTCTTCTTTAAAATAAAGTCAGAAAAAACAGAATTTTTTATGATAATTATTAAGTAAATAGCAAAATTTAACTTATATCTCTAGAATTTAAAACTACTGTGAGAGGGGAATGGCTTGAAAGGGGAAAAGGGTAAAAATATCTTGTCTTTTCAAAACCCCTTACTGTTTTGTTAATTTGTTTGTTCATTTTTTGAGAACTAAAACCTACTTCCCTGCCTTATATCAGTGGTTGGGAGGGGGAGGGGAATGTCTTTTGTTCTTTGTGCCACAGGAATTGTGCTGAAGGGAATTGTCTGGGAGGAGGAGGTTAGGGAATTATCTTAGTTGGAGATGAATCTGGGCAGAAACTATGAGATTGTTTTAGCCCCAAATGGGATGACAGGATTAATCAGAACCTTTAAAAGTTAAGTTCTTCTGGTAGGAGGGGGATGCTAGTATCTTCGAGGCAAGGATATGCCAGCTTTTTTATTTGCTTGCAAATCAATAAACTGCTTCTCAAATTGCTTATCCCATTTTTTCTGATGTGGCTTCAGGGACAAGTGCTGAACTTTCAGTAAAGCTATTCCATTGCTAACACCCTTCTGCTAAAATGACAAACATTCTTTCTCTAGGCTCAGGCACTATTATGAAAGAAGGGGGTCATGTAGGATTGTAAGGGCTAATTTTGAGGGAATTAGTTTTGATCCTTCAGATCAAAGGTACTTAAACAGGTGGCAAAATGAGGGATTTTGCCTTTGCAGGCCATAGGCCGAGGCATCCATTTCATTTCAACCATAAAGAAGTCCCTGCTTCCCATAGACTTAAAAGAGGATATCATGATACCTGCTGCAAGTGGCCTGAGTATAATCGTCCCCTCTTATGGCGTTTATGCAACTAGACTTTCTTATGCAATAAGAAATTTAGCCTGTAATTCTAACAATCTGGGAGGTTGATGCAGATGGATTGCTTGAGCTCAAGACCAGCCTGAGCAAGAGCGATAGCCCTCTCTAAAAAAATAAAAAAAATCCAGGCATGTGGCAGGCATCTGTAGTCCTAGCTACTTGGGAGGCTGAGGCAAGATTTTTGCTTGAGCCCAAGAGTTTGAGGTTGCTGTGAGCTATGATGCCATGGCACTCTACCCAGAGCAACAGAGTGAGACTATCTCAAAAAAAAA
>NW_003852406.1:56213-59567 GCF_000181295.1 Otolemur garnettii | reverse complement strand
CCATTTTTAATGTGCTAACTTAAAAAAAAAAAAAAAAAGAAAAAGAAAAGAAATTTAGTAGACACCTTAGGAGAAATTACTAAAGAGTCTGCAAAAAATATTGCTATATAAGTCTAAATTTCTTATCTTAAATGGTTCACAATGCTCATGTTTTATATATTGCTATAAATCTATAATGAAACCCAAAGTTATAATAGCTCAACATTTAAAGATAATTATATAACCTTGTTTTGGCATTCTGTTTTTTGCTCTTACAGTGTAAACATGCCTCCATTCCTATCTTACCTAGAGCATTTAATTGGCTAGAGCATTTAAGTGATTTTTAGGTCACATGGCCCTATAATTTCCACCAAAGGAAAGGATAGAATGGGAGCAGGCAGTCACACTGGACTGGGCAATTTATAAAGAAAAAAAAATGTGTTTGTCTTATAGTTCTAAAGGCTGAGAAGTACAACACCACTGGAGACAGTGAAAGAAGGAAAATAGGTCAGGACTCCAGGAATAAGTAATTCACCCCCATAACAATGGCATTAACCTCTTCATGAGGGTGGAGCCTTCATGATGTAATCACTACTTACAGGTTCCAGCTCTGACTATTGTCACAATGGCAATTAGAATTCAACATACACTTAGGAGCAGACATTCAAACCATAGCAACAAGGTAAAGTCAATAGTAATTTAAAACAGTGAGAACAAAAATAAAAGAAATAAAATGGTATACTTGATGCTGTCATATCAATACTTGAACATAAATGGTCTAAATATACGAAGTAAGAGATAGTTTGGCAGAGTGGATTAGAAATGTGACCTAACTATGTTTTTTAAAAGAAAGCCACTTCAAATATAACAATACAGGCTGGTTAAAAGGTAAAGGATGTGAAAAATACATCATGTAAATATTAATCAAAGAAAAGCAGTAGTATTATATTACTACATTGATATCAAATAGGAGACAATTATATAACACTGAGTCACTCAGGCGGATTTTTAAATGTGTGGAAAACAACAAAAGTGCAAAATATGCAACATGAAAACCAATGGGATCAAAAAGAAAAAAAGACAAATCCGCAATTATCAATGGAGACTTCAATATCTTCTCTGAGCATTTGGTAAAAAGGCTCAAATTAGGAAGGATCTCGAACAACTCAACAAAACCATGGAACAACAGAATCTAATTGACACTGATAGAACATTCCACTCAACAATAGCAAAACAGACATGCTTTCATGTGCTGGCAGAAGTTGTACCCAACACATCTTGGGCCATAAAACAAACTACAACATATTTAAAAGATAAATTCATATGAGCTATTCTGTAACTGCAATGGAATCAATCTAGAAATCAGTGTCACAAAGATAAAAAAATTCCAAACATTTGGTAAATTAATGATACAATTCTAAATAATCTGGGGCCAACCAATAACATGTCAAAGTTTATGCCACTGACCTATAACTGTCCTGAGGTGGAAACCTGTAACACTAAATGCAAGCATTAGAAAAGAGGAAAGGACTTAAATCAATAATCTAAACTCTCACCTAAGGGACTGAAGTGCAAACTAAATCCCAAGCTGCAGAAGGAAGGGAATAATAATGGTGATAAAAGACGAAATCAATGTAATTGAAAACAGGGGGAAAAAATAGAAAAAAGCAATGAAGAAGAGAACTGGTTCTTCTAAAGTGATAATAAAATTGACAAACCTCTAACGAGATGAAGAAAAAGAAAACAAACAGTTGCTAAGGTCAGTAATTGAACAGGGGGTAGCACTATAGATTCTCTAGCACCAAAAGGATAATAAGGAAATACTATAAACAACTCTCTACACGTAAAATTGACAACTTAGATGATCTAAATTCCTTAAGAACACATACTACAAAACTCATCATTTGAAGTAATTTTAATTATCTTATAACTGTGAAGGAAATTGAATTTCTAATTTAAAAATACCCCCCCAAAAGAAATTCCAACAGTGATGGTTTCACTGTTTTCACTAGAGAAATCTACCAAATGTTTAATAGTAAGTAAAAAAAAAACAAAAAAACAAAAAAACTTCATTATGTCTTCAGAAAATAGGAGAAGGGGAAAGATTTCTCAGTTCATTTTTTAGAAGCCAGTATCACCTGATTCCAAAACCAGACAGAAATAATACTAAAAAACAAAGTGACAGACTAATATCCCTCATCAATACAGATACAAAAATTCTTAAAAAAGTATTAGCAAATAGAATCCAATAGTATATAAAATGGAGTGTATACCCTGACCATGTTAGGTTTATTCCAGGGCTGAAAAGCGAGTTTCATTTTAAAAAACAGAAAATCTCTTTAAAAACTAAACATACAATTACCATATGGCTCACCATTTGCATTCCTAGGCATTTATCCCAGGGAAATAAACACTTATGTTTACACAAAAATCTGTGTAAGAATATTTTTAATAGTTTTATTCATAATAGCTTCAACTGGAAGACACTCAAATGTCTTTCAAAGAGTGAATGCTTAAACAAGCGATGCATTTCCATACTGTGAAACACCACTCTGGAATAAAAAGGGACATACTATTGATAGACACGACAACTTAGATAAATCTGTAGAGAGTTATGCTGAGTAGAAAAACCCAACTCCAAAGAGCTACGTATTATAGGAGTCCATTTATAATAACATTGTTCAAATGGTAGAATTATAGAATTGGAAAACACTTTAATGTTTGCCTATGGTTAAGGAAGGGGAAGGCGCAGAATTAAAATGAGTGTGGCTGTAAAATGATGGAGGAGAGGTAAGGGGGTGATGGAGCTATAAGTATCTTGACTGTGTCAATGTCAGTGTCCTGGGTGTGACAGGGTACTATTCTTTTGCAAGATTTTGTTCTGGGGAAAATTGGGTAAAGTGTACATGGGATCTATCTATGTTATTTTTTACAATTGCATGTGCATCTGAAAGTGTCTTAAAATAAAAAGTTTAATTTGTATAAAAAGAAGTATGTTCTGATTAAATCTGATTGGGTATTTTCATTCTAAAAATTCCTCAAACTGAACCTAATTTCATTTTCCAAAGAGACAAAATATGGAGACAGAAGATTATAAATAATACACTGTCATTGAGTACTGTGATTGTATTAGTAAATGGCATAAATATTTATAAGATATAAATTTTGATTTGCAAGACTTCCTAGGTTAAAGATGGGAAAACTGTGTGTAGACCTCTACGTATTAAACAGTATAAAAGGGGCTTTCAAGGCGTCTGGCATTGATATTAGCAACAAAAGTCTGTAGGTTTTTTTCAGTTGACATTTTCTTAGGAAGTGCTATATCAGATGTGTGTGGTGCCCAGATTTGTATAAGCAAGTACTTTACAAAGTAAC
>NW_003852406.1:38891-56099 GCF_000181295.1 Otolemur garnettii | reverse complement strand
AAATAGTGCCCATCTGCGTTTCGGCCTTGCAAAATGCGAAGGGACTTTTGTGTGAAAGCCTAGAATGGATTTACTACATCATTTGCTACTGGCAGCACTGAGAGAGAGAGGTAATAAAAATATATCTGCACAGCAGTTCTGCTGGAGATGATTCTGGGGATTTCCCAGCTGGAAGAAACTGGCACATCACACCTTGAGCTACATATGAAAAGCAACATAATGAGGAGAATCCCGCAGTTAGACTGAAGGCTATGGCAGAGTCATAGATGTATGTATGCACACACGTGCTTGTGCTGGGAATGCACGTGGTGATGTCCCCGGCAACTCCAAAGAAAAGCACAGATCCCAATTCTCATGTCTGTTCCCAAGCTCCCCATGTACGTACTTACGTCACCAGCCACGCTTAGTCAAAATGTCACCAGAAGCAAATAAGAAACCTGCCGACTCACTGAAAAAGAAAAGACAGTGTTATGTTTTTCTACTGAATGAAAAGGTTTTGACGCTGATAACAAATGTATTCTACGTTTCAATGCACTGAAGTATTATGAAAATCATAGCATAATGACAATATAAAAATATTAATTCATTTAAAATATGATAATTTACCACAACTGTCCAGTATTATTTGATTATTCAATCATTTTTTATTTCAGAAATTTACAGGGTCAAATTAATCATTACCCATGGATCCATTCATTCTTTGAAAACTGTATTGTTCAGGTTTCAGCATTAAGAAATAATGCTACAGAAATACAATCCAAAATTCAGTGGTTTACCGCGATAAGCATTAATTCCCCTCTCGTGGATGTGCAAGTAGGCTCAAGTTCTGCTGGGTTCGGTTGGAATTAGCTGAAGGTAGATGCATTTGAGTCTGTGACCTGTCCAATTTTAGTTTACCTGGAGTTTTTATTACTCAACTTGCTATTACTTCTACTACAATATTAAATAGAAGTGGTGATAACAAGTTATGGTTCCATGGCTCACTATCTCCATGGGATAAAATTCCATTTTTACTGCTAAGAAACCTCTTTTGTAGGAACTCTTTTGTTTTTTTAATTTATTTTTTATTTTATTTATTTATTTTTTTGTAGGAACTCTTTATCAGAATAAGAAAGATGGTAAAATGATGAAAAACTTTATAGCCTATGATGAAATGATTTTAGCATTTTTTGTCTTTGTTGGTGTAACATGCTGAATTATAATGTATTATTACTTTTTTGGACCAAACTGCAATCATGGAATGTCCCAAATTTTTCATATTTTATATAAATTACAAAATTTGATTTACCATTATTTGAGGTAGATTTTGTGTGAATGATACCAGATTAGTTTTAAAATTTTGCTACTTGTCAGGTTTTGACATTAAATTTTATTGATCTTGTAAAATGAGATGGGAAGTGCTCTCTCTCCATATATCACACATACACACACACAGATATGTACACATATGTATACACACTATATATATTTACACACACACTACAAATACATACATACCCAAATATGTATACAGACACTATATATACAGTGTCTTTATATGCACACACATACAGACTTTATATATACACACACATATATGTACACACACACTATAAATATATATACACCCAAATATATATATACAAACATACATATACACACACTATATATATATTCACACACACACTATATGTATATATGCACGCACACAGACACTATAAATACATATATATACACACACATATATGTATATATATCCACTATATTTTCTGTGAATTTAGGAGATTGATATTATTTCATTTTTAAAACTTTGAAATAACTTAAGAGGCAGCCATCTGTGCCTTTTGCTATATTTGTAGGAACATTTTAAATGCAATTTTGATTTCTTTAATAAGATAGGTTATTTGTGTTTTTATTTTTTCTTGTTCCATCTTTGGTATGTGGTTATTTTTAAAGAAACAACAAATTTATTAGTTAAAATTCCTTGGAAATTATCTATTTTTAGTACCTATTTAATGTCTTCAGAATATGGAGGAAAAATTCCCATTTTTTATTCTTAATACATATAATTTGTGATTTTTCTTCCTTAGTCTTGCTAGGAGTTTATCACTTGTATTGGTCTTCTCAAAGAAGACCATGTTTGTGACTATTCTCTCAATTGTGAATTTGTTTTCTTTTTTTAAATAGCTATAGTTTTTTTTTTTTAAGTTTCCTTTTAACAATTTTCTTTGAATTTGATTTGCTGGTATTCACTAGCCTTTAAAATGGATACATATATTAATGTATCCATATAATCTCCAGGACTTATTTCTTTATATGCATCTTCACCTCTAAATTTCTAAGTGCTGATTTAGCTGTATTTGTATGTAACATGTCAATTGTCCTTCAGTTAAAATATTGTCTAATGTCCTTATCTGCTTTAGCCATTATGTTATTAGAAGTATATGGCTTAATATCCTAAATGTTTAACTGAGCATTTTCTAGATTTTGTTGTTGTTGTTGTTATGGATTTGTGGCTCAATTCTACTTTGGTCAGAGAGTGGTGCTGAGGGTTTAATTATGTTTAAATGTACATATGGCCCTGTTTGTAAATATTCCGTGGGCACATGAAAAATGTGTACTCTTTATTAATTGCAATATTTAGTATATTTCAATTGGATTCAGTTTCTAAAATTTGTGTTGTTCACATTTCCTAATCATCTACCACTTTTTTCATTTTTCTATTTTCAGTTACTAAGTGTGAAAAGTCTTTCCCTATGGTTTGGATTTCTTTAAACCTTTTTATTTATTTTTAATAAATAAGATTAGCTTATTAGGCATATAGAGAACAGAATACATTTCATGTTATAAACTTTTGTTATTCCTTTTCATACCAAATATAAGCATTATTTTCGTATCTAATAATGATTTATCTTGACACAGTACATCTTCTGTCTAATAATATTACAGCTGTATCAGTGTTCACTTGGTTAGTGTTGTCACTCGATGCTTTTTCCATTATTTTATTGTCAATTGTTCTGTGTTCTCAAATGTATACTACATTGCATATGCAGTAAAAATTTGTTTTTTAACCCAATTTGAGCATTTAGTCCACTTAACATAAAATTACAGATATATCTGGTATTCAATCTGTCCTACTATTTGTTTCTCATTGCACTTTTTCTTTGTTCCATTTTTCTCTTTTCTTCTAGAAATTAATAAATTATTAAGCCTATTTTTATATTTTTACTTTGTTGGCCTTGTAGTTATACATTTATTATTATTATTTCAATGGTTACTCAAGAGATTAAAACATAAATAATTGATTCATTAAATCTTAAGGTAAATTGAGCATTTACAATGTTATTGTAAATGTATAAAAAGCTTAGAACATGTAAGCCCATGTATCTGTCTAAGAATTTATGTGTCTTTGGGTCATATATCTTAATTCCATACCACTATGTAATCCCAGAAAATACTGTTATTTAATACAATCAATATTTATATTTAACCACATATATTCCATTTTTCTTTATTCAGTACTTTTTTTTGAGCTTCCATGAGGCATGATTTCTCTCCTGACAAAAAAATTCACTTTGTGCCTTTAGTGAGTCTTTTAGTAAGATTCAGCAGAGGATATATTTTTTTTCAGGATTTCTCTTTTCCTAACAACATCGTCACTGTACCTTCAGTTTTGAAGAATATTCTCATTGCATATACAGATCTAGTTTGGTATTTTTCTTTTATTTTTCATACTTCCAGCCCTTAAGAAAAACAGTTCCTATTTTTTCTGGCTTCCATCATTTTTGTTGGAAAGTAAGCTGTGAGTTTATTGTGCCTCTTTGAAGGTGATATGTCTGTTTTTACTCTGGCTGCGTATAAGATTTTCTTCTCTATATTTAGCTTTTAGCAGCATGTCTCCATTTTGGTTATGTGTAGTTTTCTTTGTGTTTTTCTTTCTTATGATTATTTATGAGTTACATGAAACTATGTGGTTGTTTTCTTTCAATTTTGGAAAATTCTTGGTCTGTATATGTTCATTTATTATTTTTATCACATTAATTCATTTCTTTTGGATATTTTTAAATAATTATTTTAGTTCTTTGCACTATGGCTCACAAGTCTTTTGTCTTCTTTTCTTTATTGGTCATATTCTTTTATTTCTGTGCTTCAGCATGAATATATTCTATTGAATTATATCAATTCACTAGTGCTTTTACATGTCACATGTCAACTTTTTACTCCAATATACTACAATCTCAGCTTCAGTTCTAGTAATTTTTAGTTCTAAAATTTACATTTGACATTCTTTATTAATGTAAGTCCTTTGGTATAATTTCTCACTTTGTCATTTATTTTCTTTAATATATTAACCAGAATTACTGTATAGCCCACATTTGCAAGTCTGTTTTGATGATGTCTCCACCTTCCTTCCCACTATTATGATATTTGGTCATATGTTTCTAGCAATTGATATGTGAGTGATACTTTCTTAATAGCCAGAGTTTGTGTGTAGAAATTTTAGTGTGTTCTGGATGGTATTGTATTTTTGTGTCATTTGCAACATATTTTGATGCATTCTGGTCTATCCTGGTCCATTTTGTGCTTCTATAAAAAAGTGTATGAGACTGCAGTAATTTGCAAAGAGAAGAAATTTACTTCTCACTGTTCCAGAGTCTGGGAAGTACAGTTATCAAGGTACCAGCATGTAGCATAGACTTTTGTGCTGTGTCGTCACTATGGCAGAAGGCAGAAGGGAAACAAAACACGAAAGAGCAAAAGAGCGAGAGGAGGCTGAACTTACTTTTCTAAAAAGTCTAACCGTACAATACCTGATTTGTTCCCACAGTAATGACATATCTGTCCATCGACATTTACTGAGAGAATTGACAAGTGTGGTGGAGTTCTATTTCATCTATTTGTGAAAATCTGTTGTGTAGTTTTATTCTTTGCTCCATTGTGGAAGGTAAGTTTTGACCTTTAGCTTCTGGGTGTTTACTTTGCTGGTGGTCCATTGTGGTGGTCAGTGTTGAGAATAAGAGAATAGGCCTAAGTATTTCTTATAGAGCTGGTCTTGTGAATTTCCTCAGTGCTTATATATCTGGAAAAGATTTGATTTTTCCATCAGTTTTGAAGCTTAGTTTAGCAGGATGCAGAATTCTGGGCTGAAAATTATTTTGTTTAAGAATGTTGAAGGTGGATGACCAAGTTTTTTAGGCTTAGAAGGTTTCAGTTGAAAAGTCTTTTGTCATCCTAATGGCTGTGCCTCTGTAGGTCAGTTGGCACTTACTGGCTACTTGCAGGATATTTATTTTCATCTTGACTTTGGATAGGTTCATTACAATGTGTCTTGGAGAGGCTCTGAGTTGAAATGACCTGGGGTTTAATATCCATCTGAAAGGAGTATTTTGGGGTCTTTAGTAAAACTTGGGAAGTTTTCATTTATGGTAGTCTCCAGTAGGGCTTCTGTTCCTTTGGACAATCTTCTTCCCTTTTAGGAAACCATATTATTCATATTTGAATGCTTCATGGAGTCTTATAATTCTCTAAGGACCTGCTCTGCTTTCTCTCTCTTCTTTTCTGCCTCTTTAACTATCTGGGTTCACTCGAAAACTTTGTCCTCGAGCTCTGAGGTTCTTTCTTCTATGTGCTCTAACCTATTTTTGATATTTTCTACTGCATCTTAACATTCCCTGTTTCCTTTATTTCCTTAAGTATTGCCATATCCTTTCCATATCCTACATATCTCTAGTCCAACTTTTGGCTCTGTCTTTCTATTTTCTCATTTATTCTTTCTATTGTCACTATCATCCATATTTAAAATTTTCTTTCTATCAAGTCCATTAATTCCTTGTAGGTGGAGTCTTCTGCAGTAGCTTTCTCATGGTCCCTCAGAGTTCCTCTGTTTTGGTTTTTCATGTAGCCTGAATTTTTGTTGGTTCCTCCTCCTGCGTTCTTTCTTCTTGTTCACCTCCTTGTCCTCCTTTTTCATTATCACTGCCTCCTTTGTTCCAAATTACCTTGTCTCAGAGCTTAGGTCTAGAAGTGGTCTTAGCCTGAGCAAAGCCAAACTCCTCCTCATGGCTAATAAACAGAAGTCCTTGCTCTTGGTGATAATACATTGCAACATGTCTCCAGGATACCAGGTGGGTGCTACTGTGGTTTTTTAGGAGACAAAGAGAAAAGCCAGCAACCTCTATGGTCCTTATTCCTAACTTAGTTGCCTTTGTTGTTTGTCTCATTGTTTCCTCAGCATTCAGACCCTGCTGGGTTGGGATCTAGAAGCTCACAAGAATCCTTCAGGGGCAGGTCTCACAGTACCCCCAGACTCTAGTTCCTGTGGGGTGAGGGAGTCCCTCAGCTTGTCCCAAGATTGGAGTTCTGATCCTGGCAAGTGGAATTAATATGGCCATGCTTTAGGCCCCTGCTAGGACCTTCTCATGACCTTCCCACAATGGCAGCCCCCTGTCCACCAAGACCTTCTCAGTATGGCCACCTTTCCAGCCACTAAACCTATGGTAAAATCCATTCCAACCATTATTCAAATCTGATTATTGTGGACTGTACTGTGTCCTGTGTCTGTCCACTCTTCCAAGCTTTCTACTCAATGCACAGTTTCCCCCAATAACTTAAAACTCCAGAAAATCTTGCTTCTGCTCTGAACCTCTGTAGGGAGGCTGGGCAATCCCAGTGGTTGCAATTACTTGCCTAATTCATCAGATTTCCACTACTTTGGATCATATGCTGGATCCAGGTCACCCCCTCCATGCTGTGCTCCCTGAGCTATGACTCTGGGTATGGTGCCCATGCTAGGTATGGCTAGGTTCTCTATTTTCCCACAGTCATTCTAGGATAGCTCAGCTGAACCATTTTTCTGGTCTGCCATCTTGCTCTGCCCCCTAAAATGCATTTACTTATCAGCAGTAAAAATTTTTGGCCTAAAGTCTACTCTTTCTAATGGTAGGTAAGTCACTCCAACTCTTTATTGGTTAATGTTTGCAATGATATAGCTTTTTTCCATCCTTTTACTTTCAATCTATTTGTATGATTCAACTATATATTGTGCCATTATCTGCCTTTGATATGAAGTATTTAATCCACTTATATTTTTTGTAATTACTGATAAGGTAAGATTTCCATCTGACATTTTGTTATTTGTTTTTACATATACAATAATTGTTTCTGCTATTCCTTCATTACTAATTTTTAATTAAGTAGACATTTTCTACTATACTTTTTAATTCCTTTGTCATTTCTTTTTACCACTTTTTGTTTCTAAAGTGGTTCTCTTGGAATTTATAAATAATATTTTAGTGTAAAACAATCTGAGTCACATTAGTATCAACATACTAATGTTCCTTTGGGTATTTAATCAATTAAACTATATTCTAGGTAATTGGCACTTTATCCTTTCTGCTTAAATCTGCTGTTAAGTTCTGCTAGTAAATATTTAATTTTTGAGATAATACTTTTTAACTTCAGAATTAGTATTTGTTTGTGGTTATAATTTCTTTCTTATTACTAATATTGTACTGGATGAACATTATTCTCATGTGTTCCTTTAGTTCTTTAAATGTTTATCTTTTTTTTTTTTAACATATATTAAAAAGCTTAAAGTCTTTGTAAAACAAAAACAACTCTGGAGTTCCTAAGGAACAATTTATTTGTTTGTTTTTCTGTTTACAGGTCATTTTTTTGTTTCTTTTTATGCTTCAAAGAGTTTTGTTTTGCTATTTGTTATACTATGTTTGGAAACTTCTGGTGTAATTCTGTAAGGTTTATACTCTTTATAATGAGTGTCTTTGTCATTTAAGTCTCTGCTAATTTAGCTTAGTGGTCAGCTGATGATTACACAGACATTTCTTAGATGCTTGGAACTGATAATTTCCAAACATTTATCAGGTGACTCTGTTTGCATATATGTATAAGTGTGTATCTTGAACATTCAGGAAGTTTACAACACTACCTTGGCCTTCACTTGTCCAGAGAATAAAATAAGCCATAGATGAGTGTGTAGGGCTTTTTCCCTCCTTTCTTGAGCATGTACATTGCCCTGGGAATACACAAAACATTCATGACATTTTAGATTCCCATAAACATGTCACTGTTTCTCCAAATATTCTGTGTACATCCATTCTCTAGAATTTCCTTTTAACTTTTTGGGGAGCCTATTACGTGCTCCATGGTTATCCAACAATTTAGGCAGTTGTAATGTTCAAAATTTGTCTCTATTGTTTTCATTTTGCAAATACATCCCCTCATTTTGCAAATGAGCCCCAGAAAAAAGACTGCTCATTCTATGCAACTTTTAATTACTTTAAATAAAGACAGACTTGCCAGAGGCATCTTCCAATAAACCACCAGATAGGTCAGATAATAAAAGTCCTCTTGAAATGGGACTTGGAGGAAGATGTTTCAATCCTTTTCTGCTTTCTTTGGCAGCTACTATGATATTCACTTTAACTGCAATTACAGGATGCTGGTTTTAAAATTTCAAAAAGCTGTGCAGCTGGCGGATATGGGAATAGGGCAAGTTGCTACAAATTTGCTTACAGAGACTTAGCTTTCTTTTCTTTGATAAATGCTTCTTTGTTTACTGCAAGACTTTGGTTAATTTCCAGAGTTCAGGAGAGGCACTGTGGCTTATCCTTATAATCCTGGTACTCTGGGGCTCCAAGGCATGTGGATTGCTTCAGCTCAGGAGTTCAAGACAGCATCTGTACTAAAAATGGAAAAACTAGTTGGATGTGGTGGTGCATGCTTGTTGTCCCAGCTACTTGGAAGAATGAAGCAAGAGGATTGGTCAAGTTCAAGGATTGAGGTTACTCTGAGCTATGGTGATGTCATGGCATTCTACCCAGGGTGACAGAGTGGGACTCTGTCTCAAAAAAAAAAAAAAAATTTTTTTTTTCTGAGCTCTGAAAAAGTTTATTCTGATAATTATTTTTGCCAGTGTCCTCATTGCTTTTGTGGGGGAGAAAATTTTCAGAGGTCCTTACTACACCACTTTTATTGATGTCACTTCTAATACATTCTTAATAATATGCCATGACCGAATTCCTGGGCTAAATTCAATGTGTAGTCTATATGCATCTCTGCACATGGACCCTTGAATATTTCATTTAAGATCTTTGGAACCCATTCTGATGATGTTCTTATCTGATATGGTATCATGGTTTTCCATTTTTTAATTGAAAATAATAACTAAAAAGAGTTTACAGTAGACATTGAGGACATATCCAGCCTACTTTTCTATCTACAATTCCGTGGAATTAAAATGGATGTTCTACACAATAGTCATTAGTTTTTTAATAAATACATCTTTATAAGTACAGACATACATTGCTTAACAATAGGGCTATCTTCTGAGAAGTGTCATGAAGTCATTTTGTGAGCATCGTAGAGTATATTTACACAAACCTAAATGATGTAGCCTACTGTAGGCTTAAGCTATATTGTATGGCCTATTGAGTCTAGGCTACAAATCGATAGGGTATGTTACTATACTGAATATTGGAGGTAATGGTAACACAACAGAAAATATTTGTGTATCTAAACATAGAAAATGTAAAGTAAAAAATTATACTGTAATTGTATGGGACCACTGTTGTGTACATGTAATTTGTCAGTGACCAAAATGTTGTTACAGAGTGAATGACTTTAAATTTATCAGAGGAACTTTGAGAAATAGTTTGCTATATTTTAGAAGCATTTTTTATTAGAGGCTGACACAAATAATTTATAACTAATTTTTATCATAATACACAATTTCTCAAGATTTTAACTCAAGATTTTACTGAGCTCTGTAAAGCTTACACTAGCAGTCTATAGAAAGTGTTAGGTCCGAAAAATCCTCCCAAATTGGCCCCAACAGATGAACTCGAGACATGGTCCGATGTAAAGGGCACAAGGTGAGATTTTATTCAGACCGGTCTGGACTCTCCTGGCATGCAAGCCTAGGATGAGCCCTGAACCCGGGGTGGAGGAAGTTTTTATGGGTACAGAAAGCAAGAAGGGTAGGGTCCAGTATGAGTGCACTTTTCATTGGTGGTTGGTGATTTCATTAGTAAAGGAGGAAGTAAAGGAGGATTTGCATTGGTAGCTGATGATTTCACTAGTAAAGGTGAATTTGGATTGGTACAGGTGAGGGGTGGGGAGTCCCTTAACCGGGGGCTAGAGTTGGTGCAACCTGATTACCTGTATTTCAAGGTAATAGAAACTTATTGTTTACTATAGCAGCTGTTTGCCTAAGGTGACTCAGTTTACGGCTCAGTGGCTGTGCAACCTGGGGTGGGGGAGAGGCAGCAGGGAGTGGCCCTGCAGGTTTCACTGGCAGAGGTTGGGGCAGAGGGGATATGAATGGAACTTATGCGGTAAACAGCCAGGAATGGGGCTTGTGCTGTAAACAGCCAAGAATGGAGTTTGTGCTGTAAACAGCAAAATGGAGCTAGTTTGGCTCTCACAAAAGCTTTCTAGCACCCATGCCTAAGTCACTGAGAATACTGAAAATTACTGAGCAATACTTCACGTTGAATATGGGTTTCTATATCCACACATTTCAAATTTCAGCTCTAACCTTTTGAAATATCACATTTTTTGCATATCTTTTTTGATAACTTTGTAATATGGACAAAATAAAATTACTTTATTATAATAATTTTATAACACATCATTTGAAAATATGCTATACAAAGAAATTTTAATAGAAGATTGGGTGTTGCTAATATTTTTCCATTGATCCAGAGGTATCCACCTATTGTCTTCCTCTCTTAACAAAATGCTGATTATTAACTATGTACTACACATTTTATGAGTCAACTGTGATATAAGGATAACACATTTTCTTTCTTTTCAAGGAATACGCAGACAATTTAAAAAACAGGTACATAAACACGATCTTGTAAGACTTTGGAATAAGTGCCTTTGGGTGGCCATGTAAGTTGGTTTGCATAGAGCAGTCCTAGATTATATTTGTTGTAATAATATAATTGTTATAATAAAACTGTCTCTGAATTTAATAAAAGACCCAACTTGAATGATAAAATATCCTACCTGTCTACAATATCTAAACTTATGAAAACAAAATGGAAGGGAAGATAGGTTATAATTTTGGAAAAGTATAATATTTATTCTCTATTTTTTTTCCTCTATTGCTCCTTTTGCTACACTGTCTTAGAATTTGGCTGATTCAGTAATTTCTTATTAACCAACTGTCTTCTGACTTTATTTTCTCTTCCCTGAAGGTCTGGGATTCATCAAAGTCAAGATTTAATCACATAGGCTCAGGCCAGACATACTGTGAGAACATGTTCCATTTGTTACTTGGCTCTGCCAATACACATAAATCTATTTTGACTTAAGACTGCTTGTGTCAGAAGCAAACATCCACAAAGGAGTCTCCTATCATTCTAATGGAGCTTTGGCTGAGTTCACCAGATGCATCTGCTGGTGGATATGTGGTTTCTACCCAGACCCAGGTCTTAAAATAAAATCACAAAACTTAAATTTTTATGCTCTGGGAAATTTTAATACAACTCATCAGATACAGTACATTTTCTTTGTGTCTCTTTACTTTTTAACTTCAAAAATTCAGAGAGGATAATAAAAATCTACTGTCAATTTTTTTTAATCCTTCAATAATAGCAAAAGACATTGAATTTCCAGGTATCCTGAAGATGCATAGATTGAATAAGGCAGTGTAAACCAGGACACTTTTTATACCATATTGATAGGGCGAGCTCATAGAGACATGGTAGTAATTTCAGGGGTTAGAAGTCTCCCTCCTTATAAGATATTTGAAATATTTATGACAATGTTTCAGTTTATACCTTGAATTGAAAGTTACTTTTACCCCCTTTGTGAACTTTTATTTATTTAAATTGTGTATCTTTAATTTTTGAAAGAGTAATGCCTACAGATGGTGGAAAATACAAATATCATATAGTGCTCACTTTGGCAGCATATATACTAAAATTGGAAGAACATAGAGAAGATTAGCATGGTCCCTGCACAAGGGTGACACATAAACTCGTGAGTGTTCTGTATTTTTTTCACAAGAATGGAAAAGCAAGTATCAACTGTACTCAGTAGTAATATGAAGCTATTGGATGAACTACTACATGCATGTACAAGAGAAAAACTCAATTTAATTCAAGTTGAGAGAGAGGGGGAGAATGGTGGGGGACAGGGGAGGAGGGAGGGGGATTGGCATGCTCCTACTTAATGGGCACATGCAAAGCTGTATGGCATTCCTTTGGGTGTGGGGCACAACTACAACAGGACCTTACCTAACAAATGCAAACATTGTAACCTAATCATTTGTATCCTCATATTAATCTGAAATAAACAAATATAAAAATAAAACATCATATAAAGTATTTAGAAAGCATTCGTTGATTCACCTCTGACCTCAGCCATTTTCCTTACTACAGGAAACCAACATTTTCTGTCTTTTGGATATTTTCTAAAAATATGCATATACATGCTGTGAAATACACACATATGTTCTTTGGTGTGTTCCTTCTTGTTTAATAAATGGAACTTGCCTGCTCACTTAAAATGTCTTGGAAGTCATCTTATGTAATTACAGAAAGAATAGGTTTTCAGGGTATGGATATTCTCCTCCAACTTGCCTACCCTCTGTTGAGGAAGATTTATTACATTATTTCTAAATCTTACATGCGATGACTCAATGTATAACCTAGAGCCTATATACATTAAAAATATCACACTCGTTTCGATCAGTGTGAGGGATCCCTTGGGTGCAATGGAGGATTAAAAGAAGATTGCATTTTTAATTTTGTTAGATTATGTGATACATGATGGATTCTTTCAGCCATATTTGTGGGTACATCTTTAACCATCTCTTTGCCAATACAGTGAGCCATTGAGTCTTTCCATCTTTAGTAACATAATAAGTAAAAATCAGTATTGTAAAATAGTTTACTTTTCATTTATTCTAAGTAAGATGGGCTATATTTTTAAAGTTTAGAAATCTTTAAAATTTTATTTCCTTCTGTTCTTTGTTCCCTTGTCTTATAGATTTTTACCTTATAAATTTGAAGGATTTTTATACATATTTTAAAAATTAGCTCTTTTTATATGATTTGAAAATAATATTCTTAGTTTATCATTGTCCTTGTAACTTACCTATACAAAATATTTTAAAATTATTTATTAATCTTTTGGTCATAGATTATATTCTTTTTAATTTCAATTGTGGGTGTATAAATGTGCCTTTTTACCTAAACAGGGTTCACTGTACCCATGAGGAAGGGGTTTTGCCCATCATTTCCTCCCCTCTAGTCCCAGCTTGGTTTCTATTGAGTTTTACTTCTATGTACTGTGTACTCATTGGTTAGTTCTGATTTAGCAGTGAATACATGTGCTGTGTTTTTCTGTTCTTTAGAGACTTCACTTAGGATAATGGCCTCCAGTTCCATCCAAACTGTTGCAAAAGGGATTAAGTCATCCTTATTAATGATTGAGCAATACTCCATAATATAAATATTTTACTTTTGTTAATGCATTCATGAATTGATAGGTACTTGGGTTGATTTCACACCTCTGAAATTATGAGTTGTGCTATAATACACATTCAAATGCATGCATCTTTTTGATAAAATGATTTCTTCTCTTTTGGGTAAATATCCAGAAGTAGGATTGCTAGAGAGAATGGTGAGTCTACTTTTAGTTCTTTGAGGGATCTCCATAGTATTTCCCATATGGGTTGCAGTAATTTGTAGTGCCACTAATAGCTATGAGAGCTCCTTTCTCTCTGCATCCTCAGAAACAGATTTGCACCATTTATTGAATTGTTAAAGTATTCAACTATGCCAGAGGATTTTTACATTTTTATTTATTTATTTATTGTTGAGAATTCATTGAGGGTACACAGAAGCAGGTTACATTAATTGCTTTTGTTAGATAAGGACACTTTTTTGTTTTTGCAGTTTTTGGCCAGGGCTGGGTTTGAACGTGCTACCTCTGGTATATGGAACCAGCCCCCTAACCCTTGAGCTACATTTGCCGCCCAAGATAAAGATCCTTTTATATTTGTGTCTTGCACCTAAAAGGTGAACTCTATCCCTGAGGGAGAGCCTGAGGGGTCAAGGGATATATTATTATTATTATTATTTTTACTATATCTGCATTAAATAAAATCCTCTTGGGTCTGTATTAGTTTTTTTTTTAGAGACAGCGTCTCATTTTGTCACCCTCAGTAGAGTGCTGTGGTGTCACAGCTTATAGCAACCTCCAGCTCTTGGGCTTAGGTGATTCTCTTGCCTCAGCCTCCCAAGTAGCTGGGACTACAGGCACCCACTACAACGCCAGGCTATTTTTTTGTTGCAGTTTGGCCAGGGCTGGGTTCAAAACCCCCACCCTTGGCATATGGGGCAAGCACCCTACTCACTGAGCCACAGGGTCTGTATTAGATTTTAATGTGCTACTGGATTCCATTTCTTCATATTTTACTTACGATTTATCATCAATTGTCATAGTGATATCTCCTACATTTTTTGTGGCATTATTTGATGCTGTTTGTCTTGTTAGTTAAATTGTTATCCTCGTTTCACAGAAAGGATTTAGAAGTTTTCATTTTTTAGATTTAGAACTTTTAGAGAGATTTAAGCAGCATCAAGTTGTCTGGTCTTAAGACATGTTGCAGACCTCTTCTTAAAGCTGTCTTAGCCTGGTGCTTTGTCAGAAGTACTTGTTTGACAACCTTTATTTCCTTTTATAATTGTCCTGTCTGATTTTCTATTTCCTTTAGAGTAAGTTTTGATAAATATAAGCATTTTTCCAGGGTCAAAGAGTTTTGCTGATAAACTCTATCAACTTTCAAAGAAAGTTGACATAATTAAATATTTTAATAGCTCCACAGTTCAATCCGTTGCTGAGGATGCAGATAGAAAGGAGCTCTCATAAGCTATTGAAAATTATTAGCAATGCACCGGCTCAGAAAATGGGGATGATATGAACACTTTCCAACTCATTTTACAAAGACATATAACTTACTGATTATGTTATTTACATTATGTATATCCTTAGGATTTTAAAAACTTATCCATTTGCCTCTCATGGAATGAGATCAGCAAATTTAAATATTTTTCAAGTTTATTTATTTTGTATTCTTAAATATTTTAACTCCTATGATCTTTGCTTTATGATTCTTTTTCTTTTTTTTCTTTCTTTTTTTAAATTTTTATTTATTTATTTATTTATTTATTTTGCAGTTTTTGGCCAGGGCTGGGTTTGAACCCACCACCTCTGGCATATGGAGCTAGTGCCCTACTCTTTTGAGCCACAGGCACTACCCAGCTTTATGATTCTTGATGTTGTCTTATTTGGTATCCATGTCTGTAATTTCTGTTTTTTTTTTTTTAAAATATTTGTTCATTGTACCCATGGAGAACATTCTCCTAAGTAAAGTGTGGTAGATACTTTAATATCTACAATAAATTGTATTGGAAGTCATAATTTATTACCAAATTTACTTAACAAAATTACTTTAAAAACAACAATAATTTAATGTCTAAAGAATGCAAATTTGTGAGAAATGTGGTGCTTGATGAGGATGTTGTTTGATAGGGTTTAGATTACTTTAAAGCTTTAAAAGAGAATTTTAAAAAATTGAGATTAATATGAGGGTACATACAATTAGTTGCATTATTTATGTTTGTAAGATAAAGTCTGGCTTGTAGTTGAGTCCTTCACCTAATAAGGTCACCATGTATCTATACCTTGGACCTCTTAGGTGGGAACTTACAAAATCCTCGTCCCCCAGGCCTTTCTTGAATTTGTGTTTTTCTCTCACATGGGCCCGTAGTTGTTATACTACCAGTTTCAACTTAGTATCAAGTATGTGGAATGTTTGCTTTTACATTCTTATGATACTTTACTTAGGAGAATGTTCTCCAAATCCTTTTGTACATACAAAAGATAGCAATGTCTCCATGTTTTTATGGCTGAATAGTACTCCATGATATATGTATACCACAGTTTATTAATTCATTCATAGGTTGATGGGCACTTAGGTTATTTTCACATCTTTTTGATTGTAAATTGAGCTGCTATAAATGTTTGAGTGTAAATGTCTTTATGGTAAAATAATATTTTTCCTTCTGGGCAGAAACCTAATGATGGGATTGCAGAACAAATGGAAGATCAACTTTTAGCTCTTTAAAGATTCTCCATCTTCCAGAACTATGTTGAATAGTGGTGATAGTGGACATCCCTGTCTGGTTCTATTTCTAGGCAGAAATGCTTTCCATTTTTCTCCATTCAGTATGATATTAGCTGGGGATTTGTTGTAGATGATTTCTATTGGTTTTAGAAATGTCCTATCTATGCCTTTTAAAATAATTTATTTTTATCTGATATAAAGGTCACATTCACTCTTCCTTTTTGTTTGTTTGCTTTTTTTCTGGCATTTATTACAGATTCTATCATTTACTCTCTCAAGTCACATTGTGACTGTGTCTCATGAATAGTGCAAAGAATTTTTTACTTTGAAAGCTAATACAAATGACCTCTTCTTTTACTAGGACAAGACACTTGTATTTATTCATATAGTATATATGACTTTTCTCAAAATATTTTATAATCTACTGTCTGTTTTAATAGCTTGTAAAGATGTTTAATGTAGCTCTTTCTTTGCTTTGTTTTTTGATCTCTGTTTTCTTTGATATGTTTACTTTGCCATAGGGGTTACTATTATAACCACATCATCATATAATCTCCTGAGAGATCTATATTTTTGGATAATATTTATCACTTCTCTACCATACTTGTCCTCTTTCTTCTCTCTTTGATCCAGAAGTCTGACCCTTTTAGACCTTATGAATAAATTCTTATGATCTTTAGTTTCTGGTTGGGCTCAGCCAACAATGAACCTCAGCAAGAAATAGGATGTCTCATGACTTACCCTCATTGTTCTTTTTATTGGGACCAATTCTATGTAATTCTCCATACTCTAGGATTATAGCAGTGATTTTTCTCTCATTATTTCTAGGCTAGGAATAGCAACTCTGATTTATGTTCTATTCCTTGTGATTTCCTTAAACCAACACATTGTATATTGTTCCTTTAAATATAAACCTCCTCAAACTTTCCTATTTTGAGAATGCCATGTCTTTCCTGCTGGGACCCTGACTAGTATGTCTATTATAAGCAATGATAAAGTTAGCATAATTACTTTTGTCTTCTCTCTCTCACACTGCTATAATTCCAGATATTAATTATGATCTT
>NW_003852406.1:37395-38348 GCF_000181295.1 Otolemur garnettii | reverse complement strand
CTTTTTATCTTTTCCCAGTACTATTTTATTGAATGATGTACTTGCTGTGAATTAGACTGAAGATGGATGCAAATTCTTTGCAACTCCCCACCAAACAGTGATAGGGAATTTTATCGTCCCCTTGAATCTGGGTCTCAAGAGCTTGCAACTTCTTTCTCCTCACTTGGAATTCTCTCTCTTGGAAGCCATCTGTGGGATGGTCAGATGGTCAGATTGTCAGACTATACTGGGAGGAAGCCCAAATTAGCCATGTAGAAAGACAGGCATGTGTTAAGAGCCAAATGTATTTGGAACAGCTGACTCAACCCAGACATCAGCTGACTGCAGTTCCCAGGACCACAAGCAAAGAGTTCCCCAGCTCAGCCCTTCCTGATTCCTCTCCCACAGAATTTGAGTAAATGAGATGGATGTATGAAGCCACTAAATTTCAAGGTAGTTTGTTATGCAGTTATGCAGCAATGACATTATTATACCAGATTTTTTAAAACGTGGGTACTCAGTTTTACAATATATAATACCCTTTTTCACTATTCTACATCTAGGATTTTCTACTTAATCCTTTTAGGTGTTTCTTTATTCAATATGATTGTTTAATTTTGCTCATTTTATTTTCTACTTCCGTGATATATGGTTATGATTACATTTTTAGCATTGTCTGTTTCTTCTTGTTGTCCTTTCAAATTTACCTCAATTCCTGTGACAGTTAATTTTATATTATTAATCTTAAGATACTCTCTTGAACACTGTCTACTTGCTGTTATTTCTTGTTGCTGTTGGCAGCTGCCTCTTTGAACTACTGTACTTTGTACTTTTGGGTTTTGTTTCAGAGAAGCAATGGTTTTGTTGATTAAAAAAAATATGGTGAAATTTGGTCACACTTTTTATTTTTGCTCAAGTTTTCTACCTTTTCTTTATAATGCATCTGTGCAGGTTTTTCTGCTGTTTTTTTTTTT
>NW_003852406.1:36025-37150 GCF_000181295.1 Otolemur garnettii | reverse complement strand
CTTTCCTTCTTGCTGCCTGATGCTAGTAAGTAGTTCTGAGATATTTCTCAGTGTGACAGTTTCCTTCTCTCTTGAAGTCACAGAAGCAGACTACTTTATGGAAATATAACTAGTCATCTGACTTGTTGTAGTTCTATTTCCTGGGCTTCTCAGTATCTATGATCATCAAGGAAATTATCAGATTATACAATGTAATTCCAGTACATGTACACTATTTCTCCTTTAAATAAGGAAGATTTGAGGTGGATGCCTTAGGACATGCCTCACACCTGTGAGAAGCATGGGTCCCTTGGTTGGTTTTCTCTTATCAGCAGCTTCTGTATTGGCTCGTCTCACTCCCCTGAGAATAGCCCTGCTCATTTTCTACTATGTGAGACTGCACTTCCCACTGTATTGGATTTTGAGGTTTTTATCCATGTCCTTGTTACATAGTTAATGGAGTGTGTAATTTAAAGAAATTCCTCTTGTACCTTTTGGATAATTCCAAGAAAAGAATAGAGATTGGCAATTTATTATCACTATCTTCACCTGAAGTTTCACTCCAGAAACTTAGGTTGTCATATTTCCATATTTGTTTTTATTTGTGATATATCAAACATTTAGAAGTGGACATAAAGTGTAAAGTATGTGGACGTAAAGTGTAAAGTATGTGAACAGTTTAAAAACATAATAATAAAATGAACATCTGATTATCAATCATTGGCTTAAGAAAGACAAGAAAAAGTGACAAGAAACATAAGAATTGCCTGTGGTTCTTCCCTCTCCAGGTTGCCATTTATTTTTTCCACATACTTACATTATGTTACCACGTATAAGTGGGACCTAAATAATTTGTACACATGGACATAGAGTGTGGAAGGGTGAGAGGGTTGTGACTGATGAGAAATTACTGAATGAGTGCAATGTATGTTATTTAGGTAATGGATGCCCTATCCAAAAGCCCTGGTTTCACCTTTACACAATCTAAGCATATAGAAAATTTATACTTGTACTCCATAAACTTTTCTATTTGTTTGTGTCATCTAGGATTTCTTTCACAATTGTTTTGTAGTTTCCTTGTAGAAGTCATTCACATCCTTAGTTAAATATAGTCCTGGATAGGGTGATGCCTGTGGCTCAAGGAGT
>NW_003852406.1:34374-35625 GCF_000181295.1 Otolemur garnettii | reverse complement strand
CTGAAAGTGGGCATGCTTGTCTTGTTCTGGTTCTTGGAGGGAATGCTTTCAATTTTTCCTCAATCAGTATAATATTGGCTGTGGGTTTGCATATATGGCCTTTATTATTTTAGACATGCTCCTTCTATGCCTAATTTGTTAAAGTTTTTATCAATAGATAATACTGAATTTTATTAAATACCATCTGTATGTATTGAGATGTTCATATTGATTTTGTCCTTGATTCTTTTTATGTGCTGTAGCACATTTATCTCTTTGTATATATTTAAACATCCTAATATCCCTGGTATAAAACTCACTTTATCATGGTATTATCTTTTCTATGTGCTGCTGGATTTTGTTTGCTAGTATTTCAATGAGAATTTTTACATCCGTCTTCTTCAGGGATATTGGTATGTTGTATTTTCTTTTTGTTGCTGTTGTGTTCTTATCTAGATGTAGCATCATGTTGATATGGCCTTGTAGAATGAGTCAGGGAGAATTCTATCCTTTTTGATATTTTAGAACTATTTTAGGAAGACTGGTACTATTTCGTCTTTGTCCCTTTGTTAGCATTTGATTATGAACACATCTGGTCCTAGGTTTTTCTCCATTGAGAGATTTTTTGTATTACTGATTGAATCTTGCTACTTGATATTGTTCTGTTCAGGTTTTCTATTTCTCTTTCAGTCAACCTTGGGTGGTTTTGCATTTCCAGGAATTTATTCATTTTCTCTGGGTTTTCTGGTTTGTAAGAGTATAGTAGTTCATAATAATAGTCTCTGATGATCTTTTATATTTCTGTGGTATCAGTCATCATCTCTCCCTTTCATTTCTGATTTTCACCTTTTTATGTAGATCTGTTTCTTCTTTTCTTGGTTAGTTTAGTTAGTGGTTTATCAATTTTGTTTATCTTTCTGAAGAACCAACTTTTCTTTTCATTGGTCCCTTGTATTTGTCTTTTTAGTCTCTATTGCATTTAATTTTGCTGTCATCTTTATTATTTCATTTCTTCTACTAATTCAGAGTTTGATTTGTTCTTACTTCTCTAGCTCCTTGAGGTGTGATGTTAGTCTATTAATTTGTAATCTTCCTCCCTTTTCTGATGTAGGCCTTTAATGCTATAAACTTGCCTCTTAGAACTACTTTCACCGTATTCTACATGTTTTGGAATGTTGTGTTTCCATGAAGTTTATTTTGGGAAGAGATATTTTATATGTTTAAATTTTATTTAAAAATTCCTTTTATGGGGGGAATGTTAGCAAACAAAGA
>NW_003852406.1:9448-10964 GCF_000181295.1 Otolemur garnettii | reverse complement strand
TGGGTGTACTAACTTTTATTTCCAGGGAAAGGCAGACCACTGCCACTGGCACTGTGGTTTCCAAGTAACAGTGGCCAAAGCATTATTTTTTGCTTATTAATTTAGCAAAGCTTTTAAAACAGATATATCTACTTTTCATTAATGGACATAATCATTTATCAGTTTAGCAAAGCTTTTTAAAAACATATCTATTTTTGATAAGGATCAGTAGACATATTTATTCTCATAAAAACTCGTGAAAAAAATGAGTTGAAATTTTCTGGAAAGAAATATTTCAGTATGCATCAAAAATATTTGAAATAATCATATTGTTTTATCAAATATTTTACTATTGTGGAAATGATCCTAAGGAAATAAGAATTCTGTCATGGAAGATTTTTCAAACTCCTGATAACATTATTTATATTGATAATTTTATGAAAAAATCAAATACCCCTAAATTAAATTATTTATGGTAAATTAATTTGAGCAATCTTAGCTGAACATTAGTGGTATTTTTCAAGGCCACATAATATAATAGAAAATTGTGTGCATATCATAGCAGTGCCCACTGTTACCAGTTCTGTTCAACATAGTACTGGAATTCCTAGCCAGAGCAATCAGGCCAGTGTCCTGTCAAACAAACCTCTGGGACTTCAATAAGTAATAGAAAGAATTAAAGGGTATCCAAATCTCTGACTGCTGATGATAATGTCTGTATTTAGAAAACCCTATAAACTCCACCAAAAGTCATCTTGAGTTAATTCAGCTAAGTTCTAGGTTATAAAATCAAGGTATAAAAATCAGTAGCATTTCTATACACTAGTAACAATTATGCCAAGAATCAAATCAAGAACTCAATATCATTTATAATAGATGCAAAGAAAATAAAATACCTAGAAATACACTTAACTGAGAAGGTTAAAGATCTCTACAAGGACAGCTATAAAATACTGATGAAAGAAATCAGAGATGACACAAACAGATGGAAAAACATCACATGCTCATGGATTGGTAGAATCAAAATATTAAAATGTCCATACTGCCCAAAGTGATATATAGATTCAATGCAATTTTCATCAAAATACTGACATCTTTTTTCATGTATCTAGATAAATTAATCCTAACCATCATATAGCACCAAGAAAGAGCCCAAATAGCCAAAGTAATCTCATGCAAACAAATCAAGAGACAACACATTACTTGACTTCAAACTATACTACCAGGCTATAGTAACCAAAACAGCATGGTACTGGTATGCAGATATAGACAAAGACCAATAGAACAGAGAACCTGGAAAGAAATTCACATTAGCTGTGACCAACTGATTTTATTTTATTTTATTTTTTCAAATTAAACACTTGGTTTATTATATCTCAAACAAGAAGCAGTACAATTAATCAAAGTATGCACCTAAACTATCAGCACAGTTTTGCCTTCTTAATAGTGGCTTGCTTGTGCCAGTGGCAAAGAAGCCTGGAGCGTGAGTGGCTATGAAATCACAAAAGGCATTTTCCACCATTTGTTGAGAATTGAA
>NW_003852406.1:3423-4367 GCF_000181295.1 Otolemur garnettii | reverse complement strand
GTGTGTGAAATTTTAAAAAGAGGTACTCTTAAAAACATACTAATGAGAAAGGCTGAACACATTTACAACTCATGACAATTCTAAAATAATATTGATTTTGGAAAGGTTAGGCTAAGATGTAAGATGCAACAGAGGAAACAGTTGTCTAAAAATGGTAAATATGAGGCAAGAATTACATTCCCATGTATTTCTTTATATTTCACTTATGACTTTAATTAAAGGGTAAATTCTAGACAATGTGGTAGGTTAGAATTTGCATAAATAATTTGTTGCAAGAGCATATTTGAATTTGTTTCTTTTGTAAACCTTTTCTTTCTAATAGAACGTGTTTTGATAAATGAGTTAATAAATTAGATGATTTGGGCTTCTCTGAACAAGGTACAATATATTGTAGGTGTGTTGTTTAAATTATATTTACTTGGCATTCATGTGGAACAGCTGTAGTCACCTTAGAGCCCTTCATAAGTATAGTCAGCCCCAGGGCAGTGTCTGAGTCAGAAAATTAGGATTTGGAATAGTATCTTAACAGAAACGTCTTAAACCTTGGAAGAAAAAGTGATTGCTAGGGCAAATTTTTTTCTGTTAGAAGTCAAGATTCCTTGCTTAACCTGATGAAATTGTAGACTCAGTTGTGTTTAGGTTTCATCAAAGGAGGTGGTTTTCCCAGTCACAGTATTGACAGAGCACACTGAGCACACAGAGCACACTGACCAGCCTCGAGGCCCAGAAAGTACCAGACTTTCATCTCTCTGCTTAGCTCACCCAGACTGTGCACACCTGCTTAAGATCATATGCAGTTAAAACACATGTGAGCTATTCAAAGGTCCTATACTACTTTGTACTGAAGTATAAACTAGAAGTAGGGAGTACAATCTTTACTGATTTCATTACTTGAAATTAGCAAAATCATTTTTACGTGCTGGAGAAGTTTTTCTGATCTTCAT
>NW_003852406.1:0-1979 GCF_000181295.1 Otolemur garnettii | reverse complement strand
TTAATTGGATAGGAAGACATAGTTCACTAGCATTTCATAGAAGATTTTTGTATTGAGATTCATAAGGGATATGGGTCTATAGTTTTCTTTTCTATTGTGTCCTTTCCTGGGTTTGGTATCAAGGTGATACTGTTTCCCAGAATGAATTGGAGATGATTCCCTTTTCTTTGGTGTCATGGAATACTTTCCACAGTACTGATACCAGCTCTTTTTTGTAGGTCTAAAATTTGTGTGATTCCACCTGGTCTGGGGTTTTTGTTGCCTGGAAAATTATTGCTGCTTCAATCTCATAGCTTGTTATTGGTGCGTTCAGGAAGAAGTTCTATTTCTTTCTAACTGAGCCTTGGGAGGTTGTGTATTTTTAGGAATTTTTCCATATCCTCTACATTTTCAAGTTTTTGTGCATAGAAAATTTTCATAGTATTTACAAATGATATTTGTAATTGTGTGGTATCCATTTTAACATCTCTTTTTTCATTTCTTATTGAACTTTTTAAGGGCCATTTCTCTTTAAATCATGGTTAATGTAAGAAGAGGTAGATCAATTTTGTTTATCCTTTCAAAGAACCAACCTTTTATTTCATTGATGTTCTGTATTATTTTGATTTCATTAGTTCTGCTTTGACCTTTTGTATTTATTTTCTTCCACTGGTTTGAATTTTGTTTGCTCTTCATTTTGTAGTTCTCTGAGACATGTCATTAGATTGTTAATTTCTGATCTCCCTGTCATTTAAGGCTTTGAATTTTCCCTGAAGATTGCTTTTGTTAAATCCCACAGAGTTTGATATCTCGTGTCCTCTTTGTCACTCAGATTAAGGAATCTTTTAATTTTTATGTTAATTGTATCATTGATCTAAAAATTGTTCAGCAACAGGTTAATTTCCATGACTTTGTGTAGAATTAGGTGTTTCTCTTAGATTAGATTTCTAGTTTTAATCACTGTGATCTGAGAAGATACATGGTATGATTTCAGTTTTCCCCAATTTGTTAAACCATGTTTTGTGGCCTAAAATATGATAAATTTTGGAGAACATTCTATGTGGCAGTGAGAAGAATTTAGTAAAGTGAATTTAATAGCACATCAAAAAAATAACTCACCACAACTAAGTGGGCTTCATCCCAGGAACACAAGGATGGTTTAATCCAATCTTAGCAAAAGACTAATCAAGGAACTCCTTAATTAATAGATAACTCCTTGGTAAATAAATAAAATATGATTCAAAAGATAAACAACATCAAAAACAAAGATCATATGATCATCTCAACAGGTGCAGAAAAAGCACCCAACAAAATTCTGCACATATATATATATATATATATATAACCTCAACAAATTAGGCATAGATGGAACATATGTTAAAATTATAAAAGACACATATTACAAATGTAAAGACAATATCTTAGTGAATGGGGAAATGTTGAAGGCATTCCCACTAAGAACTGGAACAAGACAAGGATTCATTGTTACCATTTCTACTCAACACAGTGCTGGAAATCCTAGCCAAAGCAATTAGACAAGTGAAATAAATTAAAGGCATTCAAATTAGGAAACAGGAGTTCAAAATATCACTTTCTACTGGTATTTAGAAAACCACGAATATATAACCAAGAGACTCCTAGAATTGATAAATTCAGCAAAGCCTCAAATTATAAAACTAATGTTCACAAATTGGCAGCATTCCTTCTTATCAGTAACAGTCAAGCTGAGACTGAAATCAAAGACTCAATACCATTCATGATAGGTACAAAACAAACAATCCTCCTCCCCACCAAAAAAAAAAAAAAAAAAAAACGTAGGAATATGATTAAGCAAGGAAGTAAAAGATCTCTGAAAAGAGAACTATGCAACAGTGAGAGGAGAAACTGCAGATGATATAAACAAATAGAAAAGTAGATCATGGACTGTTAGAATCAACACTGTTAAATTTCCATACTATACAAAGTGATGTATACATTCCATGAAATGCCAATTAAAATAC
>NW_003852405.1:38606073-38611459 GCF_000181295.1 Otolemur garnettii | reverse complement strand
AACCCCAACCCCAACCCCAACCCTAACCCCTAACCCTAACCCTAACCTAACCCTAACCCCTACCCTAACTGTAACCCTAACCCTACCCCTACCCTAACCCTAAGCTAACCCTAACCCTAACCCTACCCTACCCCTAACCCTAACCCCAACCCCAACCCCTAACCCTAACCCCAACTCCATCCGCAGCCCTAACCCTAACCCCAACCCCAACCTTAACCGTCACTCACCTTTTTTAGCCATCTCCAGCTTTGTGGCACCCTCAGGCCTGCAGACAGGGTAGTCTTACTCACCGTCACAAAGTGTTGCCCCTAGACTACGCTGAGGAAGCAAGATCGGTGGCCTCTTTAACTGTCCTGCACTTAGGCTGAAGGCAGGACAACTGGTTTGCCCCCTGGTAATCATGAAAGGCACTATAGCCCCTCACAGGGCTGCAGTGGCCCCTCCTGACAGTCATGAAAAACCAGTTAAATTCAGAACTCAGTGATTGACTGCCACAATTATGGAAATTCAAACTCAAATAGGTACACTACCCTGACTTTTTTACAACAATGGTGAGAGAAGGAACAACTAGGTGACAAATAAAAGAAATTAAATGTAGACACAAACTTTACAGCTTACACAAAAATTCACTCAAAATCATCTTCAGACATAACATGCAAAGCTGTAAAGATTCGAGAAGAAAAAAAAGAATTGCTTGTTGTCCTTAGGTCACTTTACCTCTGTGATCTGCTTCTCCCAAACCAATATTTCCAGAAAAACATCAATTAATAACAATAGGAGACATTCTCCAAAGTATCTGACCAATCATCCTCAACATTGTCATCAAAAGGTCATCAAAATAAGGAAAGCGTGAGAAACTGTGACAGCCAAGAAGAGTCAAAGGAGACACGACTATATGTCATGTGGGATACTAGATATGACCCTTGCACATGGAAAGACAAAACTAAGGAAACACAAATAAAATATATATTTTAGTTAATATTAGCATATCAATATTTTATCATTAACTCTCACAAATAATGTAAGATGTTAAGAAAAAGTGACAAATGCTAACAGGAGACATAAATAAGGCGTGAAACTACGTTGAAGGTGCATGGGAAATCTCTGTGATTTTTCTATAATATCTAAGTTTAAAATCAACCTGAAATAAAACTTTATTTTAAAACATTGTTAAAATTCTTCAAACACTTTCCTGAACACTCCCCCTTCTAAATCTTCCCCTGCCATCATCCACACCTCCACACAGGGTCTCTGAAGGTTGTGCCATTTCAATGAGGAGAAGTCAGTGTGTCTGAGCACCATCACATGCAGATGTTATGCTCAGGACTTGAAAACTTCGTATGGCTACTCCTATATGCAGAGAGGAAGGCAAGGTGAAGTTGGTAAAGTGTCTGCTGACTCAGCTTCCAACCCAGAGCCAGGTCTCCATGTGCTACTAGGACAAAGTCTGTGAGCAAAATGAACATGTGTCCCTAGACACACTCGAGAGGCATCTAAAATACAGGCCCCACTGAAGTTTCACAAGTCATGCTGTTATAAATAGCTTGGGGCAACCCAGAGGTCACCTCTGGGAAATGGATTCATCCTAGTATTTTATACTTGATTAGAGGTGAGGATGCTGCATCTTGCTTCAATCCACAACCCTCCTACTCTCTGGACACTAAAGATATATTCTAGAGCTCACCTTGCCTTTGCTGACCAGGATCTGGCTCCAGTTAAGGCTCCCTACAAAACCTCAGGGGCACCACGGACAAACGGAAGGATAAATGCTTATCTAACCAGGATGGGCTTTTGCCTTTCAGGTTCTGGGGCTGCAAGTACTTCCTTCTTCTCAGGACACGTGAGATTCTCCGGTATAGGGGCCTTTTAAGGCTTTGTGCCATGAGACAGGCTTGTTTTATCCTACCTCCAAAACTTCAGGGCCACAAACCCCCAAATAATCCCTAACTAGTCATCACTGGGCACAGGATTCCAGCCAAACCCCAAGCCCAGCAGCCATGTCCTGCTCTAATTTACCTTGGGCACCCAAGAAGGGAATAATGCACCCTGGGAAAGGTCACAGTATCTGTCAGGTCCTGCTGTGATCTTCCTAGGGCAACGAACAGAGGAATGGGGCACCCGTGGAGAGACCAAAGCACCTGGATTCAGCAGTCAGGTCCTGCTGTGATCTCCCTGAAGCAACCAGAAGAACATGGGGGCACTCTGGGAAAGGTGACAGTGGTGGGGTCCATCAGTCAGGCCTTGCTATGATCTGCCTGAGGCAAATAGAAGGGGAACGGAGCCTGGCGTGAGCCACAGCATCTGGGGCCAGCAGGAATGTGGAATTCACTAGCAGAGGCAGAGACACTGTTATGGTTTTGTTCCCCAAAATTTATACATTCAAGTCCTCACCCCAGTACCTGTAAATGTGACCTTACACAAAGAAAATAAGGTCTTTGTAGACCTTTGTAAATGACATCATTATGATAGTCTTAATGAGCTATGATTCTGACCTTATAAAAAGTGGAATTTGAACAAATATGTGCACACAGGGAAAAAAATTTACAAAGATTGGAACTTTGCAGTCACAAGCCAGAAACTAACAGAACCTGGGAAGAGATGGGAACAGATCCTTCTCTAGTGCCTTCAGAGGGAACATGGCTATGCTGACATCTTTATTCCAGCCTTCTGGTCTTCAGAACCAGACAACAAATCTGTCTTGTCTTTGTGAGACAATAAATCTCTGTTGTTCTAAGCCTCCTACTTGTGGTATTTTGTTCTGGCAGACCTGGAAGACCAATACAGGCATGTTCTGTTCAATCCAATACTTTCTCCCTGACTGCAACTGCCTCCCCAAACCTTCCCACAACAGAGTGAGAGACAGAAGCAGAGTCCTTAATAGGTGATGGCTACCCTGGGTAGTCACTTCCTGCTCTGCCTGTCTGGAAATCAGCACTCAGCCTAGAAGCTTAGAGTTAGAATTTTAAAAAGCCAGTAAATAGGAGAAAGATAAAGGACATAAATACATACTTTGCTCAGCTAATGTGCACAATGTGAGGGTATATAGCAGACCCTTGGATGAAGGGTTTAACTATAACTTAAACTTTACCTTAGAAATACAAACAATATAATCTAAACATTGTACCCTCATATTAATCTGAAATAAATAAAAATATAAAACTAAATAAATAAATTTTGGTGAAGTCTAATTTTTAAAAAGATATAACTTTAATTCAAAATTTACATAAGACAAGAATCTTACCTTAAAACTTTTTATGCTAAAATAATTTTTTAAATTAAAGACAAAAATGGAACTTAAACATGTCAAAAATAGTTCATATAAGTCATGAAAGTTCACAAATTTTTTAGAATTTTATAGGTTATAAGCTAACTATAATAAAAACTCTATTTGAAACAACAAAGTTTTCTGTTCTCGGTTTATAAGTCATATTTAAATCATCATATTTTTATGTTCTTATATACACTTAATATAATAAATACATCAAAAGTTCAAAGCTCAAAGAGTTAATCTGACAGTATAAAATTTAAATACAACATCCCTTGGGGGCGGGAGACAAACTTACAAGAGAGACTTTACCTAACAAACGCAATCAATACAACCTAATTCTTTGTACCCTCAATGAATTCCAAACAATAAAAAAATAAAAAATTTGTTAAACTGAAAATTATGGTTGCTATGTTACAAATATCCTCAAAATAAAATACCAAAACTTAACAAAAGAACCAAGGTAACTGTTGATTTAAAACTGAAAAAAGGGGGGTCTTCTTTACTTTTTACCACCATCTACTTTCCTTTCCTAATTAACACTATTGTGTCTGACTCTTACAGTAGGGGGGCATATTCTTAACAAATGACTTCTTTTCATTTACATTATATTCCAGGACTTAATTCATACTCTTCTGTTTATACTAAAAGGTAGTTTTAAAAAACACCAAATATTAACAAATTCTAATTTTCAAACCCTGTATTTTCAACTACATAACAAAATTTATTTCTTCCCATTTAGAGACTATCCACTTACAAATACTAGTCACCATGAGATACCAACATTTACAACAACCACCAAACATCCACCTATATAGAAACCACTAGATCAGTGATTTTCAACCAGTGCACCAAATCTTACTGTGTACCAAGAGGATCGTAGGTGTGAGAGGATCTTAGGTGTGCCAAGAAAATTTTTAAGGATCTTTTTTTTTTTTTTCTAAACAGAATGTTATTATGTTTCCCTTAGTGGCAACCTCTAACTCTTGGGCTTAAACGATTCTCTTGCCTCAGCCTCCTGAGTAACTGGGACTACAGGTGACCGCCACAATGCCCAGTTATCATTACTTTCAAGAGAAGTTGAAAGCACAGTAAGTTTTTTTTCACTCTTTTTTATCAATATACTTTAAGTGTACCATGAAAGTTTTACTATAGGTTCAAATGTGCTTTGACATTAAAAAAAGGTGGAAAAACACTGTTCTAGACAAAGATCCACTTCTCCCTGACATAAAGTTGATTACAAAGCCCACTACTCAAACTGCCCCCTTTTCATCAAAAAATTCTTAAAACAGTCAATGACCCATTTCTAAGGAACTGGACTGTACAACTAAAAGAAAAAATATCACACAGTTAATCAGACACAAACAGCACAGGTAACAAATATAACTCAACTATTTTAACTATTTTAACTAACAATTAGACAAGCCTAAATTATCATAATAAATTATCATATTAACTTAACATAAAAATGGAACTAATCAAGACTTTACAAGAAAATTCCTTAAAATAACAACTAATCAATGTCCCAAAGACTGTCTGACATAGACAAATATAATCATATGTCATACTAAAATATTTATTAAAACAGCCTAATTAAGACTCTAGGGAGAAGACTCACCCCCGCCAAAAAATAACATATCAAAAGGGTTCCCCAAAACTAACCAAATATTTAGTCTACAATAAAAAGTCTTAAAAACACACAATTAAAGTAACAGTATCCCTAAATAAACTACCTTCAAATACCTGACTGGGATTTGTGAGCCAGAACAAAGAAAAAAAGATACCAGACTCCAGTTAAAACAATACATCCCTCCATCTTCTTAATCAACTTAGACTATAATAAGTTCTCAAAATATAGACATTCTATTTTTCCATCAAGATAAAAATATATAAATTTATTTAATTCACACTAAAATACATCACATTTTATTTAACAATGGTGGGCCCTACACTATTAGACACTGTATGCCTTTCCTACACCATATATGAAACATATAACACTCACCAGACACACCTAATAAATATACTAAAAAATGACATTTCCACAACATCTGCCATAATAATATACATTTATTAAGTCCTATCCTTATCCATTTTCATAATGCCTACTATGTTTATCAG
>NW_003852405.1:38603636-38605773 GCF_000181295.1 Otolemur garnettii | reverse complement strand
ATTTATGTTATTATATACAAAACATGCCTACTTTCCTGTCTCTTTATTAACTATATTAATTTTCAACTAAAATACCTTATGACCCCAAAATTAATACTTTAAATCATAGCCATTACCATGTCCAAAAAAACCCCCAAATCCAGAATATAAACACATAAACAAAAGTAAAAATGATGATGGCACTGTTATCCCAAGTAGCCAATACATACTAAACACTACTAGATAAGCCCTGATGAAACCAAATAAGCCTACATGTCAACATCTAAAAATTATTTCTTCAATTCCAAACCCTACTGTCATAGATAAGAGACTAGAGTCCATAATACCAAAGACCCAGGACACTGTATACACTCAGTGAAACATAAACTATAAATTTATTCTAAATAAAAATACTTTAAAAATATAACCACTTTAGAAAAAAATATTTTAAATTTATAATCTGTAGAGAGGGAGATATATTTAATACATACTGTTCTAGTTAATAAAATTACTTATACGTTTACTATAAAAATATAAAAGTAACCCCCCAAAACAAACAAACAAAACTCTTTAAAAAGATATCCTCGGGCGGAGCCTGTGGCTCAAAAGGGTAGGGCAACGGCCCCTATGCTGGAGGTGGCGGGTTCCAACCCAGCCCCGGCCAAAAAAAAAAAAAAAGATACCCTGTTTGAAATAACTGACTTTTCTATAAATAAAATTATTAATCTCTCATCCACTACTCCACTAATTAACTTAAATGACAGGCTGATTAGTATAACAGCCGCACTCAGAGGCAAAACATGAAGAGGAAACAGGTGCAGGGCGAGGTGCACGGACAAGCCCGAGCTGCAGGCGTCTGCGGACTGCTGGGACTCGCGCCTTCCCGAGCAGCCACAGGTGATGAAGTGAGGTGGCCAATGGATTGAACTGTCAGGTAGGAACTGGGTATTTCCCGATTTGAGAGTTAATGGTCACCACAGTCAATGTCCCCGCTTCGGGTTAAATACCCAAGAGTACTCTGTGTGCAGTGGCGACTCTGATACAGCATTCAGTCACCACTGGGGAATGTGAGGGGCGGGAAAAGGAGCACTATCCCTTGTGCTGCTACTCACAGTTCCCTGGAGATATAAAATTATTGGAAGAAAGCCATTTTTTTTTTCCGAGACAGAGTCTCACTTTGTCACCCCGCACAGACCGCCGTGGCGTCATAGCTCACAGCAACCTCACACTCCTGGGCTCCAGCGGTCCTCCTGCCTCAGCCTCCCCCCAGTAGCTGGGACTACAGGTGCCGCCCCCACGCCTCGCCAGGAAGTAAACGACTTTCATAAACAACCCTGTCAACAGCCCGTCAGTAAAGCAGAGACGACACCAAACTTGGTTACAAAGGCCGAGCCCGACATAAAGCCAGCTCCGCACAGCTGTGGAACCAAGCGCCCAGTTAACAGTGTGCTGTCACATTAGCGTGAAGAAGCCACTGAGTAGAGTCACACCAGCGGCCACTGCAACCCGCGTGCGGAAGACCTCGGGGTGGACACAGTGGGCTCTCCGTTTCCACTTTCCACACGGAGCTCCCATCCCGGGTCTCTGAACACCAGCTGCCCCTCAGCAGGCGGGGCTGGGACGGTAAGGCTGCACTCACCGTTGGAGTTCCGGAGCCCCGGCGTCCCGAGAGCGTCGCGCTGAAGTGGTGACGGTGCCTCATCCTCTCAGGCAGGGCGGCGCTGAGGAGTCGCGTTCTCTCACCCCAGCGCGCCGCAGGGCCGCGCGTTCTCTCACGCCGGCGCACAGCGGGGCCGCGCGTTCCCTCACCCTGGCGCACAGCGGGGCCGCGCGTTCTCTTACGCCCGCCTGCGCACTGAGGAGGCGGCGCCGCATCGTCTCACGCCGGCGCCCACGCCGCGGGCACGACTGGCTGTTCGCCCCTGCTGGCGGTGGCGAGCATTGCAGCCTCGCCGTGCTCTGTGCCCTGGAGAGTGGGGTGGGACCTCAGCTGCAGTTCCTGTCCCGCCACACCCCTCTCCTGGAGCTGTTCCGGTCCTAATCCACACACCCTGTCGGTGTTCCTGCACCTGTTGAGAGGAGCTTTGCGTATGTGATTAACTTAACGATTTTGAGATCGGAGATGATACAAGATTACCCAGAGTGTGCCCAGTGTAAA
>NW_003852405.1:38600549-38602913 GCF_000181295.1 Otolemur garnettii | reverse complement strand
ATCATCTCTTACTGACTAGAATAAGCTTCATATTTTATCATCTGTCTTACTGCAATAGCCTATTCACTTCCTGACTCCAGCCTGCTCCTGAACTTCCACTTTCCACTCTCCAGCGAGGGTAATTTCTGTAAAATGTCAATCTGATCATTTTACTCTGTGCTGAAATCTGTTACCATTTCCTCATTGCCTTTGGATCACATCTGCCTATTAGTATTTCATCTTTTCTTAGACCTCCCAAACGCTACAGCTTAATGGTGACAAGTTAGGGTTTTGATTCAGGTGACCTATCTCATACAAGTTCCATCAAGGAATTAGCTTTAACATAGTGGATAAGCTACTTACCCTCAATTCCTCATCTATAAAATAGGGGTAAAAAAACAACTCACAGAGTTGTTAAATAGTAAATGAATTACATTTTTTTTTAAATATGGAATGCTTCACAAATTTGTGTGTCATCCTTGTGCAGGGGGCATCTTGCACAAGGGGGTAATCTTCTCTGTATCATTCCAGTTTTAGTATATGTGCTGCTGAAGCAAGCACTAAATGAATTAAATTTTGTGAAGAGACAAGGTTCAAAGCAATAGGATGTGAATATCATTATTGTTATCTTTAGGAAATACTGAGAAGCATAAATGGAGAACTAGGTAGCATGTCCTTCGCCTTGTGGCAAAGGTGATGGCAAACCGTTAGCATTTCAGCATCATATTTTCTAGGCATTCCTTTCTAGGCACTCACTACACATGTACTTATCAAGAGCCTACTATGTCCCAGACACTTTTTATACAATGATAATGAATTGTAAACAAAATGCTAAAGCTCCTTCCACCAGAGCTTACTTTCTAGTGGAGAATATAAACACAAGAAACTAAAGAAAACCTTATGTTTGATAGAGATACTATATAAGAGAAAAATACAGAAGGAGGTGATTGATGGGAAAATGAGATGAAATTTTAGACAGAGTAGACAGAGAAAATCCCACTAAGAAGGTGAGTTGACCTAGGATCTAAAGGGAGTGAGCAGTCTGCCATTCTCTTTTCTCTCAGAGACTACAGTTCCCTTGGGTGTGGAGGGAACTCCACATTGCATAGAACAGCTGAGAGGTCTGTGTGGCTGAAGCTGAAAGACCAAGTGAGAGTGAGAGAAGATGCCACAGACCCCAGAGATCAAAATAAGGACTTTGACTTTTACTCTAAATATGATAGGAAGGCATGTCATAGGAAATTTGTTGAGAATTTGGGTCTTATTTCAATTTTCTTTTATTGAAAATTTGAACCATTCATGTAAATATGTTCCTTTAGTTGGGGATATATTTTAAAGGAAAAAAATCAATATATAAAATTTGGTATAAAAATAATATAACATCACATTTTTATGTGTTTGACAATCTATTTAATACTCTATACATGCATTTTGTTTTATTTTTGCTCTAATACTGATATGATCATTGTCCATTAACAGGTAGTAAAAAAATTGTCAAGATAATTTAATATGTGTGTGTAGATATCCCTTAGTATCTATGATAGACTGATTCCAGGACCTCCGTGGACACCAAAATCCAAGGATTCTCAAGTCCTGTTTACAAAACAGTTTAGTATTTGCATATAACCTTTAAATCATTTCTAGATTATTTATAATACCTAATACCTATAATTACCTATTTATAATTAACATGCTATGTAAATAGTTGTTACACTAGGTTCTTTAGAGAACAATGACAAGGGTAAATGTCTGTACATGTTTAGTACAGATGCTTTTTTTCCCAAATATTTTTGATCCATGTTTAGTTGAATCCACAGGTATACAACCCACAGATGTGGAGAGCCAACTATACATTATTTCACATACTCATTTTATAAATTTTTAGAATGTGTTCTGTTAATTTTATATGTAAGTGTTCTTTTTCATAATGGTTGCAAGTACATATCTTACCAAGACTTCCCTTTATTTTGTTATCTACCTTTTCCTTCCTTAAATGGTAATTTATTTTGCATTATAGTTAAGAGTTTTAGAGGTAGTCAAATTTATCACATTGTGCCTTTAATATTTTCTTTATTTACCTTTATGGGTAGAAAACTCCTTTGCTACCCTAGAGCAAAAAAATGTTTGCCTATATTTTATTTTGGCCATAGTTTTGTTTTTTATATTTAACACTTGAATTTATGTTGGTGTACGGCATGAGAGTTAACTCTTCACACAGATGGCTGGGAACCCCTAGCACTCTCATCTGAGATGAGCCTGATGGGGACAGAGCCAAGAGCAGGAGGAAAATGGGGGGTGTATTTACTATCGGAGCCCTCAGCACTGCAGGGGATGGACTGTTACCATGGCCCCGCATATTTTTGTATACTTTTCAATTATACATTA